>NC_041380.1:537315982-537387035 GCF_002162155.2 Triticum dicoccoides | reverse complement strand
CCACCCCGAGCCCGTCGCCGGCTCGAGCCCGTCGCTGCCCCGCCCCGTCGTCGCCCCGCGCCGGCGCCGGACCTTTAGGTTGATGATGTTGATGATATGATGATATGATGATGTTTTTTTTCTGTTGATGATATGATGATGTTTTTTTTCTGTTGATGATATGATGATGTTTTTTTCATATATGTATTAATTTTTTAAGTTGTTAGTAGATATCGGTTTTAGGTTAGTGCATTTTATCACTGATTTTAGGTTAGTTGAGCCTCTTTAGTGCATTTTATGTTAGTGGAGAGAAAAAAGTAAAATAAGGAAAAGGAAAATTAGTAGAGAAAGAAGGAGAAGAAGAAGGAGAAGACGAGGAGAGGAAGAAAAGGAAGAGGAGAAGAAGAAAGGAATAGAGGAGAAGAAGAAAAAATAGAATTTTTTCTATTTTTTCTTCTTCTCCTCTATTCCTTTCTTCTTCTCCTCTTTTTTTTCTTCTTTTTTTTCTTCGATCTTCTCCCCCTCCCGATAGGAAAGTTTTATATAGAAGGTTACAATTTTAGAAAAGTTTTATATATGCAAAAATTACAATTTTAGAAAAAGAAGGATAGGAAAGAAGAAAATAAGAAGAGGAAAGAAAGAAGAAGAGGGGAGGAAAAGAAGAGGAGAAATAAATAAGAAGAATAAAAAAGAAGAAAAAGAAGAGGAGAAGGAAGAAAGGAATGGTTTTCTCTTCTTCTCCACTATTCCTTTCTTCCTTCTCCTCTTCTTTTTCTTCTTTTTTCTTCTTCTTATTTATTTCTCCTCTTCGAGGGGTCGAGGGTCGGGAATTAGGGTAGAGGGTCGAGGGTCGTTAAGGGGTCAAGGGTCGAGGGTTTCAGGGTCGAGGGTTCCAGCAGGGTCGTCTAGGGCTTGAGGGTTCCAGGGTCGTCGAGGGTTCGAGGGGTCGAGGATCGCCGAGGGGTCGAGAGAGGTTTCCTAGTGTCAAAGTATTGAAGAAATCCATGCCTTCATCATTAGCCGGAAGTAACCAGGGCATGTTGGTACGAAGTTCTGTAAAGTTGTTCTGGAATGGAGTCCCGGATAGAATAATCCGCCTTTTGGTACGAATTCAGCAAAGGCCTTCCAAATAGCGATATTCGGAAGGCTCTTGCTGAACTTTGTACCAAAAAGTGAATTATCCTATCTGGGACTCCGTCCCAGAACAACTTTGAAGAGCTTCGTACCATCATGCACATGTTACTTTCGCCTAATGATGAAGACATGGTTTTGTTGAATCCTTTGACACTAGGCAACCTCCCGACCCCTAGGCGATCCTCTCGAACATGAGAGAAAGAAGAGGGTCGTCTAGGGGTCGAGGGTTCCAGGGTCGTCGAGGGTTCGAGGGGTCGAGGATCGCCGAGGGGTCGAGAGAGGTTTCCTAGTGTCAAAGTATTGAAGAAATCCATGCCTTCATCATTAGCCAGAAGTAACCAGGGCATGTTGGTACGAAGTTCTGCAAAGTTGTTCTGGAATGGAGTCCCGGGTAGAATAATCCGCCTTTTGGTACGAATTCAGCAAAGGCCTTCCAAATAGCGATATTCAAAAGGCTCTTGCTGAACTTTGTACCAAAAAGCGAATTATCCTATCTGGGACTCCGTTCCAGAACAACTTTGAAGAGCTTCATACCATCATGCACATGTTACTTTCGCCTAATGACGAAGACATGGTTTTGTTGAATCCTTTGACACTAGGCAACCTCCCGACCCCTCGGCGATCCTCTTGAATATGAGAGGAAGAAGAGGGTCGTCTAGGGGTCGAGGGTTCGAGGGCTCCTCTATTCTTTCTTCTCCTCTTTTTTTTCTTCTTCTTCCTCTTTTTTTATCGGGAACGAGGGTCGTTGAGGGACATAGATGTAGTGTCATCGTTGTCGATATATACCCCCTCCCGATAGCTTACTATGATTAGGTAGCTAGTTCTACGTTTGGCACTAATATATCCATCTGTCATGTTTGAATAATAATTGCCATGTTGTAAATATTTGTAGAAACTATGGACACCGCCCTAGACGAAGCAACAAAAGAAGCATTGTTGAGGGACATAATCACAGAAGGAAGTGATGCCATCTCGTTGTTTCTCAACGAAATCGATGGTCTGGAAGGAGAGGGTGAACAAGCTGGCTACGGTGACCTAATGCCGGTGCAAGAAGAAGAACATGAGGACGGCTCCGGTGACCCAATGCCGGTGCAAGAAGGAGACCGTGATGACGGCTCCGGTGACCGAACCGAGTCCGGCCAGGTATATATATTAGTTAAGCCTATGCTGACTAGCTGATTGATGCATTCATTGTTTTGGTATGTATACATATTAATTAAGTCTTTGTTCTTTTTTCTAGCCCTCCGGATCGAGCACAACTTCGGTAAAGAGACGAGGCCCGAAGAAAAAGTTGAGCTCGGATGAAAAGTTTGAGATCATAGCAATCGCGCCCGACGGCCAACCTATTGAACCCCTTCGGACAAAGAGCGCATTTGTTGCTCAGTGCGGGGTTCTGGTTAGGGACAAGATCCCGATAAGCATCCAGCAATGGTTTAAGCCGGCTATAGAAGACCCCTGAGGTCTCTTATGTCAATGATATGCAGAAAAATGATCTTTGGACTGAGCTGAAGTCAAATTTCACCCTACCGCCTGAGGATAATCCAGAGAACCCAGTTAAAGAGAAATTAATCAAGTCTTTTGCTCTGAAGAGGATGGCAGAACTATTCAGGAGGTGGAAGAAAGAGCTGAATAAGTTTGTCGAAAATAATGAGACACCAGAATTCAAGGGCAGATATGAGAAGATCAGAGATCACTGGCCCGCATTTGTGGCCCACAAGACATCGGAAAAGAGTCAGAAGATGTCAGCGACAAACAAGCAAAATGTTGCGAAGAAGAAGCTTCACCATCGCACGGGGTCAGGTGGCTACCTCGTAGCTCGGCCTAAGTGGTCCAAGACTGAGAATGATCTGGTTCATAAAGGGATCGAACCAGAGACAATTAACTGGCCAGACCGTTGCCGGACTTGGTTCTTCGGGGCTGGCGGAACCCTGGACCCTGTAACAGGGAAGTGCATTTGGACGAACGATCAAATGGACATACCAGTCAATAAGCTTAAGCAGTATATCGAAGCAGCGCAGGAAGGGACGTTCTTTCCAGACAGAGAGAACGACAAGCTCACAATGGCCCTCGGGAATCCTGAGCACCCTGGACGGACACGAGGCACGCCAGGCTCCATTCCGTGGAAGGTTGGGTTTCCGGACGCAGGCGGTTACAAATCCCATGAGAGGAGGAAAAAAGTGCAGCAGACCCAAATGCAGGCGCTGCAAGCAAGGGTAGACGCGATAGAGGAACAAGAAGCAAATCGCAGCAAACGTATTGCCGAAGCCTCCCCCGAAGCTACCCCGCCATCTCAGCGCAGAAGCAGCGTGGCTTCCACCGAGCTGATTCAGCCGAAGCATGCCTTGACGGCTCCTGCCAGCTATCCCGTGGATGCTATAACGGAGTCTCAAAATTGCCACCTTATGACGCAATGGATGAATTTGAAGGTCAAGGCGGCTGTTGGCTCTGTTTATCCTACTGAACCTGGCGCAACTTTTCACTGTCGGCTGATTCCAGAAGGATATGCTAGGGTGATGGTGGATGAGATAACGGAGGGATTTGAGGACCTCCAGCTTGACCACCCTACCGGTGAAGGGAGACTCGGCTGGGGTCTGCTCTGAAGACTCCATGCCTATGGCGGAAGGAGCTCATCAACCTTCCGAACTGGACGCCACCGCCTCCTCCTCCTCCTCCGGCGAGTCAGGGCACTCCGCCTCCACTGCCTCCTCCTCCGGCGAGTGACGATCAGGGCCCTCGGCCGGCTCCTTCTCCGGCGCGTGGCGGCACTCCGCCTCCTTCTCCGCCTGCGCCGACGCGCCCGAGCAGCCAGCCTCCTCCTTCTCCGCCTCGTCAGCAAGGGCGGAAGAGACCTGCCGCCGCTCCAGCTGCTCTGGCGCGTCGTAGTCCTTCTCCTCCTCCTCTTAAGCAAGTAAAGAAGACAACCGCTACGTCTGCTTGGTCGGCGTCTAGCAGTACAACCAGAGGCGGGAGGACATACAGATTCGGTCCTTCTCTGAAGACTCCAGAGAAGTTACCATATGAGAGGATCCTGGAGGAGAACGCCGAGATCGCGCGAGAAGAAGTGAGGAACTTCTTTGAAGGGGTGAAAGCAAAGAAACATCCACCTCCGGAGGAGAAGGTAGATCGGGTGAAAGTGAAGCGCACTCTGGCTGCCCTGACAAAACCACCGAAGTCTGATCCGCCGAAAGGAAACTATGACCGCATTATTGGAAAGGAATTTGCCGAAGTGGAGCGGTCGGGAAGTACTGTCAGTGATCAAAGGCTGAAAGAACGACGAGCTGGGAAACAAATTGCCCAGCTCGGCGAACAAGCGAAGCAATCGTGTCCCCCGCTCAAGGTGCCTAGCCACAACGTCGCTAATGATCCAAGGATGGTGCCCGGTTATAGCAATCTTGCAGATTACCTGCCCGACGAAGTACATTATGAACCCATGGACGTGCAGATACAAAGATACGAGTACGGGAAGCCTCTCGTCAAATATGAAAGATCTCTATCAACGATGATGCGAAGATTGCATGATTGGTACTTGAAAATCTGCAGAGACTCTGGGGGGAGGAGTACTTTGTATGTGAAAGTTAAAAAGGAGCATGACCTCGTTGGAATTGATCTGTTGCCTGTTCCATTTGAGGAGTTCTATCAGTTTTTCAATCAATTGGCCCTCGATAAAACAACGGTCGCCTGCTACTGTCTGTAAGTAGTACTACTTCTGTCATTAAGTTTCTCTATATAGCTTAGCTCTTTCATTGCATGTATTTATAATCATCCTCACTATATTATGCAGATTGAAGATCGCCGAATTGAAGAAAAGACAAGTCGGTGATATTGGGTTCATTAACACATATCTCATAGATGCAACTGAGGTTAAACTTCATGCCGCAGCTACCGAGGCCAACTTGCTACGATCGTTCATAATAAATCAAAACAAAGATATAATACTCTTTCCTTACAACTTCAGGTGAGTGTTACTATCTTGTGCGTATTCGGTTTCCCTTATATATTAGTCAAGGTTATAGTAATGTAATTGATGAGTTATGCATGTGGGTGCAGTTTCCACTATATTCTCCTAGAGATTAAGCTTGAGCAGGGAGTAGTAACCGTCTTAGACTCTAAACGAAAAGATCCCCAGGACTATGCAGACATGACTCAAATACTCCAGAAGTAAGTTAAATCGATCATTATCCACCATATCAGCAACTTTGTTCATTTCCTGATATCAAGTAATTGTTTTCTTTGTCCGGCAGGGTTTGGAGAAAATTCACCAAAACAGTTCCGGGACTGCCGAAGGAGCTGGAATTTAGACACCCGAAAGTAAGTACTATAGTAGCATGTTCCGCGCATCTCCTAGTGATTCAAGCGCTAGTTTCATCAATACCATTTAGCATTCTTGCTTATCAGTTTGATTGACCTCTATTTCTTGTAAAGTGGTTGTGGCAGGAACAAGGGAATGATTTCTGTGGATACTACATCTGCGAGTCCATCCACCACACGACCTGTGAGCGGGGCGGGTACTCTAACGAACAATATGAAGTACGTAAATAACAACATTCACAATTTTATTTTATTACCATCATTTGTGTTGAGTTTCATTCATTCATATATATATGTATTGAACCCCTTCTTCAAATTAGATGTTTCGGAAGCGGGATGAACTCCTAGCACCAGCTCGCATGCGAGCAATTCAAGAGGAATTGGCGGCATTCTTTCTTGACCACGTGATCCCTGAAGACGGAGAATTCTATGTGGACCCTGAGTCCGTATGATTATATTTGTAAGAGATAATTATTGTATATATGTAGCCGGTAGTGTTAGATAGATATACGAGAACTTGTTGTTCGACCAATCTCTCGGAGAAGGAGAGGTGGTCGATATCACTTCTCTCTGTATGCATATATGTTCATGACGATCTTCTGTTTCCTTCGTTTGCTTACTAGCTAGCCAGCGTGTCTAGTCCTCTCTATACGTATGTATAGTACGCAGCGTCGACCAAGCACGGACATTAGAGAGGACACTTCTCTCTATTAGTTATAGCTAGCTAACACAATATATGAAACACCTAAATTAACCCCCCAAAACCCCCCCCCCCCCCCCCCTTTAAAAAAAACAAAAATCCCAGCCATAGAAATGCTGACGCGTGGATGCCTATTGGTCCCGGTTGGTGCCACCAATCGGGACCAAAGGGTCTCCTGACTGGGCTCTGCACACTGCCCACGTGGAGGGCCATTAGTCCCGGTTCTGGATTGAACCGGGACTAAAGGGGGAGGTATTAGTACCGACACTTTAGTCCTGGTTCCGGAACCGGGACTAAAGGCCCTTACGAACCGGGACTATAGGCCCTTTTCCTACTAGTGTCTTTTAGCCGTGTGCGGTGCCCCCCTCCACTATAGTCCATCTCGATAATACTGTAGCGGTGCTTAGGCGAAGCCCTGCGTCGGTAGAACATCATCATCGTCACCACACCATCATGCTGACAAAACTCTCCCTCAACACTCGGCTGGATCAGAGTTCGAGGGACGTCATCGGGCTGAACGTGTGCTGAAATCAGAGGTGCCGTGCGTTTGGTACTTGACCGGTCGGACTATGAAGACGTACGACTACATCAACCGCGTTGTGCTAATGCTTCCGCTTTCGCTCTACGAGGGTGCGTGGACAATACTCTCCCCTCTTGTTGCTATGCATCACCATGATCTTGCGTGTGCGTAGGAAATTTTTTGAAATTACTACGTTCCCCAACAGTGGCATCCGAGCCAGGCTTTATGCATTGATGTTATATGCACGAGTAGAATACAAGTGAGTTGTGGGTGATATAAGTCATACTGCTTACCAGCATGTCATACTTTGATTCGGCGGTATTGTTGGATGAAGCGGCCCGGACCGACATTACGCGTACGCTTACGCAAGACTGGTTTTACCGACGTGCTTTGCACACAGGTGGCTGGTGGGTGCCAGTTTCTCCAACTTTAGTTGAACCGAGTATGGCTACGCCCGGTCCTTGTGAAGGTTAAAACAGCACCAACTTGACAAACTATCGTTGTGGTTTTGATGCGTAGGTAAGAACGGTTCTTGCTAAGCCCAGTAGCAGCCACGTAAAACTTGCAACAACAAAGTAAAGGACGTCTAACTTGTTTTTGCAGGGCATGTTGTGATGTGATATGGTCAAGACATGATGATAAATTTTATTGTATGAGATGATCATGTTTTGTAACCGAGTTATCGGCAACTGGCAGGAGCCATATGGTTGTCGCTTTATTGTATGCAATGCAATCTCCCTGTAATGCTTTACTTTATCACTAAGCGGTAGCGATAGTCGTGGAAGCATAAGATTGGCGAGACGACAACGATGCTACGATGGAGATCAAGGTGTCGCGCCGGTGACGATGGTGATCATGACGGTACTTCGGAGATGGAGATCACAAGCACAAGATGATGATGGCCATATCATATCACTTATATTGATTGCATGTGATGTTTATCTTTTATGCACTTATCTTGCTTTGATTGACGGTAGCATTATAAGATGATCTCTCACTAAATTTCAAGATAAAAGTGTTCTCCCTAAGTATGCACCGTTGCCAAAGTTCGTCGTGCCCAGACACCACGTGATGATCGGGTGTGATAAGCTCTACATCCATCTACAACGGGTGCAAGCCAGTTTTGCACACGCAGAATACTCAGGTTAAACTTGACGAGCCTAGCATATGCAGATATGGCCTCGGAACACTGAGACCGAAAGGTCGAGCATGAATCATATAGTAGATATGATCAACATAGTGATGTTCACCATTGAAAACTACTCCATTTCACGTGATGATCGGTTATGGTTTAGTTGATTTGGATCACGTGATCACTCAGAGGATTAGAGGGATGTCTATCTAAGTGGGAGTTCTTAAGTAATATGATTAATTGAACTTAAATTTATCATGAACTTAGTACCTGATAGTATCTTGCTTGTCTATGTTAATTATAGATAGATGGCCCGTGCTGTTGTTCCGTTGAATTTTAATGCGTTCCTTGAGAAAGCAAAGTTGAAATATGATGGTAGCAATTACACGGACTGGGTCCGTAACTTGAGGATTATCCTCATTGCTGCACAGAAGAGTTACGTCCTGGAAGCACCGCTAGGTGTAGCACCTGCGCCAGCAACTATAGACATTGTGAATGCCTAGCAGTCACGTGTTGATGACTACTCGATAGTTCAGTGTGCCATGCTTTACGGCTTAGAACCGGGACTTCAACAATGTTTTGAACGTCATGGAGCATATGAGATGTTCCAGGAATTGAAGTTAATATTTCAAAAGAATGCCCTGATTGAGAGATATGAAGTCTCCAATAAATTCTACAGTTGCAAGATGGAGGAGAATAGTTCTGTCAGTGAGCATATACTCAAGATGTCTGGGTACTGCAATCACTTAATTCAACTGGGAGTTAGTCTTCCGGATGATAGCGTCATTGACAAAATTCTTCAATCACTACCACCAAGCTACAAGAGCTTTGTGATGAACTATAACATGCAAGGGATGGATAAGACGATTCCCGAGCTCTTCGCAATGCTAAAGGCTGTGGACGTCGAAATCAAGAAGAAGCATCAAGTGTTGATGGTCAATAAGACCACCAGTTTCAAGAAAAAGGGCAAAGGGAAGAAGAAGGGGAACTTCACGAAGAACAGCAAGCAAGTTGCTGCTCAAGAGAAGAAACCCAAGTCTGGACCTAAGCCTGAAACTGAGTGCTTCTACTGCAAGCAGACTGGTCACTGGAAGCGGAACTGCCCCAAGTATTTGGCGGATAAGAAGGATGGCAAGGTGAACAAAGGTATATGTGATATATATGTTATTGATGTGTACCTTACCAGAGCTCGCAGTAGCACCTGGGTATTTGATACTGGTTTTGTTGCTAATATTTGCTACTCGAAACATGGACTACGGATTAAGCGACCACTGGCCAAGGACGAGGTGACGATGCGCGTGGGAAACGGTTCCAAAGTCGATGTGATCGCCGTCGGCACGCTACCTCTACATCTACCTTCTGGATTAGTATTAGACCTAAATAATTGTTATTTGGTGCCAGCGTTGAGCATGAACATTATATCTGGATCTTGTTTGATGCGAGACGGTTATTCATTTAAATCAGAGAATAATGGTTGTTCTATTTGTATGAGTAATATCTTTTATGGTCATGCACCCTTGAAGAGTGGTCTATTTTTGATGAATCTCGATAGTAGTGATACACATATTCATAATGTTGAAGCCAAAAGATGCAGAGTTGATAATGATAGTGCAACTTATTTGTGGCACTACCGTTTAGGTCATATCGGTGTAAAGCGAATGAAGAAACTCCATACTGATGGACTTTTGGAACCACTTGATTATGAATCACTTGGTACTTGTGAACCGTGCCTCATGGGCAAGATGACTAAAACGCCGTTCTCCGGTACTATGGAGAAAGCAACAGATTTGTTGGAAATCATACATACAGATGTATGTGGTCCGATGAATATTGAGGCTTGTGTCGGATATCGTTATTTTCTCACCTTCACAGATGATTTGAGCAGATATGGGTATATCTACTTAATGAAATATAAGTCTGAGACATTTGAAAAGTTCAAAGAATTTCATAGTGAAGTTGAAAAACATTGTAACAAGAAAATAAAGTTTCTACGATCATATCGTGGAGGAGAATATTTGAGTTACGAGTTTGGTCTACATTTGAAACAATGCGGAGTAGTTTCGCAACTCATGCCACCCGGAACACCACAGCGTAATGGTGTGTCCGAACATCGTAATCGTACTTTACTAGATATGGTGTGATCTATGATGTCTCTTACTAATTTACCGCTATCGTTTTGGGGTTATGCTTTAGAGACGGCTGCATTCACGTTAAATAGGGCACCATCGAAATCCATTGAGACGACGCCTTATGAACTGTGGTTTGGCAAGAAATCAAAGTTGTCGTTTCTTAAAGTTTGGGGCTGCGATGCTTATGTAAAAAAGCTTCAACCTGATAAGCTTGAACCCAAATCGGAGAAATATGTCTTCATAGGATACCCAAAGGAGACTGTTGGGTACACCTTCTATCACAGATCCGAAGGCAAGACATTCGTTGCTAAGAATGGATCCTTTCTAGAGAAGGACTTTCTCTCGAAAGAAGTGAGTGGGAGGAAAGTAGAACTTGATGAGGTAACTGTACCTGCTCCCTTATTGGAAAGTAGTTCATCACAGAAACCGGTTCCTGTGACACCTACACCAATTAGTGAGGAAGTTAATGATGATGATCATGGAACTTCAGATGAAGTTGTTATTAAACCTCGTAGGTCAACCAGAGTAAGATTCGCACCAGAGTGGTACAGTAATCTTGTTCTGGAGGTTATGTTACTAGACCATGACGAACCTACGAATTATGAAGAAGTGATGGTGAGCCCAGATTCCGCAAAATGGCTTGAGGCCATGAAATCTGAGATGGGGTCCATGTATGAGAACAAAGTGTGGACTTTGGTTGACTTGCCCGTTGATCGGCAAGCCATTGAGAATAAATGGATCTTCAAGAAGAAGACTGACACTGACGATAATGTTACTGTCTATAAAGCTCGACTTGTTGCAAAAGGTTTTCGACAAGTTCAAGGGATTGAATACGATGAGACTTTCTTACCCGTAGCGATGCTTAAGTCTGTCCGAATCATGTTAGCAATTGCCGCATTTTATGATTATGAAATTTGGCAAATGGATGTCAAAACTGCATTCCTGAATGGATTTCTGGAAGAAGAGTTGTATATGATGCAACCAGAAGGTTTTGTTGATCCAAAGGGAGCTAAGAAAGTGTGCAAGCTCCAGCGATCCATTTATGGACTGGTGCAAGCCTCTCGGAGTTGGAATAAACGCTTTGATAGTATGATCAAAGCATTTGGTTCTTTTGGAGAAGCCTGTATTTACAAGAAAGTGAGTGGGAGCTCTGTAGCATTTCTGATATTATATGTGGATGGCATATTGTTGATTAGAAATGATATAGAATTTCTGGATAGCATAAAGGGATACTTGAATAAGAGTTTTTTCAATGAAAGACCTCGGTGAAGCTGCTTATATATTGGGCATCAAGATCTATAGAGATAGATCAAGACGCTTAATTGGACTTTCACAAAGCACATACCTTGACAAAGTTTTGAAGAAGTTCAAAATGGATCAAGCAAAGAAAGGGTTCTTGCCTGTGTTACAAGGTGTGAAGTTGAGTAAGACTCAATGCCCGACCACTGCAGAAGATAGAGAGAAGATGAAAGATGTTCCCTATGCTTCAGCCATAGGCTCTATCATGTATGCAATGCTGTGTACCAGACCTGATGTGTGCCTTTCTATAAGTCTAGCAGGGAGGTACCAAAGTAATCCAGGAGTGGATCACTGGACAGCGGTCAAGAACATCCTGAAATACCTGAAAATGACTAAGGATATGTTTCTCGTTTATGGAGGTGAAAAAGAGCTAGTCATAAACGGTTACGTCGATGCAAGCTTTGACACTGATCTGGACGATTCTAAATCGCAAACCGGATATGTGTTTACATTGAACGGTGGAGCTGTTAGTTGGTGTAGTTCTAAACAAAGCGTCGTGGCGGGATCTACGTGTGAAGCGGAGTACATAGCTGCTTCGGAAGCAGCGAATGAAGAAGTCTGGATGAAGGAGTTCATATCCGATCTAGGTGTCATACCTAGTGCATCGGGTCCAATGAAAGTCTTTTGTGACAATACTGGTGCAATTGCCTTGGCGAAGGAATCCAGATTTCACAAGAGAACCAAGCACATCAAGAGACGCTTCAATTCCATCCGGGATCTAGTCCAGGTGGGAGACATAGAAATTTGCAATATACATACGGATCTGAATGTTGCAGACCCGTTGACTAAGCCTCTTCCACGAGCAAAACATGATCAGCACCAAGGCTCCATGGGTGTTAGAATCATTACTGTGTAACCTAGATTATTGACTCTAGTGCAAGTGGGAGACTGAAGGAAATATGCCCTGGAGGCAATAATAAAGTTATTATTTATTTCCTTACATCATGATAAATGTTTATTATTCATGCTAGAATTGTGTTAACCGGAAACATAATACTTGTGTGAATACATAGAATAACAGAGTGTCACTAGTATGCCTCTACTTGACTAGCTCGTTGATCAAATATGGTTATGTTTCCTAGCCATTGACATGAGTTGTCATTTGATTAACGGGATCACATCATTAGGAGAATGATGTGATTGACTTTACCCATTCCGTTAGCTTAGCACTCGATCGTTTAGTATGTTGCTGTTACTTTCTTCATGACTTATACATGTTCCTGTGACTATGAGATTATGCAACTCCCGTTTACCGGAGGAACACTTTGTGTGCTACCAAACATCACAACATAACTGGGTGATTATAAAGGTGCTCTACAGGTGTCTCCGAAGGTACTTGTTGGGTTGGCGTATTTCAAGATTAGGATTTGTCACTCCGATTATCGGAGAGGTATCTCTGGGCCCACTCGGTAATGCACATCACTTAAGCCTTGCAAGCATTGCAACTAATGAGTTAGTTGCGGGATGATGTATTACAGCACGAGTAAAGAGACTTGCCGGTAACGAGATTGAACTAGGTATCGAGATACCGACGATCGAATCTTGGGCAAGTAACATACCGATGACAAAGGGAACAACGTATGTTGTTATGCGGTTTGACCGATAAAGACCTTCGTAGAATATGTGGGAGCCAATATGAGCATACAGGTTCCGCTATTAGTTATTGACCGGAGACGTGTCTCGGTCATGTCTACATAGTTCTCGAACCCGTAGGGTCCGCACGCTTAACGTTTTGATGACAGTTATATTATGAGTTTATATGTTTTGATGTACCGAAGGTTGTTCGGAGTCCCGGATATGATCACGGACATGACAAGGAGTCTCAAAATGGTCGAGACATGAAGATTGATATATTGGAAGCCTATATTTGGATATCGGAAGTGTTCCGGGTGAAATCGGGATTTTACCGGCGGAATCCCCCGGGGGTTAATGGGCCATAGTGGGCCTTAGTGGAGAAGAGGAGAGGTGGCCAGGGCAAGGGCCGCGCGCCCCTCCCCCTAGTCCAAATAGGACAAGGAGAGGGGGCGGCGCCCGCCCTTTCCTTCTTCTCCTCCACCTCTTTCCCTCTCTTCTCCTAATCCAACAAGGAAAAGGGAGGGAGTCCTACTCCCGGTGGGAGTAGGACTCCTCCTAGCGCACCCCTCCTCGACGGCCGCACCTCCCCCCTTGCTTCTTTATATACGGGGGCAGGGGCACCCTAGAGACACAACAATTGATTGTTTGATCTTTTAGCCGTGCGCGGTGCCCCCCTCCACTATAGTTCACCTCGATAATACTGTAGCGCTGCTTAGGCGAAGCTCTGCGTCAGTAGAACATCATCATCGTCGCCACACCGTCGTGCTGACGAAACTCTCCGTCAACACTCGGCTAGATCGGAGTTCGAGGGACGTCATCGGGCTGAACGTGTGCTGAACTCGGAGGTGCCGTGCGTTCGGTACTTGATCGGTCAGACTGTGAAGACGTACGACTACATCAACTGCGTTGTGCTAACGTTTCCGCTTTCGGTCTACGAGGGTACGTGGACAATACTCTCCCCTCTCGTTGCTATGCATCACCATGACCTTGCATGTGCGTAGGAATTTTTTTGAAATTACTACGTTCCCCAACAGCACATAGCTAGGGCTAGTCCTAGGTAACCGGTTAGTTTCCCAAATATTTATAGTATTCTCGTTCCCAACTCGCCTAATGATGCCTTGTTTCAGAATCTTTCTGCCATCAATCATTGGTCGCCAGATTTGTGAAGGATGGTTACCTGGTCCTACTTCCAAGAAACAACTATTTGGGAATAGGCCGATTTCAGTATTCTTGCACTGAGAGAATTTGGATCAACAAGTAGCATTCATGCTTGATGAGCAAGCAATGCAAGATTGAATATTTCAATGTCTCTAAAACCCATACCTCCAAGGTATTTTGGCTTTGTCATTATGTCCCACGAAACCCAAGTTGGTTTCATCCTTCCTTGCTTGCTCCCCCACCAGAATTTCTGAATTATAAAGGTGATACTATCACACAAACCTCGGGGTAATCTGAAGCAAGCCATAGATATTGGGATGGCCTGAGAAATTGATTTGATAAGAACTTCCCTTTCGGCTGCTGATAAGAGTTTTTCCATCCATCGTCGAACTTTTTCCCATACTCTGTCCCTCAGGTACTTGAAGGTACCCATTTTTGAGTGACCAACATCCGTGGGCATACCTAGGTACCCGTCACTCAATTCATTGTGCACATTCAAATTTTGCTTGATATTGTCTCTCACACTTTGGGGACATCCTTTGCTAAAGAAAAAAGGAATATTTTGCATTGTTCATCCTCTGTCTCGAAGCATTGCAATATATATGCAATAGGTTTGAAACCATCGCATCCCCCTCAACACTTGACTTAAAAAGCAACAAGCTATCGTCAGCAAAAAGTAGATGGTTAACAGACGGAGCTGTTGGTGCCACCTTGATCCCTTCCAGACAAGACGACTGAGAACTTGATTTTCAAAGGCACGAAAGGCCCTCTGCCCCAATCAATAAATGGTAAGGATAGATAGGATCTCCCTTTCGGATACCTCTGGTAGGTGTAAATTGTTCTAGCTTCTCACCATTAAATAGAACTGAAAAGAAACAGTTTGCACCATGTTCCTGTCAATATGGATCCAAGAGTTTGCAAACCCCAGTTTCTTCATCATGGCACGGAGATATAGCCACTCTAATATGTCACAGTCCTTCATCATGTCCAACTTCAAAGCACAATAGCTATTTGACTTGGCCCTGCTTCTCTTCATAAATGCAGACATTCGTAGGCGCAAATGATGTTGTATGTAATTAGCCTGCCTGGGACGAAAGCTGACTGTTCCTTGGAGATAATGTCAGGAAGAATAATTTTGAGCCTGTTTGCAACAACTTTGGAAGCAATTTTATAATGACATTACAAAGAATAATAGGGCAAAATTGAGAAAGTTGGGTTGGATTCAGAAACTCTCGGATGAGAACCAATATTGTGTCATTGATACAATCAACACCATCCTCCCCTTTAACAATTCTCAAAACTACCTTGGTCACCTCATTTCCACATATGTCCCAATGCCTTTGATAGAAGTGAGCTGGGAACCCGTTCGGTACCGGGGCCTTTGTAGGGAACATCTGGAAGAGTGTAGTTTTTACCTAGCAAAGCATTCATCTAATCGGCGACTTTAACTGGCACTTTTGATAACACATGTTCAACGTTCTCATAGCTCTAAACCCCATGCCTCCCACAGGCTTGGGTAGCATCATTTTTCCCCAGCTGATACAAGCCATCTTCTTCTTCCCATTCTCCACACCCCATCAGTACTGCCTCATCATTAGATCATCATAGACCGCAGCCGGCAAACAAAACACACTCATAACATAGGTGGGTATAGCTTGCGCCATAGTCTTTATCAAAATTTCCTTGTTCCCCAAGGATAAGTATTTTTCACTCCAATCTACAACCCTCTTGTTGAGCCTAGCTTGTAACGTTTCAAATTGCAATTTATGCATTCTTCCTCCAGGTACCGGCAACCCCAAATATTTTGGTTCAAACACATGATCTTTAACATCCAAAATACTCTTCACCTCTTCCGCCACCACATCAAGGCAATTATCAGAAAAAAGGATGGAACACTTCTCAAGATTGATCAGTTGACCCGCGCTGAAGTACAAGTGTTCAACAAGCCTTTGACAATGCTTGCTTGCTGGCCAGATGCTTCAAATAGCAACATTGTATCATCCGCAAATAATAGATGAGAGATCACTGGAGCCCCACGGCATATAGTAACTCCTCTCAATTCCCCTCCACTTACTGATTTAGTAATAAGAGCAGACGGTGTGTCGGCAACAAAGAGGGACAAAAAAAGGAGACAATGGGTCACCCTGGCGAAGACCCCTTGAAGGGGTAAAAGACTGAAGCAATTTTCCATTAAACTTCACCGAGTATTTAACTGACTTCACACAAGCCATAATCCAATTAATCCATTCCATAGAGAAGCCCCATTAACCTATGGCTTGCTCCAGAAAATTCTAGTCCACATGATCATAAGCCTTCGAGAGATTCAACTTGTAAGCGCAAGCACATTGATTGTGTTTCAATGATTGTATGTAATGAAGACATTCGAAAGCAATTATAGAGTGTCAAAAATAAGACGTGCTAGAATAAAAGGACTCAGGTTCTCTAAAATCAAATCCATGAGCAGCGGACACAATTGATTAACCAAGCGCTTGGAGACAATATAAATAACGTTGCACAAACTTGTTGGCCTAAAATCCTTTAGCCCCTTTGGATGAAGAACTTTTGAGATCAAGACAATAGCAGTATAATTCACATCATCAGACATTATTCCTGAGTTGAAAAATTCCAAAACCGCTGCAGTAATTTCAGATTTTAGCACTGCCCAATTGCAATGATAAAACCTCGCCAGAAAGCCGTCTGATCCAGGTGCCTTTAATGGTCCGATTTGAAAAAGCGCATTCGACACTTCTCCACTGTAAACGGGGAATATAAAATATCATTCATACCTTGTGTAACTTTCAGCACTATGCACTCAAGTACCACCTCGGGATTTAGAGTTCGATCCTTGGTGTATACTTCTTCGAAATAAGATGTTGTCATGTGTCCCATGTCCGATGGTGTGATGTGCACCATGACCCATCAGAACGCCTTAGCCGCTGCATGTAGTTTCTTCTTGCACGCCACTTAGCATGATGGTGGAGGTACACCGTGTTCCGTTCCCGTTCCTTAAGCCATGATATCCTAGAACGCTGCAACCACAACATCTCCTCGCAATAGAGGAGTTCATCTAATTGGTAAAAAAATTGTCTGATCAATGCCCTGTCCGCATCACGAAGCTGCAGATTAGCCAGTTTTGTCCTTAGTTTTTCAATTTCAGTAGTATCATGACCAAAAATTTCCTTACTCCACGACATCAAGCTGGCCATCATCTCCTTCGGTGTGTCACGTATCGCGCCAAGATTATCACCTGGTCTTCTGTTCTTCCATGTTTGCTCCACCATGGCCGCCAATGCCGGATGTCTTTCCCACATAATTTCATAACATGATGTAGCTCTACTGCTCTAGCATGTTTAGGATCCACATGTGATAGCAGCACTAACACAGGACAGTGAGCCGAGCATGAAGAAGCTAAGTGCATCACCCGCGTGGTTGGAAACAAGTCTCTCCAAGTTTCATCCACACAAGCTCTGCCCAGCTGTACGCGTACATTTCTGTCACCATGTTGGCCATTATCATATGTGAACCGAATCCCCGAGAAGCCGAGGTCTATGAGCTCACATGACATTAAACAGTCACAAAACAAAATCATTTGATTTTCTGCACATTGAGAATGTGAGAAATGTTCATGTTGCCACATTGCCTCGTTGAAATCTTCACACACTAGCCACGGCTCTATATATCGAGAATGGCCGTAGACTAGTGAGACGATTCCACATACGGTAGTGTTTTTCAACCCGCGGCTCACCGTATACAAAAGTTGTTCTCCATGTCTTAGCACTCACTTTATCAACCACTCGCACATCGATGTATCGTGTACAAGAATCTAACACAGTCAGTTGTAGATTTTTGTCCCGGAATAGGGCGAGACCCCCACTGAGACTATCACCAGACACACCAGCAAAACCCTTCATCTGCAATCTCCACTTAAGTTTTTCATCTTACTTGAGGCTTGTGTTGTTTCACACACAAAAATCAGCCCCGGGGAATTGGTTTTAGAGAGGGCTAAAACCTCACGAATTATCCGGCGGTTCCCCTCCTCCGGCAGTTCCAGAATATGGTATTCATTGCGTCCGGTGGTCCTCCTCAAGGGAGGCCGCCGATCTATCACCTGAAACATCCTCAAAGCCGATACGAGCTCTCTTATTATTTACACTGCTTGTAGGCGAATTTTGTTCGCCATCCTCACCATTGCCCTGGGTTAGAGCCAGGATACCTACTGTCTTACCAAGCACCTATACCCCTTTAGCATTGTTACCAATTTCCAGTGCTAATTTCTTCCTGACCGATGGGTCTACCTGCATATGAGTACTGCCAAATTTTGAGGGGCTCGTAGCAGTATCCATAACCTCGGGGTCCACCTTTGCTTTCCCTGCGTTATTTGGCCGGGAAACGTTCTCATCTGGCTTCGAGCAATTGTTCCTTCCGAACTGACCCTCTGACCGAGGTTTGTTCAAAGTGTCCACGTAGAGCCACGCTCCAAACTTCTTGTTCTTTTCCTCATGTACACCAGTACCACACTTCTTAACATCATGACCAATTAGTCCACAGGCGCAGCAAAACCTTGCCAATTTTCCAAACCGATCGAATTAGGAACACCTGACGTTCTTTCCCTCTAATAATGCTGACAAACTTAGTGAGGGAATGGCGGCTGCACACTCCGGCGGCCATATCCGAAGCCTCTGAGGACGATGGTGAAGCAAGATACCACGAAGAGGAGGCAGAGGAATAGGGTAGACTCGAGCTCAAGAGATGACATGGGCGCTAGCTAGTAGAGCGGAACGGACGCACAGCACGGGTGTGCAACTACCACACAGCTAGCGCTCAACTTAAGCCGCGCGTGCGGCTGTTGCCTAATGTGGATCCAGATAAGCTGATGCACAGGCTCCACACAAGACAAATGTCGCCTGATATGGATCGCACCGCTGAAGAATGTGAAGCATGGTGAGAATGTCGGCATGACCGGACACGTACGGAAGCTACACGAAGGACCGGCGCAGCCATGTGTCAGAGCCGCGCATGGAATGACGATCGAGGATGGAGGACGACGGAGTGGCCTGCTACGTCCTAACCACAACAATGCGTGTGGTGGTGGTACGGTTCAGGCACTCAGCGGCAGGGCGAGATCATATCGGAAATCTGCTCTCCACGCGCGCACCGTGCATATATGCATGGATTGGACATCGACATCGTCGTCCCCGTGCAATCATGCAAGATGCCGACCCGCCGAGGAAGAGGCGTCACAGGTGCATGCATTTTATTGTTTTTGAGCGGTAGGTTTTTTCTTTTGTTGAGAATTCTTGCCCAGCTTTTTTTTTGCGGGGGTCTTGCCCAGCTTTATTGATTCAACAAAATGTCCATAGGTACAGTGGAGGGGTCATGGGGGTTCCTCAACCAGATATGACGACGTACATCTAAATTACACGCAAATTTGACGAGATTATGAGCTTCAAAATTAAAATTCCTACGCTCAAGAATAAAATTACAAGAATGAAAACAAGCACTACGATCTATTATTTCATGTAAAATCACAACATTGCGTGTGGTGGTGATCAGTGGCGGAGCTTGCAGCCCAAAGGTGGGCGGGCCGAATAGAAAAAATAGCCTATGGGCTACTGTTTTCAGGCCCGAACTAGATATATAGTGTATAAAATTCAATGGGCTGGGCGGGCCATGGCCCATTTAGCCTTGCTGAAGCTCCGCCAGTGGTGGTGATACAGTTCAGGCACTCAGCGATGGTTGTTGCACGGTGGGGGGAGATCATGTCAGAAATCTGCTCTCGAAGCGCACCGTGCATATATGCATGGTTGGACGAGCAATGCTAGACCTAAGTATAAATGGAACGTAATTAATCTTATGTGCTGATGTCAGTGTATTAAATATGAGTGTTTATACCCTGACTTATGCACAGACAGTTGCAACCTTTCCAACGGCAAGGGCTTGCCGAAGGATGACCTTTATCAATACTCAAGGGTTGGTAATCAAAACCATGAAGAAGACCTCGAGGCAGATCATAGAGAAGTACTGGAGATGAAGACTCAAATAGTCGGCAATCAAAGGCACCGGCAAGAGATCGTCCGGTAAGCTCCATGCCGACAAGCTCCTTGCGCCTCTTTACCGCTCCACTGGGGTTGTTAGCTAGTCGCTCGTTAACAGGTGTTGATCGGGCATGTGGTTAGGTGAAGCTTGTTGGAGCACTTGTCATCGTTGTGGCTGAAGGACAATTTTATTGACACCCGTCCCAGAGGCGTGTCGATAGAACAAAAGGTAGCTAGGCGAGCTGTAGTGGTGAAGATGGACAACCTTGCCGGCATTCCTCCTCGGCGTGACACCTAACGGAATATTTATTGCTTTTGTCCTAATCTGTCATAGTTAGGTACGACAGTATTGTAGCCACTATCTACCACTGTATTTACCATTTTGCCGAAGTGGTAGTCTCTTTCATCTATAAAAAGAGGCTCTTGATAATCTTTACAAGGGTCGACATCCTGCCCAATTGCACTACATAGCCGCACTTTCCAAGCACCTTGCTGGCAAGCTTGCGCTCTCTTGTAACTTGGGCATTTTCCACATATAATCCACCAAAGTAAGAGTAGGATTTTATGCCTCAAGGCGGCATGAACTTGGTAAATCCTAGTGTGCTTGATTGCTGGATCTGCACTTTGTGCATTGTGATTCCCACAGCCAAACCATCAAGGGGCCTTGTTGGTCCCAAATATTGTCGTACCTCGGTAGCTAATGTGGCCCAAATTAATTAGGCCAGGATTAGCAGTTGGGTCCACCGACGGCTCAATTCAAGGGGCGGAGGACAGGATTTTAGGATGGTTACGTAAATTTACCTAGGTGTAGCATTTTTGTGGATTGGACATTGACATCGTTGTCCCCATGGTATCATGCAAGATGCCGACTCGCCTCATTCATGCAGGACGATAGGATGTCTCGCTGAAGTGTTTTTTGTTATCGGGCTGGCCCATTCACGCACTGTTAAAACAAAATAGAGAAGGGGAATAGGGAAAAGGGGAGCTACAGGGTTCAAACCCTCATCTCCACGAATGTCACTCGTGCTGCTAGCCACCACGGTTAGGTGCAGTACGTGACAATGGGCAGGGCAAGACATATTTGAGGCGAACAGAGGCAGTTTTTCCACCGGTTTGCCAAAAAAAATCAGTTTTCAGTTTTTGTTTTTTCATGGGGTTTTCTTCGGTTTTTTCCTCTGGTGTTTCTCCTTCTTTCTTTTTTCATTGTTTTTCTTTATTTATTTCTCGGTTTTCACTGGTTTTTTCTTTTCAACTCTTTTCTTTGTTTTCTCTTTGGTTTTTTCATTTTTTTCATTTTTTGTTTAGTTTTTTTCTTCTCCATTTTTTGTTTTTCTCTTTGTTTTTTCTTATGTTTGTTTTCGTTTTCACTCTACATTTTCGTATATGTCAAAAACAATTATTTAATACGTGATCAACATCTTTTGTATACAGTTCAACATTGTCTGGACGCCTATTCAACATTTTTCAAATACTTGTTCGCCATTTTAATATGTATTCAACATTTTTGAATATTTGTTTAATATTTTTTATATACTCATTCAACATTTTTTAATACTTATTCAACATTTTTAAAATAATTTTTCTATATTTTTAAAACTTATTCAACATTTTTCAAATACTTATTCAACATTTTTTATATTTGTTCGACATTTTTAATACTTATTCAACATTTTTTTAATACTTGTTCAACATTTTTAATACTTATTCAAATAGTTTTCTATACTCCTAAGAGTATGTACTCCATCTTCAATATACCTCGTATACACATTAATTATACCTCTTTATTATTCTCAATATACTTCATTAAATAATTTAAGATACCCCAATATGAGTTTTGTGGAAAAAATATTATTTGTGACGTACTTTTTGTAATATACCTTTTCCACGTATGACCAAATTATTGTATACGTAAACCTTTAAAAAATATGTAGACTCACATGAATTTTGTCATGAAACTCATTTTGAGGTATCTATTACTTATTAATAAAGTATATATATACCAGTTTTGCTAGAACTCATCTAGATGAGATTTAATTTGGTCTCATTCACCTTTTATAGCCATTGAATGTGGTGTTATAAGATGCGTGTGTGCTAACGTGGGTTGTATCCATTCTTGTTTTCCAGGTGAATGAGACCAAATTACGTCTCATCTAGATGAGTTCTATGTACTCCCTATATATATATTCACAATGAACACTATTCTACAGGTGCGTCTGTTTGGTTTTGGAGCCCTCCTGCCTTCTCTGGCATGTTGCATGTGTCAGGGCGTCACTCGGAAAATCGAGAGACGAGAGACATATTGTCGGGGAAAATAAACAAATGTGAACAGTGTGGGTTCCACCACGTACATCTTCATTTTTTCCTTTGGAAATTTCTGGGTGACACTAGGTGACAAGCGTTTGATCATACCAAGTATCAACTTTCTATTACTTCAACAATATTTCTTTTTGCTCTGAATTCATGGCAAACTACTCCCCCCGATTCACAAATATAAAATGTTCCAACTTTTTCCCACATTGGATGTATATAAACACATTTTAATATATTTTTCACTCATTTTAGTCCGTATGTACTCCATATTAAAATATTTTAAACATCTTGTATATTTATGAACAGAGCAAGTACTGTATGCCTTTTTTACTAGGATCATAGGGACAATATTGTTAAGACGTGCATTGCACGTGTATACATACAAGTATTCCTAGAAAGAAATGGCAAGACGCCTCCACCACCATCACTGTTGATGACAGCTCGCAAACATATTGTGGGATTCTCCCTAGGTGCAAGGCCGAAAGCCAATATATATTTCTCCACTCACTCATAGGCTTCCAAGAGGAAAAATTGGAAGGTCCAAGAAGCGTTAAAGAATGATGCTTGGGTCTCCAAGATCACAATTTCAACAAACTTCTTCATGGCTCATATTCATCAATTCTTGACCCTTTGGACAACCCTCTGTGACTTCCAGCTCGACATCAATGCCGATGATGAGATTATTTGGAAACATACATCCATCAGGCTCTACTCCGCGGCCTCCGCATACAATGCGCAATTGTGAGAAGCTACCCGCTCCCCATGAACTATGCGGTTTGGAAGGCGTCGATGCCGCCTAAGGTCAAATTCTTTGCTTGGTTGGCTATTTGAAAAAGAGTTTGGACCACCGATAGGCTGGCCAAACTGCGGCCTTTTCCCCTTGCAAATGCGATCAAGAATCTGTGGCTCCCCTCTTCTACAAATATCGGTTCGCCCTGAGGCTTTGGAACTTGGTCAAGAATTGGCTTCATCTGGAGTGCATTAACAGGACCACCGGTCACTTGGAGCGCTCATCAAAGAATTGTGAATCAACATCTTTGGAAGAAACGTCCCAAAAAGGGAAGGAATGGCCTCCCTCGCTATGCTCGTAGTTTGGACTATCTGGAACGAGAGGGTTGCCCACATCTTCCGTCACAAGTCTCGCAATGATCAAGAATGACGCCTCGCTTTGGGTGACCACCTGTGCCAAGTACCCTATGTAATTTTGGGTACTTGTAACCAAACTCCAAACTCTATTCTCTCTTAATTAATGGATGAGGCAAAATTTGTGCCCCGTTTAGAAAAAAGGGGCATCCTTGCCCAAAAAAAGTGAGAGGGATTAGTCTCTAGTACCGCAGAACTTCTATAATAACCAAATCAATCAAACAAATCAATAATCTCATCAGGTGAAAAAAAATAGCGCGCTATAGAATCGCTATAGCACGCTATAGCATTTTGAGCAATTCCTCGTTAAATAAATCAGTGTACAATGTCGCGTTAATAGCACATTATAGCGCGATATAGCACGCTAATAGCATATTTTAAGGGGCCATGCTATTTTTTCATAGCACGTCATTTTTGACATTGTCATCAATAGTTGACTTTAGACAAATGTTTTTAATGTAAAATAAAAATAGAAGGAAATTTGAGTGCAATAAATAAAGCTGTTTTTTAGTTCATTTATAGGGAATGGTTATAATTAACCGCTGGATTAATCAAGCTACCTCGATCGCCTCATTTGGGCGACATGTGTCTCATGGGTCCCCACGCACGGCAACCCCTTCTTCCTCAACCTCTCGAGTACGCCAGTTCTTCTCCCAAATCCATTATCGCTGATTCCTACCTATGCAACCCTCAGTCTAGACACCCTTCTGTCTCACCTCCTTGCACGGATCTTGTCATCACCTTGCCTGCCGCCCTCTTACGCAGCATAGCGACACGCGCTTTGTTGCCATGGCTCCCAAGTTGTCAACACTTTGAGTTTCGAGGACGGTGACTAAGGGTGCCACCATGAGGGGTGTCAGAGTGCTGCAAAGGGGCAGTGCACAAACGTTTTGAGGCGATGCCACCACCTGTCGTGGCGCTGCAAGGGCGTCAACAACACTGGTGTGTGGCTCGATGTTGCATGAAGTGAGCTTCTGCAATGGACGGTAGACTGCTGCAAGGACCCATCACAACATCCCCTATGTTGCGAACCACTGCAACAACCCCTATGTTGCAAACCCATGTTGTGAAGGGGCGCCATCATGCTGTGAAATGGTGTCGCGGAGGCAAATCGGTTGATGCATGAGGGTACGTTGTGGTGGCAACATGGCTCGTGTTTCAAAGTTCTGGTTGCAAACGTCCGAGTGTAATGTGGGTCATATGTTTTAAGCCTTTGGACGCAAATATGGCTGATGTTGCAAATCACTCGTCTTGCAAATCTTCAAGTGCAACATAAGTCACACTGCAAATCTCACATCCCATAGCAACATTGGACACGTTGCAAACACTCAGTAAGGTGGGTTTCCAACTTGGTTGATCTTAGCAATAGATCAGTCGGCCGACCGGCAATCACCTTCATTTATTTGTTATATATCGTAGTCTTTGTAGATACATAGCACGTCCCACAAGACTCATGTACCCAACACGACACGGCCCAGTACAACGTCGGTTTAAAACTCATTGCATGCGTCAATACTGACTCGAACACGAACTAATATAAAGAGGGCATCGAACCAATGAGCTCATTGCTAACACGTGCACGACGCTTCGTTTATTTTGACGCGGCGCGGAAACTATGCGGCAGGTACACACAAGGCCTCGTCGTCGATCAACATCACCTTGGGCACATGGATTGGAAGAACGTCGACGTCCTGTGCCCAGGGGTTGCTCTCTTTGGCGTCGCCGGAGCCCTCAACCGTCCTAAGCGCCTTCCACACGGCGCTGTTGCACTTGAACCCCGAGCCGAATGCGATCTGCCACACACGGTCTCCCCTCCTGATCCTGCCCTTGGCCTCGCAGTAGGCGAGCTCGTACCACAGCGAGCTGCTCGACGTGTTGCCGAACCTGTAGAGTGTCATCCTCGAGGGCTCCATGTCCCACGCGCTCAGCCTCAGGCTTCTCTCCAGCTCGTCCAGCACGCTGCGCCCCCCTGCGTGGATGCAAAAGTGTTGCACCGAAGACGTGCAGTTAGGGATGTACGGCCTCGCCTTGGTGCGGAACACCCGCTTGAGCACGACGGCGCAGAGGAACCGGAGCTGCTCGCTCAGCAGTAGGATGTGGGGGCTAAGGGTGGTGATGTTGGTGCGGAGCGCCTCGGCGGCCACGGACATGAGATCCTTGGAGAGGGACACGCCCAGGTGCCCGGCGTCGTCCTCCTCTTGCATCACGCAAGCGTAGCTCTGGTCGCTGGCGCCGCGGTGCGTGCGCGGCGTGTGGATCAGCTGGTACTTGGCGCGCCGCCACTCGCTGCGACGGTTTGACAGAAGAATCGCCGCGCCACCCATCCGGAACAGCATGTTGGGCACCAGCATGGACCGGTTATTGCCCATATACCAGTTTAGGGTGGTATTCTCTGTGCTCACGACTAATGCGTATGTGTCCAAGTGTACCTGCAGGTTAACGATCGAGTCAGCACAACACATTGCACGTCGACATTTTTCTATTGAAAAGAAGAAAAGCCCATCGGCCTCTGGATGGAATGATGCACATCGACCTAGCACCTGAACATCAACATACACATTAATCAATCACATATTTATCCCTATTTCTATATTTTTAGTTATGTTTGTTTCCTACACACTTATTCATACTATATAAAGGTACCACGTGGTAAGCCTGCTCAACCATCTTCACCAATTATACAGCTATGTATTTAATCGGACGATATTCGGCCAACAAAGAAGAAGAAAATACTCCGAAACACCGCATTCCCTAGTGCGCCAACTATGATTTTACTCCACATTGGATTTCTTCTTGTGTAGAACCGATTTAACGAGGAGAGAGCAAGTATTATTGTCACTTCACCCAAAGCACAAGCTCCAAATGTGGGATGGAATAGCAACCTTATACATTCTCCCACGTCCTATTGGCCAAAGTAAATACACTGTATTAAAGTATTGTATGATGAGTTGTTAGTAGATGACACTCCTATTTTTGTCAACAAGCTCACATACAAATTATTGAAGATGCTCTTATTATGCTTACTTTCAGGACTCCCTTATGCGTTGGTGGGATAGAAGAACCGACATGCGAAACCCCGGCAGATGAGCGATGGCCTCCCTCATCATGCTTGTCTCTTGGACTCTTTGGAATGAGAGAAACGCCTGGGTGTTTTGCCACAAGAGTGTGTCACCTCCTATTCTTCTCCAAAATGTCATGTTCGAGGCCAACCTATGGGTTACGGCGGCTACTAAGAGACTAGGGCGCATTGTTGTACGAGAGTAATTGCCATACCATTTTGTTAGGGTCACTTGTAAACTGTCAAACTCTTTTCTCCTCTTATTTAATGGATGAAGTAAATCTTTTGCCTCTGTTTTAAATAAAAAAAATAGCAAGAAACCATATGTCAATAAACTATATGATTATTTTGGTCTAAAAGTCAGATCTCCTACCGGTATTATTTTTACCGTTTGCTCATTCTTGTTGCACTGGTCAGGGTTACTCAAAGGCGTCGACAAGGAAAATCTTAACAATGGAGTGCAGATGCTGATGAAAGAAACCACTTGTTAGAAGGGATAGAGAGAAATGATTGGTGTAATGCGCTGGATGTATTATTGAGCCTCGAGAGCGAGTATATATTGAATACAAGGCTTGGAGGGAAAGAAGTCTCTCCTGGAGATAAGGTAGGAGATGAATTACAGATCCTAAACTACCAAATACATGTAACCCAAATATATCTCTAACACCGCTCGTCTGGCATCACTTCTGGTCCCAGCTGATGATGGAAGTGCGGATTCTTAGGCGACAACTAAATCTTCCTTGAGGAAGCCTCGGGTGTTGGAGATGATTCTGCAATCTTCTAGTTTACCTTTGCTACTTATTCAGCCTGTCGGATATGTAATATACTCAAAGTCATGGGAGTTAGGTGGCTTTAAAATTTGATCATAACTTTTGGTAGTAGCAGGTTTTAGTCATGTAGCTAGAGTTTCGATGGCGAGCTCTCTGTAACAGGTGTCCTGCTAGTGCTCCAACTCGCTTATCCGTCCTCTTCCCTTAGCCAGTGTTTACTTTGATGTGGAACAGATATTGTATTTCCATTATGTGATTATAATGAAAAAGGGGATAGCCCGGTGGGAGAAAAAATATGTCAAAAACCTGAACTAAAAAAGAAATTAATGTAGAAACCAACGAGAGAGGACGGTTAGACAGCGAACGAGACAACTAATGATAATGACAATTATTGTAGTGAACGTTGATTTATTTTCTTATTAGTTGGCCAGGTTTCTTGTGGTGGAAACCGTTCATCCGAGCTCAAGTCCTAGACTTGGTATGTTTGCTTGTATTTTTCTGAATTTATTTGATATTTTAACGGTTTTATCTTCCGGTGGTAAGCGACATGGCCGTTAACAACGAAACTCTTTGTGATGACTTTGTCAATCTTAAGACCTAGCGACTCATCCTCTCGATTTGTCGAAGGTGTTCATACGTATCAGTGAGTGCATACGTTTGTGCTGTGTTTGAAGAGAAATGTTGATTTTTTTTCAGTGGAAATCGGAGGAAACCCTTTCGTTCTTAAAAAGAAGAAGAGAAAAACGGATTGTAACTGGTGGACCTCGTGGAAAAGTTGCTTCGTGGAGGCCCGGAGGTAACATCCAAGATGTATTGGAACAGTACTCATATATACCTGAAGCAGGCGTCTGGCGAGGTCAATAGCGATAATGCCGGCGCTGCAGCCCATTCCGCTAAGGTTGTGGGTGACGACGTCGTTGCGCAAGGAGTACCGGTTCACGACAAGCGAGGTGAAGGACGGCGTCGGGCTGTGGAGGCTGCAGTTCACGATGACCACACCGATGTCGAACGGCCGCACGCGGGTCTTGGTCAGCAGCTCGTCGATCACGCCGAAAACGACGGCATGGGACTCCTCATCCGCCGAGCGGAGGCGTATGTCCACCGGCACCTTGATGACCGACGCCGGGAAGTGCCTCGCGTCGCCGAGCCCTGACCGCTCCAGGATCCTCCTCTGGAAACCCATGCTCTCCGTGTTGAACGCACCAGCTAGTCCATGGTGCCGCGTGGTCTTGGCGCGGCTCGTCTCGTGCGCCGGCGCAGGCTTGTACCCGGCGAAGTCCACCAGGTACACCGCCCGCGACCAGGACATGGCGTAGGCGCACGCCGCCGCCACCGCACAGGCCGCCAATGACACGGCCGTGATGTCATGCGCGTCGTGTAAAAGGCCGTGAATTGATCGCTGGGACAGCATGGCCATTGCCGCCGGTGAAGACACGGCAAGGAGCATTGTGACGGGGAGGAGACGAGGCAGTTGGCCGACGAGACGGCGGTACAAGAGCTTGCCGTGCTTTCTCATCCCACTGTTTACAGCCTCGAGCTCATTGTCCATTATTGTATGCATGCGTGGTGAAACTAACTACGTTTGTTGAAAAACCGGGAGCTGTGCGCACTTTGCAGCGCGGCGCGCACCAATTTATATGATCAGAGGAGCGGAGGGAGATAGATGCCGCATGGCATGTTCCCGTGCACGCACCAAAGCGGACAAAACAGGTGACAAACATGCAAGCATTCATCACAGAGCATTTTCTTCAACGAGAGACAAGTTGAGTGCATGCATGAGCAGCTTCTGTACATGCATGCACCCATGGTTTGTGTACACATGGAGGTACGTTTGGGTCATTGTTGACACGTGCACGGATACTCCCTGCTTGTCCGTTCCTCCTACTCTCTTTTTTCTCTTATACAAACTCATTTTTTGCACTTAACATAGAAGTAAATTAAAGATGTTACAAAACACCCAGAATTCAAATGTAAATGTAAATGCTACAATTCAAATTTAAGTTTCCAAATTACTAGTTCAAATTTAAACTTATTTTATCCGGCCGCACACGCTCTGTTGGTTTCCATAATCCAATGGAACACCCACAAATGCTCAACGAGATCATTGAGAAGTTGTGTATGGGTTTCTCGACTACGAATCCTCGATGGATCTTGAGAAAATTCTCAAACACAGCAGCTACTTGTTGTGGGAGGTTAGTATCACACATGTGGTTAAAATCAACATTACAAACACCATCCCCTTGTCTTTCACAATCATATTGTACATAACCATACATGTCATCATCACCTCCCATAGTATCTGGGGATCCCACTATTTAGCGGGTCCGCGACAATTGCAGAACGTGTTAAGAGCACTTCAAATGCCATCTCCACATCCTTACTAATACCGCCTTGCATTTGGATAAAGTGAGATTTCTTGTTAACTATTGAATGGGAGATGATTTTAACAAACGTCGCCGCGGAGGATAGGTGTCATAGGTAAGCTAAGTATAGCTACATTCCGGAGCCATGAACTCACAAAGCCTTGCAAACAATGGATACCGATGGAGCACCCTGATGTATTTGTGAGACCCTAGCATTCCTAAGAATGAGTGTCAAATAATGATGTCGTCAAGAGGGAAACGACACCAAAATGCCGCCATCATTCGACCCCACTGGGTGCAGGCTTTCTCCGGAGCTCCCCTGGATAGAGGAAAGCAGAGCAACCCGACAACACATTCAAGCCGCACCACACCTACAAATTTGGTTGGCTTTGGCCACGGCCGGAGACCGGACATCACCCTGCTTTGCTCTCTTTTAGGCTTGATCAAGGGTCTCTCCAAGCGACAGATTTTACACAACTACACGTTCCTTTTTCTTCTCTTCATAAAGAATAAATAATACTATGCAAATTTCATACAAAGAAGAGAAAGTTCTCTGCTTGTGTAATATGATTTTGCCGAACTTGTGGTGGTGCCAATAACTGAAGCACATGATGTCAATTTAAATTTTGATGACAAACACATGTGTGTTTACAAATTTTATGTATCAAAATAGCGGATAGTGGCATCCCTCAAGGAGTCAGGTCTACTTTATGTTTCTTTCCAATTTTATTCTGGATTTGATAAGAACCCGTTTTACTTTCTTCATAAATAATTGACAAAATAACGCTTTTATATACCCTACTCATTTTATTATAACAAGTCTTGTACGGGAATGCTTTTTTGCAAAAATAAGAGTTTCGCCAAAATGTTGAACGTGACTTCGCCCCTGTTACATACTGAGGGTCCGAAGGAGAAGCCATGTGTGGGTGGTTGGATAAGCACTCGTAATCCTATTCCTACAAAAAAAAGGATAAGCACTCTAATCCATCAGTTCCACAAATTGTGCACTGGTTTTCTCAAAAAATAATCAGATTATAAACTTTGATCAAACTTAAAGAGAAAAATAACTATTTGAAATACCGAATATATACCAAATGAAAACATATTCATGATAAATTAATGGTATTGATTTGGTATTGTAGTTGTCGATTTTTTGTTGGTAGAGTTTACCAAGTTTGTCTTTGAAAAATCGAATATGCACTATGTTTTAAAACGAATGGAGTTTTCCGCCAAAAAAATAACAAAAGGAGTTGCTAATGGAGGAGCTTGAAACTAAAGGTAATAAAATCAGCACCTGCACGGCTCTGTCTACATATGCTTCAGTGCTTGCCTCCGGTTTCGCTTGGGTTTCTTCACGTGTGATTGACATCTGCAGCGTGATCATCAAAAAGCAATCCAGCGGGTGGATCTTATCCCTGATAACAAGAGAGAGAGAGAGAGAGCATCCTCCAACGGCGAATTTTTTGGTAGGCGATAGTATCTGAGAGCATTTACACCTGTGCGCCTTATACTCATCTCAAACCTCCGCGCGGACGGCCTTGTTATTGACCAGTCAAAAATATCCAGCAGGGCACCTCATACCAGGCCTAAACTCCCGTGCTGACAAGCATTTCTAATATCCAGTCCAAATTTAAAGCGGATACGGAGATCTCGGGCGCACACGCGCGAGTCCATCATGTCGGAGGCTTATATGGCGCGGCATGTCCGCCATGCGATGCAGAGGGCGCGGGAGGCCGCGGCAGCCCTTAGGACGGACGTCGGCGAGGCGGATTCGCACTCTTCGACGCCGATACAGGTGGCCGACAAACCCGGGTAACATAGCCGCGTCGTGGTGAACGTGTCGATCGGCGACGTGAAGGCGACGGGCTCCAAAGAGGAAGAGTAGAGCATGGGAGACGGTGTCGTCTTGAGTCCCATGAGCTGGTGCATGTCCCATGTCCTATTTTACATCGCCGGCGACCAGAACAACATTTATACTGACGCAGCCAATGCCGGACATGGGCAAGCCGGATGGGCTCCACTTAAGATTAGATTTCATGTACATGTAATTGTATGAATTTGAGGTTTCGTAACTGAAGTGTCTAATTATAAAAACGTTAATTTAAGATTTGATTGATCACTGTCCACGGGCACGCCTAAACGTGTCCATTCGACGCTCTAGGGGTTGGTGTATCCGGCTGTAGATGGTTTAGTGTGCCAAGATGTACAAGTTTTTGTTGTGCTGTCATTACTCGTTACGCTTGCTTGCACTCGAAATGACGGGTGCTAAAATGTGAGCCACGTCCCTTGGGGCACATCCAATAAAATTGGATAAAAAAGTGAGCCACCAATCACTTATCTATGATAATCATGCACACCGAACTTATTTGTCTTATTGTTTTTAGAAGATTTGTCGTATTGTAGAAGATGGGCACGGATCCGGATTAACTGAGCTCGAGCTTATATAAGCTCGAATGAACAGTAAAATTTTAAAAAGAAAAAAACAAAAAAATACATTTTTTGGGCAAAAAATTATAATTATTTTAAATACTTGCAAAGTTTCATCAAAGAACGACATTTGTGAAAACAGTGGCAAAAGAAAAAAATCTATGATCCAAGTATAAAGTTATTTTTGGATCATATGTGACATGGGCTCATAAAAAAATCAGAATTGTTTGAATTTATTTTCAGATTATACATTTGAGAAGGACACTTTCAAAAGTTATCATTCTTCACTCCTCTTCCTAATCTTTCTCCTCCACGCCAACGGTTGTCATTTTCACGTTCATGTATGAGTAGTTACATATGATAAGAATGCGCACCTTACTTGTTTGTCTTACTGTTGAAGAGGGGCAAAGCTCTTATTCTTCTCTTCTCACTTTTTCTCCTCCACGCCACATATCAGTAGTTATTTGTCTTATGCGGAATATCACATTAAGCAAAATAACACAATGTTTATAATGTATTCCTTTTACCTTCAGTTCATCACCAAAACAATTAGATAACTAGTATCTTGTAATCATTAGTGGCAGTAACATATACAACTTTTTTCCAATTTGTCACTGGGATAGATTATATAATAATGGCCAGTGAAGGACTAATAAATAAAATATCATATATGTGTATAAATATGCAGCAAAGAACAAAAAAACAAAGAAAGATCCATATATAATCCAAGTGACAATTCATCAGACCGCAACAAACATAAGGAGAATTCTATCAAGTTGACCACAATCATGCTCAGACAATTAGATTGAAAAATACAAACATAGGAAAAACAACAAAGAACGAAACAAAAAAACGCAAGCATCATAGCCAAGAAACAACATGGCTTGAAAAGCACCGATGCCCACAATTAGTTGATGGACGATGACAATCAAAGCACCAGCGCTAAACAAGTCCCCATGTCCATCGACGACAAAAACGCGGACACCGGATGGTCCTCGCTTGTCCCTCTCCGTCTCTTTGCTCCACCTCATCGCTCATCCATCTTCGTTTCCTCCTTCAAGTGCTTCACAAAACTAAGAAACTACCACGCAACAACACAACGATGTCGCTGGACTCACTTGTCGTGAAGCCACAATGCTATCTGCATGGGTTGTGCCAGCGTGAGGCTCCTGTATCTCTAATGCCTTTTCTCTTTTAAAAGAGATTACCGACAACTGAAATTTTGGACCTAAAATATAAACAGAAGAGAAAGTGTTACGGCATATCTCTCTCAAGGTAGTTTTGGTGATTGATGACAACATGTTTGCGGACTAATCTTGTACTTTGAATAATTCACAGATTCTCCCCTGGCACGAGACGTCTTCTTCCCCTCGGAGTGTATTTCAAGACGGTGTAGCTCTTTCGTTTCTTTCTCGGCGGACTAGTTGCGTAGAGGGCACTGTACTATCAAGAGGGGGTCTGCTGGGGTTTTGCATGGATGGAATCATCACGTACACATCAGCTTCTCACCCTCCGAGCATTTCCTTTCCATTGAAGAGATCTCTCCTCTCTTCCTTGTCCTGTCTGGGTCAAAGCGGTAGTACCGCGCACCCAGCGGTAGTACCACTGAGGAGCCAAGCGGCAGTACCGCTCCGTAGCGGTAGTACCGCCCGTGGCTCCACAGCAGTAGTACCGCTGGGGGCCTGGCACCTCCGCCTTGTCCTCAGCATCTTTGAGAGATTCCTTCTCTCTCTCGCGCGCGCCCCAGCGGTAGTACCGCACTGCCTGCGGTACTACGGCCGAAGGGTCACAAGCGGCAGTACCGCTCCACAGCGGTACTACCGCCCTTGACCCCACTATCGTAGTACTGCTGGGCAGTCTGGCTCCTACCGCCTCGATTCGAGAGGTCTTTTTCTCGTGTCGGGTTTTGCGGCACTAGTCACGGTTGTAGTAGCGGTAGTACCGTTCCAGGAGCTGTAGTACCGCATTACCACCGCGGTAGTACCGCATTTGGGTCCGTTCCCTACTAGTCTCCTCAGCGCGGCAGTACCGCTGGCTGGCGCGGCAGTACCGTTGTCCTGGCGGTAGTACCGCCCCCTCTCAGCGGTAGTACCGCCCTGTGCGGGGCTGGTTGGTGGGGGCAACGGGATTGTTGCCCCCACTATAAAAGGGAGTCCCCTTCTTCCTTCTCACCCACCTCTTCCTCCCCCAAGCTCCATTTATTGCTCAAGCTCCATTAAATACTCCAAGCTCCATTTTCGCCCGATCTATCTCTCTAGCCTATCAAACTTGTTGATTTGCTCGGGAGTGGTTGAGAAGGCCCCAATCTACACTTCCACCAAGGGATTTTCGATTCCCCCACTCATCCCTAGCGGATCTTGTTACTCTTGGGTGTTTGAGCACCCTAGACGGTTGAGGTCACCTCAGAGCCATATTCCATTGTGGTGAAGCTTCGTGGTCTTGTTGGGAGCCTCCGATTAAGTTGTGGAGATTGCCCCAACCTTGTTTGTAAAGGTTCGGTCGCCGCCTTCAAGGGCACCAATAGTGGAATCACGGCATCTCGCATTGTGTGAGGGCATGAGGAGAATACGGTGGCCCTAGTGGCTTCTTGGGGAGCATTGTGCCTCCACACCGCTCCAACGGAGACGTACTTCCCCTCAAAAGGAAGGAACTTCGGTAACACATCCTCGACTTCATCGGATCCACTCTTGGTTATCTCTTACCTTTACTTGTGCAAACTCTTTAGTGTTTCTTCCCTTGCTTGCTTGTATGCTTGTTGTTATTGCATCATATAGGTTGCTCACCTAGTTGCACATCTAGACAACCTACTTTGATGCAAAGTTTAATTTGATAAAGAAAAGCTAAAAATTGGTAGTTGCTTATTCACCCCCCCTCTAGTCAACCATATCAATCCTTTCAATAGGTATCAGAGCCTCGTCTCTTTATTAAGGACTTTACCGTCCAAAGAGTATGGTTGATATCGTAGACGGTGTGGAGGAACACTCCGGTGTGAATCCGATCTCATCTACGGGAGATGGGGGAACTTCGGTCTCTCGTGAGGAGTTCAATGTGGCCTTCGAGACATTGAAAACCTCCATGATGACCGAAGTTGAAAGCATGTTACTAAATTTCTTGAGGGGCTTAAACTATCCACCGCACCGTTGAAAGTGGGTGATCCCGCCAACAAGGTGACGGATGCTATCCCCGATAAGGGGGAAGCTAGTAGTGAAAAGGCTCCTTTTTCTAGTGGCAAGAATGGCACCGGCATCTTTGCCCATGTGGAACCACCACTTGTTTATGGTGGACCGGTTCCTTCCACTCATTTGAATCATGCCGGTCCTCCACCTAAGATTGTGAAAAATGAGGATTTTGATTCTTGGGTTTACCGCTTTAAACGTCATTTAAATCATGTGAACACTAACCTTTGGAGAATCATTGAAGAAGGTTTCTATCCACATGATCCAAGCAACTTCACTCCTCGAGAAGCCGCGGACAATCAATTCAATGAGAATGCTCTCTTCATCATTCAAGATACAATTCCACCCGAAGACCTACCTCATCTTCGTCCCTTCACCTTGGCCAAAGATGCATGGCATTGTGTCGTGTCTCTCTACTGGGGAAGCGCAAGCATTCAACGCTCCAACTATGAAGTGGTACAAGATGAGGCCGATGAGTTTGCAATGAAGGAAGATGAAGAACCTCGTGAGCTTTATCGGAGAGTAACCAAACTCGCGGTCTCGCTACGAGATCACGGGAGCAATGACACGGATGACAATTAGATCAAGCGCAAATTCCTCAAGGCAATGATGCCCTACCACAAGGTCGTGTCCTCTGTCATTTGTCAAAGACCAGACTTCCACACTTTGACCTCAAGCGAAGTGTTGGATGAGTTTGTGGCCATGAACATTTTGGACAAGACCGCCGACAATGCGGTGCTCCGTTCTCAACGGGCAAAGAAGCCTAACCTTGCATTAAAGGCCAAGCTCACCATGGAAGAAGAAGAAGAGGAAGAAGAGGAGAGCAACCCCGAAGATACGAAGTATGCATATCATGAACACATGACACTTGCTTCAAGGCAATTTTGGAGCAAGAAAAACTCGAGGCCAAACTTTAGCAAAAACAACTCGAGTGGCACAAGGGGCAAGCAACGTGTAAGGACTTGCTACAATTGCGGCAACGTGAGTCATTTCGTTGCGGAATGCCCGTATGAGAAGAGGGAAGACAATGGTGGCAAACTCATCCAAAAGGATAAGGCCAAGTCGTTCCCCAACAAGAACAACTTCACCAAGAAGACTCCTCCCAAGGCTTTGGTTGTGCAAGGAGAGTACAATGAGGATGATGACGATGATGAAGATGATGAGTCGGTTGCCATGGCCTCCGTTGCCATTGCAACAACGTCACGGGTGTCTCTCTTCGACTCACCCAACGAGAGCATCACCGCCAAGTGCCTCATGGCTAAAGCCACCAACAAGGTAACCTCCAACATCAAAACTACCATCATTAATCATCCTTCCCCAACGGATAGCATTAATAAACTTGAGGGAGCTAATGTGGAGGCTAACGAGTTTGAGGCCTTTATGGGCAAACTCAAGGGAAAATCCAAGAAGCACTTTGTTGCTCTCTTGGAACAACTTGGTGAGGCCAATGACATGATCGAGGCTCACGAAGACACCATCTCTAAGATGGAAGGGCATAGTCGTGACTATGGTGATGAGATTTCGGATCTTTCCAATGCTCTTGAGGAAGAGCATGGTCTTCGTTTGGCTCTTGAGGAGTCACACAACGTTGATCATGCTAAGTTAAAGAAATATTATGATCATGCCCTCATTGTTTCTCGTGTGCTAAATTCCGAGAAGGCCAAACTTGGGGTTGATCTTGCTAGACTCAAAGAGGAGTTTGATATACTTGACAAGGCATACAAGGCCTTGAAGGGTATTCACGCTAGTCTCAAGGAGTCTCATGATCAACTCCAAGTGAAGCTAACTAAGGAGAAAGCAACTTTTCCTTATATGGTTTTAATTGATAATGCAAATGCTACTAACCCGTGTTGTGAGCATATACATCTTGTTGAGGAAAATGCTAAGTTTAAGGAGCAACTTGAGAGAGGTCTTGCGACTTGCATACAAGGCAAGAAGAACCTCAACGATCTCTTGATCAACCAAAAGGGAGCTGTGGCTAAGGAAGGGGTTGGGTACGTGCCCGACTCCAAGAACAAGAAGAAGAATGACAAGACCAAACGACCTCCTCCCCTCATGCAAACCTTTGTGAGGGAGGGAGAGAGTGCCCCCGAGGAGAATAAGAAGAACAATGTCAAGAAGGGCAATGTCACCCCTCCCAACAAAGCCGGCGATTTTAATCCTTCTTATGTGTTATGCCGTGCTAGTGATAGGCATGTTTATGCCAAATTTGTTGGTTCTCTTCATGAGTACATTGAATGGTCTATTTGGGTTCCTAAGACCCTTGTTACTAACATCAAAGGACCCATTACAAAATGGGTACCTAAAACCAAGCATTGATCTCTTGTAGGTGTTTGCTTCTGGTAGTGGATCATGGTTGCTCGATAGCGGAGCTACAAATCATATGACCGGAAGCAAGGACTTGGTGGTGGACGTGCACAAAGTTCCATCTATGCCCACCAATGTCGAGTGGGGTGACGCCTCATCCTCTAAGGTATTGGGACTTGGCAAGGTGGTCATCTCTCATGATCTCACGATCGAGAAGGTCATGCTTGTTGAGTCCTTTGCATACAATTTACTTTCCGTTCTTCAACTTGCAATCATGGGCTTTTCCACTTTCTTTGATATCGATATCGTGGCCCTCTTGTGGAGCAAGACTCTTAAAGTAGTTTTTGTTGGGCATGTCGAGAACGGTCTATATGTGATTAACTTTTTGGAGTGACCCACTAAGACCGCGACATGCCTAATGGCTAAAGTTGATGTGGGATGGCTTTGGCATCGCCGTTTAGCCCATGTCAATATGAGATCTTTGCAAAGTCTCCTCAAGGGGGACCATGTCCGTGGACTAACGAATGTTAGTTTTGTTAAAGATCGTGCTTGCAGTGCCTGTATCGAAGGAAAGCTGCATGAGAAGGCTCACCCTCCCACGACTATCATTTATTCAAAGAGGCCCTTGGAGCTCCTTCACATGGATCTTTTTGGGCCCCCATCTTTCGATAGTCTTGGAGGTAGGAAGTATTGCTTGGTGATTGTGGATGACTACTCAAGGTACACGTGGGTGTATTTCTTCAAGAGGAAGAGCGAGACCCAACAAACCGTCATTGACTTTGCAAATGAAGCACAATGTCAACACAATGCAAAGATCTTGACAATAAGAAGTGACAACGGCACCGAGTTCAAGAACTACACCTTGGATGAATTTCTTAGTGATGAGGGAATCAAGCATCAATATTTCACACCATACACCCTTTAACAAAACGGTGTTGCGGAGAGGAAGAACCGGACGTTGATGGATGCGGCAAGGACCATGATGGCGGAGTTCAAGTCTCCGTACAACTTTTGGGCCGAAGCCATCAACACCGCGTGTCATGCACCCAATCGGCTCTACCTCCGCAAGGGCTTGAACAAGGCTCCATATGAGATACTCACTGGTAACAAGCCCAACCTCAAGTACTTCCGGGTATTCGGGTGTAAGTGTTTCATTTTCAAGAAAGGTGTTCGGTTGTCTAAATTTGAGGCTAGAGCTTATGAGGGCATATTTGTTGGTTATGCTACAAACTCTCATGCTTACCGTGTCCTCAATAAATCCACGGGACTTATTGAGGAGACGTGTAACGTGGAGTTTGATGAGAATAACGGCTCCCAAGTGGAGCAAAGTGGCACTTGTGATGTAGGTGATGAAATTCCTCCTCAAGCCATAAGAAGAATGGGTGTTGGTTTCATCCTACCCATTGAGGAACCCCTTGTGGCCGAAGGAGAAGGACAATGCTCCACTAAAGTGGAGCCATCACCAACCCAAGGCCCACACGCTTCCGAAGAACAAAGTGAAGGCCCTCAACCTCATGAACAAGACCAAGGGCAAGATCATACTCAAGACGGTGTTGACACATCAAGTGATGCCCAAGGTCAAGTTCTCTCCCCCGAGAAAGTTCAAGATCAAGAACAAGTTCATGACGGCGCTCAAGATGATCAAGTAACCGCTCCTCAACTCACCACCGAGGAGGAATTAGAGCGTCGTGCCGCCAAGGTTGCTTCCAAGCTCTCCACCAAGGATCATCTCATGATGAATGTTCTTGGAAGCTTAAGAAAGGGGGTAAGCACTCGTAGACAATTAGCAAATTATTGTGAGCATCACGCGTTTATCTCTTGTGTGGAACCCCACAAGGTCTATGGGGCGCTAGAAGATCCGGATTGGCTCAATGCCATGCACGAAGAACTCAACAACTTTGAGCGCAACAAAGTGTGGAGATTGGTGCCAAGGCCAACGGGGAACCACAATGTCATTGGAATCAAGTGGATATTCAAGAACAAGCAAGATGCCCATGGGATTATCATTCGCAACAAGGCTCGTTTGGTAGCACAAGGCTACTCCCAAGTCGAGGGTATCGACTACGGTGAAACCTTTGCTCCCGTTGCTCGTCTTGAATCCATTCGCATGTTGATTGCATATGCTTCTCATCATATATAACAAATGGATGTGAAGAGTGCTTTTCTTAATGGTCCCATTAATGAATTGGTTTACGTCAAGCAACCCCCCGGGTTCGAGGATCCCTACTTTCCCGATCATGTGTATCAACTCGATAAGGCACTCTATGGCCTTAAACAAGCCCCACGTGCGTGGTATGACCACCTTACCGAGTTGTTACAAGACTGTGGTTTTGAAGTTGGGCTAATCGACCCCACCCTTTTTACTAAGAAGGTCAAAGGGGAGTTGTTTGTGTGCCAATTATATGTTGATGATATTATCTTTGGTTCTCCTAACAAAGCTTTCAATGAGGAATTTGCCGCTCTCATGACCTTAAAGTTCGAGATGTCCTCCATGGGAGGAGTTGAAGTTCTTTCTAGGGTTCTAAGTGAAGCAAAGAAGAGAAGGAACCTTCATCAATCAATCCAAATACACTCAAGACATGCTCAAGAGATTCAAGCTAAGTGACATCAAGCCGGCCTCCACTCCAATGCCCACCAAGTACCAACTTGACTTAGATCCCAATGGTAAAGTGGTGGATCAAAAGGTATATCGTTCCATGATTGGATCCTTGCTTTACCTTTGTGCATCTAGACCGGACATCATGTTGAGTGTGGGAATTTGTGCATGGTTTCAAGCCGCACCTAAGGAAAGTCACTATGTGGCGGTCAAACAAATCTTTAGATATTTGACTCATACCCCAAACTTTGGCTTATGGTACCCAAGAGGATCAAACTTCAAGCTTGTAGGGTACTCGGATTCCGATTGGGCGGGAGACAAAGTGGATAGGAAGTCCACTTCCGAAGGGTGCCAATTCCTTGGTTGCTCTTTGGTAAGTTGGTCTTCCAAAAAGCAAAGTTGTGTCTCTCTCGTCCACTGAGGCGGAGTATGTTGCCGTCGGTAGTTGTTGTGCACAACTTCTATGGATGAGGAAAACTTTAAAGGATTACGGTGTCACTTGTGACAAAGTGCCTCTTTGGTGTGACAATGAAAGTGCCATCAAGATTTCTCTCAACCCAATGCAACACTTCAAGACGAAGCATATTGAGATTCGGTATCACTTCATCCGGGATCACATTAGACGAGGAGAGATCGAGCTCAACTATGTCAACACTCATGACAACCTTGCAGATATTTTCACGAAGCCCTTGGATGAAGCAAGATTTCGCGAGTTAAGGCATGAGCTAAATATCATTAATTCGAGCAATGTGGCTTGAACCCGTGCACACCCTACCACGCTCAATTTGTTGTCTAGTTTAGGTGTAGGCATGGACATAGGGGGAGTGTTGTTCTCTCAATGAACTCTCCCTCCCCCCCATTATGCATAAGTTGATCAAGTCTTTCACTTTAGCCATTGTTGATGGCACTTGTGCTTCAAAGACGAGTTTTGGTCATGGGCCCAAGGTTAAAATCTTCGCGGTGCCATGCCTTTTGACTCAAACATAGGTGGCCTCGGCCACCGCCCTCTTTTGAAGAGGTGTGTCTTGGTCGTTTGCTGGTGTGTGTTGTTTTTGTCGTTTCGTCGAGCTAAAGCCATGTTTGTTTAGTTGTCGTGGCGTGCTGGGCGGTACTACCGCTGGTGGTGCGCAGTACTACCGCTCGTAAGCGGTACTACCGCCCCCAGCACGGTACTACCGCTGGGGGACGAGAACAGGGGGTTAAGTCGGGGCAGGGGGAGGTTTCTTCTCCCCCATACCCATTCACTTCACCCCTCTTTTCTCTTCCTCTCTCCAGCCTCCACTCGCCGCGGGAGGGCTCCGGCGGATCTCCGTCTCCGGGACGTCCCTCTCCATTTCCTTTGGTGCCCCATCTCGTCCTCTTGCCATGGATGTCGGTATTGCCCCCGTTCCTTCTTTCGTTTTGTCTCTTTTTTAGATCTTGTTTCTTAGGGGCAATGGTGGTTGCATCTCTAGATTTTTGGCTAAATCTAGGCTTGAGTTGGTTGGAGAAGGCAACTAGACTATCTCGATTAGAGTTTGGTAGGATTATTTTTGAATTTGGTAGGCCGGTAGTGCCGGATCTGACCACGGTAGTAGGAACCCGCTGTTTCACCGCCTCGTGCTATAAGAAACTGTTGTTTCTCCGCCTCAAGCAGTACTACCGCTCTCTTTGGAGCAGTACTACCGCTTGACCTAGAGCGGTACTACCGCTCCCTTTGGGGCGGTACTACCGCGGGCAGGTCACGGTACTACCGCTGCATGCCAATTTCCATCATTTTCCTGCCTTACCTTGATCTTTTTGTTGAGTTTGTTGGCTTATGCTCGTTCTTTCTGGTTGTTTTGCGTGTTCTTGTGTTTGGCTCCAGGTGATGACCTTTCCGAGCAGCAAGGTCGCCGTATCAACCCTGGGCGTGCCACATCAAAACGCTACCGCACCTCAGAGCCAGCTGGTGGTTCCTCGAGCACCCAACCGCCTGCAGCAAGTGCATCTGCAAGTGTTCCTCCACCTCCTCAACAATCGAAGTGAGCCGCCAACAAGCCAAAAGGGAAGACTGTGACTGAGATGACCAACAAGGAGTTTTGGGAGAAGCGTCGCCGCAACCCCTATGCGGTGGACCAAGAACCCACTTTGGTCAACCGCCCGTTCTAGAACCGTTTTCAGTTTGCCATCTACTTTGATGTGATCAAGGCCAAGAAGAATCTTTTTGTTGATGTTCGCTCCATTGACACTGATGCTATGGAGAAGGACCCAGAGTACTTTGGCGAAGCCCTTCAGATGTGCACTCAGTTGAACATTCTCAGGATCATGCAATTCAACAAGGATTTAAATGCGGATTTGGTGGCTCAATTCTATGCCACCGTCCATCTTGGGACGGATGTCGACAGGACTCTGACATGGATGACCAATGGCAAGCTGCTTTCCATCAAGTGGCAGGCGTTCATGGGGTTACTTGATGTGGTGGATAACGGGCTTGAGACTCCTGTCGGTTTCCGTCCTCATCGCAATGCTACATCCACCCACAAGCAAGCCCTTTGGCCCTACTGCACTGCGAAGGTTCACCCAGTAACTGAGAAGAAGACCTATGAGCTGTCTCCGTATCTGGACATTCTTCATCGCATATTCCGTGAGACTCTCTTCCCTCGGATCAGGAATCTGGATATGGTCCACTCTCACCTCGTGGACATGCTCCTTTTCTGTCAGCATGAGAAGGAAGCAAGCACTGGAGAGAGCCTGGATATCTCTCATGTCATGTGGTCTGAACTTCTATCTGCCGTGTCTGAGCGCAAGTGTCCTATCTATGGTCCATTCATCATGAGGCTCATTGAGAGGGCCTGGGCACAGACTTATCCCAGAGTGCTACTAGAGACTAGAGACTTGGTTTCTCATGAGATCAAGCGTCTGAGGAAGAAGGACAACTGGACAACGCCTCACACAGGGGGTCCATCTGCTACTGCTGCCACAGGGGGTCCGTCTGCTGCTGCTGCTGCCATGGGGACCAAGGGTGAGGCTGCTACTGATGCTCATGAGGAGAACTTTGGCCCCTCTAGTGCAGAACCGTCGTGGGCACAGAAGCTTAAGCGCAAGATGAAGAAGCTTTTCTGCATGGAGTCTCATGGTCAGTACATAACTCATGTGGTGGAGAAGCATGCCAGGACACGCCACAAGGAGCTCACGCGTCAGATGGGAGCAACAGTTGCCAGTGGGTCTGAGGGTCAGTCACTAAAGAGGAGGACTGGATTCATCAGAATTGCCACTGGACCGACTCCGATGCCGAGCAGTTTTCGACCCACGATGAAGATGCAGAGATGTGATGTTTGAGATCTTCCTCCTACCATCACCTGGAGTCGTAGTGTCACTCTATGCCCTTTTTGGTGTCTCGCTGCCAAAGGGGGACAGAGTGTAGGGATTTGCTTCTTGTGTCGTGCTTTGAGTCGTCTTGTGTGTTCTCTCGGTGTCCTTCTTTGGTTTGGTTTGGTGTGACACCTAAGTTCTACACATATGGTGTGAGACATATGCTCCCTATCGCTACCTTACTACTTATGTCATTTCAGAGTACTGTAGTTTATTGTGAGATGCATGCTTGTCTTGTTTATTCACTTCTCTCATATATCTTGTGCTTAGTATTGTTGGACTATAAAATATAAGGGGAGTGTTGATCCGAATGTGTGTGTCGTGCCATCTCTTGGTGCACACATTCTGGGGGAGCCCGTCTATATTTTGTAGTTCTTAGCTTTCTTCATTTTATTTCTTTTCCTTGCGCAAATTCCTAGTTGTCATCAATCCACCAAAAAGGGGGAGATTGTTACGGCATATCTCTCTCAAGGTAGTTTTGGTGATTGATGACAACATGTTTGCGGACTAATCTTGTGCTTTGAATAATTCACAGATTCCTCCCTGGCACGAGACGCCTTCTTCCCCTCGGAGTGTATTTCAAGACGGTGTAGCTCTTTCATTTCTTTCTCGGTGGACTAGTTGCGTAGAGGGCGTCCGCTGGGGTTTTGCATGGGTGGAATCATCACGTACACATCAGCTTCTCACCCTCCGAGAATTTCCTTTCCATTGAAGAGATCTCTCCTCTCTTCCTTGTCCTGTCTGGGTCAAAGCGGTAGTTCCGCGCACCCAGCGGTAGTACCGCTGAGGAGCCAAGCGGCAGTACCGCTCCGCAGCGGTAGTACCGCCCGTGGCTCCACAGCAGTAGTACCGCTGGGGGCCTGGCACCTCCGCCTTGTCCTCAGCATCTTTGAGAGATTCCTTCTCTCTCGCGTGCGCGCCCCAGCGGTAGTACCGCACTGCCTGCGGTACTACGGCCGAAGGGTCACAAGCGACAGTACCACTCCACAGCGGTATTACCGCCCTTGACCCCACTGCCGTAGTACCGCTGGGCAGTCTGGCTCCTACCGCCTCGATTCGAGAGGTCTTTTTCTCGTGTCGGGTTTTGCGGCACTAGTCACGGTTGTAGTGGCGGTAGTACCGTTCCAGGAGCGGTAGTACCGCCCTACCACCGCGGTAGTACCGCATTTGGGTCCGTTCCCTACTAGTCTCCTCAGCGCGGCAGTACCGCTGGCTGGCGCGGCAGTACCGTTGTCCTGGCGGTAGTACCGCCCACTCTCAGCGGTAGTACCGCCCTGTGCGGGGCTAGTTGGTGGGGGGTAACGGGATTGTTGCCCCCACTATAAAATGGAGTCCCCTTCTTCCTTCTCACCCACCTCTTCCTCCCCCAAGCTCCATTTATTGCTCAAGCTCCATTAAATACTGCAAGCTCCATTTTCGCCCAATCTATCTCTCTAGCCAATCAAACTTGTTGATTTGCTCGGGAGTGGTTGAGAAGGCCTCGATCTACACTTCCACCAAGGGATTTTCGATTCCCCCACTCATCCCTAGCGGATCTTGTTACTCTTGGGTGTTTGAGCACCCTAGACGGTTGAGGTCACCTCGGAGCCATATTCCATTGTGGTGAAGCTTCGTGGTCTTGTTGGGAGCCTCCGATTAAGTTGTGGAGATTGCCCCAACCTTGTTTGTAAAGGTTCGTTCGCCGCCTTCAAGGGCACCAATAGTGGAATCACGGCATCTCGCATTGTCTGAGGGTGTGAGGAGAATACGGTGGCCCTAGTGGCTTCTTGGGGAGCATTGTGCCTCCACAATGCTCCAACGGAGACGTACTTCCCCTCAAAAGGAAGGAACTTCGGTAACACATCCTCGTCTTCACCGGATGCACTCTTGGTTATCTCTTACCTTTACTTGTGCAAACTCTTTAGTGTTTCTTCCCTTACTTGCTTGTATGCTTGTTGTTATTGCATCATATAGGTTGCTCACCTAGTTGCACATCTAGACAACCTACTTTGATGCAAAGTTTAATTTGGTAAAGAAAAGCTAAAAATTGGTAGTTGCCTATTCACCCCCCCCCCCCTCTAGTCAACCATATCGATCCTTTCAGAAAGCAATTCTCCGGAGCTCAAAAGGAAACGTGGATTTTTGGAGAATTATTTCTGATATATGAAGAATACTGGAGCAAAGAAGTACTAGAGGGCGTCGACAGGGTAGCCACATAGACAGGTGGTGCAACCTCCCCTTGGCCGCGCCACCGTCCATGCGGGCCCCTGGTGTCTCGCCTCCTGATGCCCTTTTGCCATAAAATCCTAATTACCCTAGAAAAAAATTACATAATAGTTTTGGGACTTTTCGCCACCGCCTGCAAGGCAGAACTTGGGCGGAGCACTTTTGCTCTCTACAAGGCTCCGTCTGAGAGCACATTGTTTTTTGACATCCTTGAAATGGACCTAATTTTTTTCTATGGCCTTTATGACCTATTCAAGTCATCATGCCAGGTTTTTTGGTTTTTAACAAATTTTGCGTTTTCTGCAGTTTTCGGTCAAAAAAGGCTGATAAATAGCCCGAAGTGTCACAACTTGCATACAGTGTCAAAAATCGTTCAAACCTGACATGGATGCCTATCATGGGCATGCCCACCTTCTTGCAAAATTTGGGGTTTTTTAAAGGATGTATAAAAATAGATCATGTTCGACGCAGGGTCATAGAGTAGGGCAGAAGGCTTCGTGTGAGAGCAAGTTGTTTCTTGACAACCTTGAAATTTCCTAAGCTTTGCCATGGCCTTGTATGACCAATAAAGTCACCATGCCAAGTCGTTTTAGTTTTCAAATTTTTTTCTTTTGCATTTTTAGGAGTTTTCCCGATGAAAAAAGGCCGATAAATGCTCGGATATGTCGTAACGTGGATATGGTGTCGGAATTCGTTCAAACCAAGCATGGATATCTAACATGGGCATGCACACCTACTTGCAAAAGTTGGGGACTGGTCAGCCTTGAGATTTCCAAAAAAAACATATCCAACAAAGAGTGTTCGGGTAGGCGAGAAGGGTTTGTTTGGGAGCACCTCGTTTCTCGACATCCTTTAGATGGCCTCCAATTTTTCATGGCCCTGTATGACCAATTCAAGGCACCATGCCAAGTTTATTGGGTTTTCGACATGTTTCACATTTTCTGGAGTCTTTTCGGTGAAAAAAGGCCAATAAATGCTCAAGCATGTCGCAATGTGCAAACGGTGTCGGAATTCGTTCAAACCTAGCATGAATTTCTATCATGGGCATGTCTACCTGCTTGCAAAATTAGGGTCATTTCAATGATGTCAAAAAAATAGACCATGTGTTGAACGGAGAGTGTTCAGGTAGGCCAAAAAGCTCCGTCTGAGAGCACATTGTTCCTCAACATACTTGAAATGGCCCTAATTGTTTTTCCATGGTCTTGTATGACCAGCTGAAAGCACCATGCCAAGTTGTTTGAGTTTTTGAGAAATTTTGCATTTTCTAAAGGTTTCTCGGTGAAAAACACCCTATATATGGCTAGATGTGTCACAACATACATATGGTGTTGAAAGTTGTTCAAACAAGGCGTGGATGCCTAACATGGGCATGCCCAAATGCTTGTAAAAGTTGGGGTCAATCCTAAGATTTTTAACGCACGTCATGTCAAATGTAGAGTGTCTGGGTGGCGAGAAAGATTCGTTCTAGACCACCTCATTTATCGACATCCCTGAAATGACTCCAAATTTTTATGGCCTTGTAGGAACAATTCAAGGCACCATGCCAAGTTTTTTGGGGTTTTGCTAAGTTTTACATCTTCTGTAGTTTTCTCGATTAAATAAGGCCGATAAATGGCAGAACTTGTCGCAACTTGCATACGGGGTCAAAAGTCGTCCAAACCAGGCATGTATGCCTACCACATAGATGCTCACCTGCTTGCAAAATTTGAGGGTCATTTAAAGGGTGTCCAAAAACAGATCACATCCAACGGAGGGTTTTTGGGTAGACTGGAAGGGTCTGTTTGAAACCACGTTGTTTTTCTACATCCGTCAAATGGCCTAATTTTTTTTCATCAACTTCTATGATCAATTCAAGGCATTATGCCAAGTTCTTTGGATTTTTGACAAGTTTTTCATTTTCTAGAGTTTTCTCAGTGAAAAGGGGCCGAACGTGTCGCAACGTGCAAATGGTGTCGGTACTCGTTCAAACGTGGCATGGATGCCTCATATGTCCATGTCAAACAGCTGCAAGAAGTTGGATCATTTATCCATAGTCCAAATAACTATCGGTTGAGAGGACTGTGCGAGACTAGGCCAGACGGGTGCATCCATGAGCATGTTTTTTTTTCAAATTTCGGTCCTTCTATTATTTGAAATTTCCATGATTATCAATTAACATAAATATTTTTTATGTCCTAACCATATCTTGAAATTTGTCAACAATTTCAGAATTTCAAATTGTGTCTGAACAATTTACAAACTTCAACACTTTTTCCAAAATTATTAACAATTTCTGAACAATTAATGAAAATTTTGAACACAAAATGCAAAGCACATAATTTTTTTAGATTTTATCCAAGAAATTGAAATGCAAAAAGTTCTTAAATTTTTTAACAAAAATTTTAAAAACGACATTTATTAAAAATCTAGACAATATTTGAAAACAAGAACATTTTTTGGTATTCCAAAAAATATTTCTAATTTTAAGCATGTTTTAAAAAAGAATAATAGAATTTTAAAAAGGAGAAAATGGATTAATGAAAAATAGAAGAAAAATGAAAAACAGAAACGAAAAGAAAATGCTTGGGCTTTGGCCCAACTAGGTGACATCATCAATCCAGTCGGGTACCTGTTGGGCCGGCCCAAGCATTCACGGTCATGAAAAAAGTTCTCCAATTCTGAAAAAAATGTCCACGGATTTATTTATTTTTTGCAGATTTTCAAAAAAGGTTGCAAAAAAAGTTCGAGAAATTGAGAAAGATTCAAAAATTTGAAAAAAGTTCACGAATTTGCATTTTTTTTATTTTAAAGATCACTCATTTAAAGAACAGAAGAAAATTAAACAAAAAAGAAAAGGGTAAAAAAGGAAAACAGAAAAAATCGAGAAGAAAACAGGACAAAAGCCAGTCTAAAAAACATGAAAAAATGGTCTAAAAGTTCAGGAATGTTCGGGGAATTCACAAAATGTTCGCATTTTGAAAAGATTATTCATAATTTCGTCGTGTTTTCAATTTTGTTCTTGTTTCCAAAAGATGTTCGCATTTTCAAAAAACTTCTCATAATTTCGAAAAATGTTCACGTTTTCAATTTTGTTCCAGTTTTTCTTAAAAAATGTTTTCTGATTCCCAAAAAATATTTGTATTTTCATGAAATTTAAAAAGTGTTTGAAATTAAAAAAAACATAATTTATTTAAAAAATCAGATCCACCACTAGTTCTTATAATTTCATGAAACTCATAAGTCACTTGGACTCGCTGGCTCAGCAGTTTTAATCTTGATATCGATTGAAACTGCGGCTGGAAAGTAAAAATGATATTGCACCTTTCTAGTAGTATATAGTTTACATGATGTTTTCATCTTGATACTGCTGGAAAGCACAAAGGATATTGCACTATATTCAAGTGTTTTCCCTTCCACTTTTGCAGGGAGTACCGAAAGAACCTCAAGGAAGTGTACTGCCATGACCTCAAGAAAGTGTACTGCCATGACCTCAAGAAGAGCATGGATCAGAACGCACAACCGCTCGCCTGACGCGTCATGCCGAGACTCTGTTGCTACTGTCACCCTGGATTCCCACGGACGCCCATCTTCGACATCGCCGCGCACCACCTCTCGAGACATCATCGAGATCAAGACTTCTAGCTCTGCCATGGCCTCGCCACCGCCATCGTCGTGCACCACCGCTCAGGACATCATCGAGATCGAGACTACCAACTCTGCCATGGGCTGGCTCTGCGAAACCAATACCTGCCAAGACGCCAGGATTCAGCCGTCCTTCTCGCTGGATGATAGTGAGACGCAATCGGAGGCGCGCCGGAGCCCGCCGAACGCAACACCGGAGGTCGCCGCTGCTTCGCCCACGGTGGCCAGGTCGCCTTACACGGAGCCGGAACCGGACACCCCTGTCCACATCCCCATGTCCACCCCTTCGAGAAGCCCGACCACGTCGCAACCAAGATCCCCGCTCTTTGTTGCTCGTCAGCCACCGCTGCTACCTGCGCCAAGCTCCACTCCACCGCGTCGGCCTGCAAAAAGGAGGAAGACACTTGCAGGTGTGGTTGGCTTCAACACGACCAGGTGCAGCCCACGCCTTCAAGCAAAGAACAGAAAGATGCCTGTGGTGCAGATGGCCGAGAGGCTGTTGTGCCAGTGCATGGGAATCATAGGTGAAGGACAACAACTCATGGAAGACGCCATTGGCAAGTTCGTTGACATGTTTCAGGGAAGGCTACCGGACATAGTTGTTTCAACCCTTAGGGCTCTGTTCAACCTTGACTATGACCTTGCTACGGCTGTTGAAGATGCTCTGTTGGAACATGGAGGTGAGGCTGGCCCTGAACTGCAGGCAACGGTCGAGGAGATCGCCGGCGTGTCGGCATGATCGGACTGGTGCAAGTCCCAGTTGATGTTGCCCCTTCTCCATGTTAGCTACAACCCTGAAATGCATGTTGTACACCTGCTTGCTGCTGGTCTTGAGGGCTGCGGCTAGCTGTTGCCCTGGCGAGGTGCCCTTAGATGTGTGTTGCAATTGTTGCTGGCTGCTGAGCTGTGCTTTGTTCCATTTGGATTGTTGTGCGATACGCATAGAGCTGATCATGTTTGAGTCTGCTCCTCCGATGTAATCTGAGTTCATCAATGTTAGATCAAAACCTGAGTGTTCTTAGTTGGAATGTCAGAGGCTTAAACTGTCCTGATCGTCGCGCTGCCATCTATGAGACCGTCAATGCCACTCCCTGTCATATCATTTGTTTTCAAGAAACCAAGCTCGAGCAGGTCGACCCTTTCACTGCTTCCCACCTGGGAGGGCACAGATTGAAGAACTTTGCTCAACGTCCGGCATTGGGCACCCGTGGCGGCATTCTGCTTCTCTGGGATGAGAACTTTGTCTCTGTCCAGAATGTGTCCTTCGGTGCATTTTTCCTCTCTGCCAAAGTCACCATTGCTTCATCAGGCACTTTATTCAAGCTAACATCTGTCTACGGCTCGACTCGAAGCAACCTCAAAGACGCCTTCTTCCAGGAGCTGGCCCAGGAGAAGCCCCCCACTGGAGACAAATGGTTGGTCACCGGTGACTTTAACCAAATATATAGAGCTAGAGACAAAAACCGTGCAAATGTTGATCGGAGTTGAATTGTCCGTTTCCGCAACGACCTCAATGCGTGTGAGCTTAAAGAGATACACCTGCAAAACCAGAAATTTACTTGGAGCAACGAGCGAAACGATCCAACAATGAGCAAGCTCGACTCTTTCTTCTGCAATGAGGAATGGGACGTCGAATTTGGCACGCATCTTCTGCATGCTCTTTCATCTTCGCTGTCTGACCATTGCCCTCTTCTCCTTGCCAATGATAAAGGGCCGCCGAGAAACAAGTGCTTCTGCTTTGAAAACTTTTGGACTAAAATGCCTGGGTTCCAAGATACTGTCCAAGGAGCTTGGGTAGACAGGTGAACCACGTGGACCCCTACCACATTCTCTTTCACAAAATGAAAAATACGAGCCAAGCGCTTAAAAAATGGAGCAAGACGATTTTTGCACACTCGAAGGTGCAAGTCCACATGGCCCTAGAGGTAATTCTTCGTTTGGACGAGGCCCAAGACTCCCGGCCTCTCAGTGCTGATGAGCGAGATCTTCGTAGGAGGCTCAAGCGCAAGGTGATTAGTCTATCTGTGCTTGAGCGTGCCCGGAAAAGGCAATGTTCGAGAATCACCAACCTCAAAGTTGGAGATGCCAACACCCATTTTTTTCATCTACGTGTCAATCGTAGAAGAAGAAAGAATTTCATTCACCACCTCAAGCACAATAGTGGATGGGTCACTCATCATGATCACAAGAAGTCCATCATCCAAAACCACTTCCTGGAGGTAACAAAAAGGGGTCCACCTCGCAGCATTGACATTAATTGGAGTAATATTCCGGTCCCTGCTTGTGACCTTTCGGATCTTGGGGCTGCCTTCACAGAGGAAGAGGTTAAGAGGGTAATCTGGGATCTCCCAAGTGACAAAGCCCCGGGGCCGGATGGCTTCACCGGTGCCTTCTTCAAGGATTGTTGGAAGATCATCAAGGGGGACATTATGGTCGCGGTCAACCACTTATCCAACTTGCACACCGCCAACCTCCATTGGCTCAACTCGGCGAACATCGCCCTCATCCCTAAGAAGGATGGTGCAGAGTGCATCTCCGATTTCCGGCCCATTAGTCTCATCCATGCCATTGCTAAGATTATCGCTAAGATGATGGCCACACGCCTTGCCCCGCACATGCAAAGCCTAGTCTCAAATGCCCAAAGCGCTTTTATAAATAAGAGAAGTATCCATGATAATTTCATGTATGTCAGAAACTTGGCAAGGAAGCTTCACCGCCGCAAAACCCCAACTTTGCTCTTCAAGCTCGACATCAAGAAAGCTTTTGATTCGGTTCGATGGGATTTCCTCTTTGATCTCCTACGACACCTCGGCTTCCTAAGAAGATTTCGAGAGTGGGTTTCAGCCCTCCTTTCCACGGTCACATCGAGGGTCTTGATCAATGGAGTGATGGGTGACCCGCTGAAGCATGGATGTGGGCTGCGACAGGGAGACCCCCTGTCTCCCCTTTTGTTCGTCCTAGTGATTGACCCTCTACACCACCTTCTAAACAAGGCCACTGCTCAGGGACACCTCCAGCCGCTTTGTGGAAGAGCCACGACCATCCGTGCATCGCTATATGCCGACGACGCGGCCATATTTGTCAAGCCTATCAAGGAAGACGTTCAATTTCTTGCATCCACCATGGCCTCCTTTGGGGAGGTCACCGGCCTCGTCACTAACTGCACCAAAAGCCTTGTGGCCCCTATTCGTTGCGGCGATGTTGATCTTGATGATATTCTTCAAGCTTTCCCGGCTGTTCGCACCTCGTTCCCGATGAAATACCTTGGGTTGCCGTTGTCCTTTAGGCGTCTCAAGCGGATTCATTTTCAACACCTTGAGGATAAGGTGGCTAGCAAGCTCCCCCCTTGGCAAAGCAGACATGTCGCCACTGCGGGTCGGGTCGTTCTTGTTAAGGCCGTCCTCACCGCTATTGCCATATATCACCTGATGCCTCTCGACATCCCGGTCGAGGTTCTGAAGAAAATTGATAGTCTACGGCGCGCCTATCTTTGAGCGCGCACAGATACAGTTTCCAGTGGAAAATGCAAAATAAACTGGGACCTTGTTTGCAAGCCGAAGAAGAATGGTGGCCTGGGCGTGTTAAATTTGGCCAAATTTGCTAAGGCTCTTCGGATTAGGTGGCTTTGGTTGGAGTGGAAGGATCCCACAAAACCATGGATCGGTATGGGCACGCCGTGCACAGATGATGACCGGGCGTTTTTTGCGGCTGCCACGCGCGTCACGGTGGGCAACGGACGAACGACAAAATTTTGGAACTCCTCTTGGCTACAGGGCTTGAGACCTCGTGACATCGCGCCTCACATCTTTGACCTCTCTCGAAAGAAAAATTGTTCCGTCCAGCAAGCTCTACACAACAATATGTGGATCTCTAACATCGACATTTCCAATGGCCTTTCCCTTGGTCACGTCCAAGAGTTTGCAAATCTTTGGGGAAAGCTGAATTCGGTCACCCTTGAAGAGGGGATGGAGGATTCAATTGTATGGAAGTTCACTAAAGATGATATGTACTCCGCCTCTTCAGCATACAAGGCACAGTTTGAAGGGCTTACTACTTCATATCTGGTGCAATCGGTCTGGAAGGTGTGGGCTCCCCCGCGATGCAAATTTTTTGCTTGGCTTGTTCTACAAAATAGGATCTGGACGTCCGATCGCTTAATTAGGCGGGGTTGGCCCAATTGTGGTGTATGCCCTCTATGCAAGCAATGCCAGGAATCTGCGGCTCATCTCCTCTTCCAATGCCGATTCACTCTTCGGGTGTGGAACGATATTATTCCGTGGCTTGGATTGCACCACGTCAACACGGCTACCTGGGCGACGAGGGTCTCAGTGAGAGATTGGTGGACCAACAACATACACACTCGGGGTGGATCTCCCAAGGCGCTGGCCTCTCTGATGATGCTCATCTCATGGGAGATTTGGACCGAGCGCAATGCTAGAGTCTTCCGTAACACGGCCGTCCCTTCGATGGTTCTCATTTCCAAGATTAAAGACGAGGTGTCTCTTTGGGCTTTGGCCGGTGCAAAGCAGTTGGGTAATGTAATGCCGCCAGAGTAGTCCTTTCTTTTATTATTGCCGCTTTGCGGCTTTGTCCTAAAACTTCTTCCTTATTCAATGAAATGACAAATCTTTTGCCTTGTTTCAAAAAAAAAATATTGGCTATTTTTCCCAATTAATGTGCACAACAGAGATGTTGTCTGTTTATCTGAATTTTTGCTAGTCTGAATTCCAAACTACTTGCATTTGTTGTAGTTGGTATGAATATTTCGTTTATTGGGTACATGGAATACACTAACCAAAATTTTAGGGTAATTTGGGTTCGGGTATTTCTTTGGAATACAGAATTTCGGTTTCCATTTTCGACTAACCGTATTACCCGCTACCCAAAATACCCGAACCGATATAACCGAATTACCCGAACGCCTAGGGTCACTTTCAACTCCCTTTAACGTGTGTAAGGTCCGAGGTTTGTTTCCCAGACACATCTCCTTTTCGACGTTTTACTTCACACCACTAGTAAGCATGCACATGCAACGCACGTATTATAATCTGCAATAAAACATCTATTTCGAATCTTATTCTCTTTTAATGAGTTTATTTTTACAAAGCCATTTAAGAAATCGGAATTCTGTCAATTACAATGACAAAAGAGAATAATTTATTAAAATACAAAATGAACTGAAAAATGTGGCTTATACTCTAGTAAGGGACATCATCGACCATACTGATGCACAAACAAAGTTCATCTATTAAATCATCATTTGTTGGATTGACAGACGATGAAAGGAGAAATTGTTGCAAGAAGAGCTTAATTTCTGATGACATGCTCGATGTTTTGAGATTATTAGGGAGTCCATTCAGAACATACAATCTGTGGGATCTATGTTGTTTCCGTCATCTTGCATCTCATGGTTTCTTATGTTACCATCATTCAATTCCGAGTTTAGTAAAATGGTAGCTAGTTATATAAATATTTTTAATAAATTTGTTTATCAACTTTTATAGATAGTTATATAAAAAGCCTTTAAAATCATCAAATCATAAATCGGACACAGCGGGCAAAATAGACTGCATCCTCTTAAAAGTTTTTCTTTGTTTGGACAATGCCACACTCTACTCAGTTACTCACTCACAATCTCTCTGACCACTTTCGTACTCCCCACCGCCCCCTCAGATTTGTCAGGTCACTTCCCCACCGCCCATCACAATTCTCTCCCGTTCCCCATCCTACCATGGTCGTCAGCTTCCTCTCTCCACCGCCGGCTCTCCCAGGTCAGGCCGCCACTCCCCTTCGTCCCCACTGCCGGCGCGAGGTCCGCAGCCCCTGCTCTTCCCCCTCTTCATGTTGAATCTGGTCGCGGAAGTGGCCGAGGAGGCCCTCGAGCTCGGCATGCTCGCGCGAGCAATCCAACGGTAGGCGCCGTCAGAGGCGGACGCGGATGCACGGGACTCGCACGCCCCTGCTCTACCCTGCTCCCTCTTCGAGTCTGGTCGCCGAAGTGCTCGAGGAGGCGCTAGAGCTCGGCATGCTCGCTGGCGAAGCCGGCCCCTTCTCTCCTCCTGATGCGAGGGAGGTCCCCCATCGCCCCCACGGACAAGGCACGGATGGAGGCGTACCAGAAAGTGCAGGAGTTCGACTTGTCCAGCGGCGCTGATTGGAAGACGACCGCCAAGCACAAGGAGAGTTTGGGTGAGCATTAAGCAGTAAACTAATTTCTAGGGGTCATGAGCCCGGACAGTCGTTGTTCGAGGAAAGCTGAAGCGAATAGCACATCTCGTTGCAAATTTATCACCATACACCAGTATGATTGATATATGATATGGGATGGGATAGGAATAGACACTGCTTGAATGTTAAAATTTATATGTAATTCTTTTTTTGTCACCGATGTTTCACTGGTATAATCTATCAGTTGAGTTTGAGATGGAACCCTGTTCGTGGAGCACACAGATCATGGAAAAATTATGGTGCGTTTTGTTCTATTTTATTTGCCTAAGAACCATACCCTTCTGCCAGGAATTACCCACTAATTCTGTGAGAATCCTGCTCCACTAATTCCAAGCCATGAGAGGATTTTCCTTTCTCATACTGAGATAGCAATAGCAGTTGACTTAAATCTTAGATATGGGACTCTTATTTTGTTCACGTTCAACAAATCATGTCTGGACTGAAGCCAGGAAAGTTCCCTGTGTGTTCTAATAATAAGGTCATGGGAATACAAATGGCATATTTTGTCAGGATGAGAAGGCGAGTCTAAGATCAATATCTGCTTGGGGGCCATGGCGTGTTCTGTGTGGCATTGCCCTCGCCGCCGCCGCCGCCCGGGGCGCCGTGTCTCATGCGTCGCTACCTGACGTCCACTCTAGGAGCTGGGCTTGGCGGCCAATGGGGCCAAGAAGGTCCTATATCGGAGGTCCCTGCTTGCGAACTCGCAGTTAGTTTGCATGATACAGTTAGTAGAAGTTGTTCCTTAAGTAGAGTGCGATTAATCACGTATGGCCATTAATACAATCAGATCGTTGGGGCATGCATAAATATACTTGAATTTTAAATTAGCATGTCAAGAGGTTTAGTTAGTGTCGCTCCCTACTGTAATTATAGCTGGATATGTTGTTCCTGTACTTAAAACTTATCAATCAAATGTACAGAAATTTGATAGATAAGCTGACGTTTGAAGGGGCAGTAAACATTAAACATTTCAGATGGTGATTGGGAATATCTGATATGTCCTGATTGTGTGTTTCCTATTGTAGATAAATCTGCTTGCAAGGCTCTCGATGATGTATTCACTTTCAACAATTGCACCAGGGTGTGGTCAGTTGGAGAAGACATTACTATGATTGTTTTTTCAGGTGATGAATTGTAACCTTATATCCTTTATTACTTGAAATCCAAAATCATTGGAAACAGTCTGTAATTACTTTGGAGACAATCCTTTATTATTTTCTGTCTTGTTCATGTTCAGCATAGGATGTATATCATTAAAACCATCATGGTATATTATTGTTCATGTTCAGCATAGGATGTGCTTTGTCATATGTTAGACAATTGCTGCCTATATGTTATTAGTATATAGACTGGAAATATTTTTCTAGATTGAAACTGCACGTCTAGATCGAAAATAAGCTATTTATGGTATGGTTACCCAAATATAACAGCTACAGTACGTCAGTACTGAATCTCGTCCTGAGATCAATCAGCAAAAGTTCGTAATTGCTGATATATTAGACGGACTGCTATTTCATAGAACTGAAAAGAATACGTGTCCACTGTTCTCCCAAAGTTTCTCTTTGGCCAAGATAAATTGATATGTCTAAAGTTCCAAGTGAGATATGAAATAAATGCACATGAACAAATCTAGGGGTGTAGTGTTCTTATGGTATTTTTAGCTGGGGGTGCTTTTTTTCATGGCTAGGTATAAACTGAAATTTGTGCACTTAAAATCCAGAATCTGCTCATTCTATTCAAAACATAGTCTATTTGAACATTGATTTAGATAGAGGCATGAAGCGCACCATTTAGATAGAGAATGCGTAAATGAGGGCTAAATACATATATGTCAAGTTGAAAAATCTGAAACCAAATTAAAACTGTAGCACAACCAACTAAAAGAAAGCTCGCTGGAGTCAGGCTCGAGCTCAATCCATGAGGCATGCTAGAATATGAACACAAAGAGCACTACTATATATATCAGCTCCATGAGCATTTGTTGTAAAAAAACGCATAAGAAGCCTACTTCGAAAGCTAGCAAGACCAGCATTATAAGAATCAAATTAATATAGTAATCAGAATTAATTATATAAGAATAGTCTAATATGTTGTCCAAAATCATAGGATATAAGAGTTCACCGTTGTGTTCATCACTTTCATAGTTTCTACTTCTCACCATATCATCATTCAATTCTGAGTCCACTAAAATGGTAGATAATTTTGTTGTAAAGTGTGTCCTATGCTCCTACCAAATACATAGTAGTAATCAGAATTACCCAAAATATAGTAATCGGAATTGATTATAAAAGAATAGTCTAATATGCTTTTGCCAAGTATTAATTAGAATTAGTCCACAAAGAACAATGGTGGGGATTCCGAGTGAAATATACATGCTCCAAATAGTCAAATGAAACATTCCTATCCAGAAGTTTAACATCCATAAACACCAATATAATCCACCTACGTGATTACAAATTGATTAGACATTTTAATTTGATGAAAAGAAAGATAAATAAACATGAATAATTAAATAGCTTTATGGTGTTTCAGCTGAAACACAAACATGGTGAGCAGCCTGACCGAAACTAACACACTCACTATAGAACCGCCCAATCCCATTCACGTCCCCTCCATCGCTAGCGAGCTTGCTGCCACAATCATCACTCTCCCCGCCAGCAAATTGCTGAAGATACGAGATTTACTGGAAAATTTGTGATTTCTCACTGAATGATAAATCAAGTTCTATTTCCACTGCTTCTATATATCAGAACAAAGACAGATATTGAATACTCATGCTTCTGGGCATTCTATTGAATCTCAATTGTCAATAACTAATCTTTAGAAGGCAAAATATATAGAGAAAGAAAATTGTGGGGTCTTGAGCTAGATCCATGGATATTCTCACTGGCCGCCGCAACTTTCTCTTGCTAGCGGGATATGTTTTGCTTCTTTAGATACTCTGCTTTCTTCTTATCAAATGGTCATGGCATATCAGTATCTACTCTGTAACTATTCGTCAGATTGCGTTTCTCCGAACTGATGGTTAGTAATTAACTAATTACTCCATTATCGGCTCCAGATTTTAGCCTAACAATGGAGGCAATGAAATTAGTTATGAGTATTAGATGTTTGGGACAAATAGCTGCAATACAAGGTTAGTCCGTGCGAATTGACTGACCTTTTGCCGTGTGTTTACATTTGCATATATGTTGCACATGGTAATATATCGACCAAATAATATTATGAGATGACATGGTTAGATTAAAGAAAAACTATATAAGGTAAGATGAAGTACATGCATTAACCTATTGCCGTTGTGTTTGTTGCATATTTAAAAGGGACACGTGTTAGCATAATCGACCCAGAGATGGGAGGATGATTTCGCCACAGTTTTCTTAGCCTAGTGGGATTTAAATTCTTTTTCAAGGTATTCTCTCTACTTCAAGGTATTCTTTTTCAAGGTATTCTCACAGCCCACCAAAATGAATAAAATCCAGTATAATAAAGATGCTACAATAGTTTTTCAGACTCAATAATATGGAGATGTTACTAACAAACTACAAACTTATCACCCCATAGTAATTTAACTACAACCCTATACATACTACAAACTTCGTTCAAAATACATACAGCCGACTGACAACCATCCAATACTCCTAGTCTTATACATACTGCACACACTCGTAAACAAAACCCTCATTAAAATAATACATCAAGCAGCAATATATTTTGGTCCAGTGATGGTGAAGACTGAACACCCCCATCCTGAAGGAAGTGATCGAGCTAAGTAGAGTTTATAGTTTTCAATTTAAGTTTGTGCATAGACCAGCTAATGTTGCTGCTGACCTGCGTGCAAAAAATGCTTTGCCTCAGCGGCAAAGGTGTGCCAGAATAAATAATGAATCCTAGCTTCGTTTTCAGCCTTCAGTATGACTATAACTATGTACTTATTCAGTAATGAGAAGCTCCTGATTCGGAAAAAGGTGCACGTGCATGAAACAAGGATGTAGCAAAACAAACATATAAAGACTGTCAAATTCTTCAAACAGAATAAAAATAAATAGATGGAGCAGCACATCTCTGTTTCTGAGAAGTACACGAGCTGCAAATTTCATATTCAGGAAAGAAGTAAGATTCTGTGAATTTGATGAGGCAACACTAACCTCATCAAAGCTTTTCCCATCATGAATGGCCTGTTAGTGTCTCTCTTCCCTGAATGGTTTAAAGAGTTGTTCTTGTATATGATTGCTAAGCACGGCCCTTGGCAGATCTTTAGCCCCAAGAACAACACTTTAGGGCAAGTACATTTTGCTTCTTTAGAATCACCCCTTTTGAAATTAAAAAGGGCACAAATTTGATGCTTCCAGCGTTCACATTTGTCACACATAACCCTTAGAGCCAATCAATTAGAACAAATTAGCATGAACAAAAAGAGTTTAGAGAATTCAAGTATGAAGGTTAGCCTTAGGAAATTGATTACCTTTCCACCTGAATCGTGCAACTGCGAGCCTCATTCTAACACAGGATACAGAAATTGTGGCAAATCTCAGTAGCAGCAGCAGTATAGTATGATGCACTTCGTTTTGTCCGAGCAACATAGGGAGAACAATAAATTGGTGGAGGCTCAAAATAAAGATTATCTACTTTGCAAACGAAACTTCTTGATAGAACATGTTGCCTTATGCCTCTTTCCATATCCTCAATGACTGAATAATCATAATTTCCTCAATCCACATAATTGAATGTTATGTGTCACTGGACTCACACCCTGGCAAACACAGCAACAACATCATCAGGTCATTTGCAGCAAGAAACAACGTCGGTATACAACAAAGCATAGCAGCATATTACAAGCTACAAGCGCAAAGCAGCAGCAGGACATCAGCGACAAGCACCCAGCGACATCAAGCACCCACACAACACACACACACACACACGCAGCAAGCAGGGCGGGAGGACCGGAGAACATATACCTCGCCGGCACGGGATTCCTGGCGGCGGCAAGGGAGTTGATTCGCGGCGGTGATGGAGGTGAGTCGAGACGGCGGCCAGGGCGACTCCACGCGGCGGCTAGCGAACCCAGGCGGCAGCGGCACTTCTTGGCGCAGCACGGTGATCGTTTACAGCGGATGTATAAGAAGTACTTGGCGATCTTCTCCGTAGTGAGTCCGATGCCAACCCCTGCACGTTCATGAGGAGATAAGAGCGGTGGAGGGCAGGGTGGCCAGAAGGGAGGAGACCTGCGGCGAAGGGCAGCTCCGGCGGCGGCGACCTGCGGCAAAGGGTGGCTCCGGGCGGCGGCTGGAGGACCTGCGGGGCGCGGCTCGGGCGGCTCCGGGGCGACGGCTCGGTGACCTGCGGGCCGCAGCGAATGGCGGCTGGGGGACCTGCGGGGCGCGGCCCGGGCGGCTCCGGCGGCGACTCGACGACCTGCTCCCGGCTGCGGGACGAACGACGCGGTGGCGCGAGGTCGTGCGGGAGGAACCGCGCGGGGGCGCGAGGTCGTGCGGGAGGAACCGCGCGCGGGGGCGTGAGGTTGTGCGGGCGAGCGAGAGGTCGTGGGAACGATTTCTTTTAGCGATCGATGGACTGCAGGTGGCTTAATTGCGTGGCTTGTTGGGTTAAACACGGAACGATTACAAACCATCGGATCTTATCTATGGACGCGCCTGATTGTTTGGATCTGCCCCTCTCTTCCTTTTATAGTGGTAGTAGATGAATACGGGCGGTACATACACAGGGTACGCTCGCTGCGGGCGACATATTTACTTCAAAAAAGACCATTTTACGATTTATTATGAAGGAGTATGGAGAGATCTTCACCATCAATGTATTTAGGAGGAGAGGAGGGGGGTTGTACCGAAGCATAAGTGTATTTTTAGATCATCCGAACAACTGAAATGTGATTTTAGTTCTTTCGAAAACCCAGTACAAACATATATCTGACATTGTGAAGATCGCTTTATTCATGGTGATGGGTATGCTATGGATTGAACGACGAGCAAGCAACTCGTGTGGCTACTTCACCAAAAGATCACAGAACCAATAATTACGCCTACAGACCAGCAGTACATCAGACTCGTGAGATAGTCCCATGGGGGACAAATGCATTCACTTAAACTGAACCCAGCTAGTTAGTAATGGTGCTGTGGGTCTGGGCCGCCGGGAACCGTCCTCTTCACTGCGCCGAGCGTCCTTGGCATGTTCCACTTGGACGGCGGGACGCCAGCCGGTTTGCCGTTGGCGGCGGCGTGTGCAAGTGCAACCGCCGGGTGCTGGATCAGGCGAGGTTCCGGCGTGGCCACGAGCTGCGCGGCGATGACCATGACTACCAGGAGCACAATGCCGACGCGAGCAGCTGCCATCTTTTCTTTCTGGTACTTGGGAGCTCAAATCTACGGCAGGTAGCGAGCTGATCTACCGTGCGTGTCAGTGTGCAAGAGGTAGTATGTACGTGTATCTGATATTATGTGTCCATGGACAGACATGTGTATTTATAGCTCCTAGGCGCGTCGTGACAATCGAAGCTTTCCATTGATCCTTTTGGATGCAGGACAAAAATCGTTAGCTAGTTAGTTACAACTCGCATGAGGAGCGGCGAGGCAGGTGAGAATGTCATAATGTCCACTACTACCACTAAGTCGCCATGGCGGCATGGCGCAGCAAAAGTTTACGGCGGACTCGTGATTCCGGTTGGCTTGCACACGTTTTTCACCCATGCTGGCCAGCTCCAGCTGCACTGAACATGGGATTTGCTGGTGATGATTCCGGATGGGGACTGAAAGTTGAGAACCAAACGGTACTATGTGGAAAGCTTTTACTCCTTTATTTACAGTATATACATAAACGGTACATACTTTGAGTGGCTGCACAACTGACGACGCGTCGAAAGTTGATGGATCCATTGCAATTCATGGGGCGTGTCAACTTTTGGTTTTACCACTGAAAGCAACCAATCCCATTGCAGATTCCAGCCCTCAGCAGTCAGCTCGATCGGAAGCTTTCCTTCCCGTGCAAATTACTTAATGTTATAGCCTTACTTAGTAATAAGTATAGGCTAGCTCTGACTCGATCGGCAGTTTGAGGGTTGACCAAACGGCAAACGGCCTTTCGCACTCAATGTTAGCCCCGCGTGCACATGATGTTCTTGTGTCGGCTAGCTACTTTTTTTTTCATAGAACGAAAACGGCTAGCTACTTTTCGGAGTATAGAATGTATGCCGATCGTGAGCAGCTTGCGTAACTGTGTTTTGGGCCATTACGAGCAGCCACTTTGCTCTGATAGGATATACGGTTGAGAGCGTTGCCAATTAACCGGCCGTGCTTCGTCAAAAGATTCATTTCCCCTCACCGTCGCACCTTTGCACAATGGGACAAGTTACCCACCTTTGGAAAAGCTACCCACCTTTGCACAATGGGACAAGCAAGAAACACTTTTGAGCCATCGTGCGGTATTTTCTTCTTATTGTTTTGTTTTCTCACTTTTATTAAAAGCATATAAATATTATTTAGTAATAAACTAAAAATATAATTTCTAATTTAAAGCTACACAAACATTTAAAAAGATAAGAACACTATGTTAAAATCACATCAATATTTGTTTTAATATTTGAACATTTATTGAATTACTTAAACATTTATTCTAACTGCATCAAACACTTTTTATAACATGAACATTTTTAAATGTGTGGAACACATATTGTTGATCACATCAATTTTCTATTGCATTGGTCACTTTTTAAATTACATGACCATTTTTAGTACATGATAAAAATGTTTTAACACATATACATTTTATATAAATTCCAGATGACATTTTTTAGACACATGATGAATATTTTTAACAGCAAATAATACCTTTTAAATTCATGATGGAAATTTAAAAAATGTGAGGATCAATTTTTAAATACGCGATGAGCATTTTTAGATACATGATGAACTTTTGTTTACTAGATGTGCTGAACATTTTTTTCTTCTAAAAATGCGATGAACATTCTTTCAGTTACTGGTGGACATTAAACATGCTATCAACATTTTTTCATTCTGCATAACCTTTTTTATACACAATGAAACATTTATAATTCCCCTGAAAATGAAATACTTATCACATTAAAATTAATTTAAAATTCTACATGTAGAACATTTGGAAATGTGCATACAAAGAGGGGAATAGGAAAAAAAATCAAACCTTACAAAGGTTGCAGCAAGTAGGAATGACCCTGAAAAGGAAAAGCCCACTAGGTGATCAGCCGCCATAAATTTGACGGTCCACCATTGGTGGACGTGGGTGAGTGTCGTGTGACTCGCAATGGGGACCACCTATCTTCCGTGCGCTGTGTCGAACAGCCGCACGATAAATATGGAAGCCTATGCGACTGGCACTGTAGGCAACACTGCAGCATAAAAAATCCGAAAGGTGCAGTGCGCCAACTTGGAATCAAACTCGCGACCTGTCGAGGTAGGCTGCTTGCGAGCCACAAGAACATAAAATGTTCATGATTGTAAGCAGCACTAAACCTTTATGAACTAACAGTGGCGGCAGATCGAACATTTTATAAACCTTTCTGAACATTTCTTGAAAGATATGCTCTTTTTCTTAAAAGTGATTTTTTCGAAATTATGAACGGTTTTCGAAAAACACTAACATTTTGATCAGTGAACAAAATATGAAACTGTAATGGAAAACTGCGGACATTTTTTGAATTCCCAATTTTCAAAAAATATTAATATTTTTAAGATTTGGAGAACAGAAACATTTCTTAAAAACACGAACTTTTGAGAATTAGTGAACAAAATTGGTAAATAAGAAAAAAGTTTAGAATTTTCCGAACCTTTTTTAAAAGTGTGAACAAAATTTAAAATTTCTAACATTTTAGTCATTTTTGAAATTTTTTGAAGACTTGAATGTTTTTAAAGACACGGAAAAAATTATGAATTTACGAAAACAAATTGAAAGAAGGGAATTTTTTTTTAAATTCTTAACAAATTTTGAAGATTTGAACATTTTTTGAAATTTCTGAACAAAATTTGAAAATAGGAACATTTTCGAAAAATGTGGAAGTTTTTGAAATTTCTGAAGATTTCATGAAAATTAAACAATAAAATTGAGAAAGAAAAAAAGGAAGGAAAGAAAGAAGAGTAACCAAAAAATAAAAAAAGGAAGAAAAATTCGCCAGCCTAGTCAGGGCGCCCCGTGCGGAGCCTCAACATTTTGCCGCATTGTGAAGGAAATAGTGTTTTCCATGATTTATATACGCACCCACCCAACGCGTTCTGAATCTCTTTGTTGCGATTTAATTAATCCTTAGCTTGATGTATGAAGCTGGGCTAAGAGCATCTCTAAAAGTTCTCCTTCCCTCCTTTTTTTGGGTATTGGGGGAGTTGGACCCAAAAACTGCTCCAACAACTCACTTTTTTCATTAAACTAGTCAATGTGTACGTGCAATGCACGTTAATTTAGAAGTATATTAAGTACATGCGGATATTAAGTAGGATATTATTTGCGTGTTATTATGTGATTTAATACTATATTTGGTATGAAATTAACTGCACGCTAAACATGTTGAGCGCTCGACATTGAAGCGGTCTGGGTCGTTGGATTGACATGATTTGATGGCCGAAATTAATTGGATCTGCCCCTTTGGGTCTTTTTATATTGGTATAGATATAGATACAGATTATTGGTGAATAAAAAAAAGTCCAACTCCCGCACACAAAGGGGCTGCTGGCTCTTTCCCAGTATCAAATTCCAATATTGTGGGTCCCATATGTCATACATCTTCGACCACACCCACTTGATCATCGAGGAGGACTGCCACTCCGCCATGTGACAATAACCTGGAAAATGTTATTGAGAAAGTTCTTTAGAGGATCTGCGAAAGCATCTATCCACAATAACCTGGAAAATGTTATTGAGAAAGTTCTTTAGAGGATGTGTTAGAGATACTTTTAGATTGGTCATGCCTGGTGATATCATCGTTGTTCTAGTCAAGGCCACAAGTAGAAACTATAAATATATTTTTAGATCATCTAGACAATAGTAATATGATTTTATTTTATTTTGAAAAACACAATACAAACATATATGTGAATTTGTGAAGACCCCTTTATTCATGGTGATGGGTATGGATTGAACAATGAGCAAGCAGCTCGTGTGCCTACTTCACCAAAAGATCACGGTACTGCCGACAGTCCAGCAGTACATATATCAAACTCGTGAGATAATCCCATGGCGGACCAATGCATTCACCTAAGCCAAACCCAGCTACTCTCTCCGTTCCAAATTACTCGTCGTAGAAATGAATGTATCTAAAATTAAAATACATCTAGATACATCCATACTTGCGACAAGTAATTCAGAACGGAGGGAGTACGTGGTTAGTAATGGTGTTGTGGGTCCGGGCCTCCGGGAACAGTCCTCTTCTCTCCGACGACCGCCCTTCGCACGTTCCACTTGGACGGCGGAACGCCAGCCGCTTTGCGGTTGGCGGCGGTGTGTTCTTCAACCGCCAATTGCTCGATCGGGCGAGCTTCCGGCACGGCCACGAGCTGCGCTCCGATGAGCATGGCCACCAGGAGCACAATGCCGACGCGAGCAGCTGCCATCTTTTCTGGTACAGTACTTGCGAGCTCAAATATACGGCGGCTAGCGAGCTGATCTGCCGTGCGTGTCAGTGTGCAAGAGGTGGTCTCTACGTGTATCTGATATGTTCATGGACAGGTGTGTGCTACTTATAGCTATTTCGCAGGCGCATCGTGACAATTGAAGCTTTTCTTGGTCCTTTATGGACGCAGCACAAAAATAGTTTGTTTGTCAGTGAAAGGACCGAGAACGTCCTAGTGTCGACTACAACTACCACTAGCCACCAATGGCGCAGCAAAGTTTGCGGCCCTCTGGTGGTTTTGGACTTGCGATTCCGGTTGGCCCGCACACGTTTTTCACCCATGTTGGCCTTGGCCAGCTGCACTAGACATGGATTTGCTGGTGATGATCTGGCATAGAGACTGAAAGTGAAGGATCAAACGGTACGTGAAAAGCATAGGCCTCCTTTGGTTCATAGGATAGGAATATTATAGGAATATGAACTTCATAGGAAATGAGATGACATGCATCTCAATTTCTATAGAAAAAGAGATAACATTTAAAGCATAGGATATGAATTTTTTCATTGAATCTAGGCTAATGTTTTCCCCCCTTTGAAATGTGAAGGATTGGACCCTATCCTACATAGGATTAGGAATCCATTCCTACAAACCAAAAGGCTTCATAGAAATTTTTTCTTTGAAAATCCTATCCTATGAAATTCCTACAAAATTCCTACAAATCAAAGGAGGCCTTATTGGTTTACAGTAAATAAACAACCTTGGTACTGAAACAACCGTCGATACAGTCTGAGTGGCTGCACAACCGACGACGCGTCGAAAGATGATGGATCCATTGCAGTTCATGGGGCGTGTCAACTTTTGGTTTTACCACTGAAAGCAACCAAACCCATTGCAGATTCCATCTCGCAGCTCGGTCGAAAGCTTTCCTTCCCGTGCAAATTACTAATTTTATTATAGCGTTATAGGCTAGCTCTGACTCGATCGGCAGTTTGAGTGGGGTTGACCAAACGGCAAACGGCCTGTCACACTCAATGTTAGCCCCGCGTGCACATGATGTTCTTGTGTCGGCTATCTACTTTTCGGAGTAACATGTATGCCGATCGTGAGCAGCTTGCGTAACTGTGTGTTATGCCATTACGAGCCGCCACTTTGCTCTTGTAGGATATACGGTTGAGCGTTGCCAATTAACCGGCCTTGCTCCGTCAAAAGCTTCATTTCCCCTCACCGTCGCGTCGCTCTTGTGGTGTCCATGGACCAATTTGTCTATATTTTGAGCCTTGCACTGCGTGGCAATTGACTATTTTAAACCCTAAAGGGTACGGAGTAACTAGTAGTGCCGCATGCATGCATACCTAATACCTGTGGAAAAGCTACCCACCTTTGCACAATGCGACAAGCAAGAAACACTTTTGAGCCTTCCTGCCATTTTTTTTCTTCTTCTTGTTGTGCTTTCTCACTTTTATTAAAGAGTTAAATACGTTGGAAGTGCCTCAGCTTGTCCTACGAGTTCAGTGCCTAAAGCTGTAAAATACATCAAACAGATGCTTAAACTTGTCCGCTCGTGTAAATATGGTGCCTCGTCCGTATTGAGGGCAATGGCCTGCCCATTAGTGGCTGGAAGAGGGGAAGATGCTGGGTGGTCTTCGCATGAGGGTTTTTTACAAACACCCATATTTAATTTAATAAAATTGTTCCACATGTTACAGAATAATTTTTAATACAGGTTGAACTCTGCACATGTATTAAAACGTACTGTGTTGACAGTTTTAATAAAATTATTTCAAATGTTACAGAATAAGTTTTAATACACGTTGAGCTTTAAATACAAATTAATTGTCAATTTTCTAACAAATGTTCTTCTAAAACAAGTTACAATTTTGTAATACATGTGAAGCATTTCCCAAAAATATGTTGATGAATAGTTTTCAAATGAATTAACACTTTCTTTAAGTTTATGGCAGTTGTAAAAAAAATTCTTACAATCGTTTTTTGAATGGTAAAGAATAATATGAAAAATAAAAATAAGGAACTTGAAAAAATAAAAATAAAACTTGAGTGTTACATAGCAACCAAATCAGATTTTCGGAGCATGGTGGCTACTAAGCACGTTTTTTAAAGGCTAAAAACTGGCACTTGAAAGTTTCAAAACGAGTCGATTGTTTTCACAGAAAAAACTTGTGCATGTGCTGTAAGTGACTTTCAAATTTCGTTCGACATTACGTTATATTGTACCCTGCAAAAAATATTGAAATATGGCCAAAAATCAAGCTGAAATTTGCCTGTATTTGTCATTCTCTTATCTCTCCCATATAAACACAGATTTTGATGAAGATTTACAGGGATATATTACACTTGTATGTGTGCATGTACAAACAAAATCGTTTTTCTATAACTGTAAAAATCCGTTTCTTTGAACTTTTTTTAAAAAAGGACACAATGTGCCTGTACTCCAAATTTACTTTCTGCGTGGCAAAGTAATATATAAAGTTCGGCCTCATGAATATCAAATGAGCAGAGTATAGCCTGGTGGACAACTTGGGCGTGCAATGCAATCCGATACCATGAGGTCTCAGGATGGATCCTGCATCATCCAAATTATTTTTCTCATTTGTGGGGATTTCCTACATGATTAAATAACATGTGAGGTTGTTTTCTAAGAAAAAAATCATCACGAGCAGGCCATCAAGCGCATTCCGTTCTCTCGGCCATTGACAGGTGGGCCACTGCCATGCTGGCACGCCATGTGGGCTGGACGTATGTCCGGATACGGATGAAGGCACCGTAATTGCACGGTCGGACAAGTTCGAGCATCAGTTTGTGGATTTTAGAACTTTAGGAACTAAACTAACCTTACACGACAAGTTGAGGCACCTGCAGTGTATTTAACTCTTTATCTAGTGCGTATAAATTCTTTTTAATAACAAACTAAAAATAAAATCACTCATTTAATGCTATGTGAAGATTTTTTAAGGCAGGAAAACTATTTTAAAATCACATGTATATTTATTTTAATATTTTAACATTTATTGAATTACATAAACATTTTTTAACTTCATCAAACACTTATATTTACATGGACATTTTTTTAATGTGTGGAACAGATATTCTTGATGACATGAATTATTTATTGTGTTGGACACTTTTAAATCGCATGACCATTTTTAACAGATATTCATTTTTTACAAATTCAGGATGAACATTTTTTAGTCAGGTGATGAATGTTTTTAACAGCCGAACAATACCTTTTAAATTCATGATGGAGATTTTCTGTAAAATTGTGAGGAGCATTTTTCTTAGATATGTAATGAGCATTTTTTTTATACATGACGAACTTGTTTTTGTAATACACGCTTAACATTTTTCTTAAAATGTGATTAACATTCTTTCAATTCCTGGTGGACATTTAACATGCAATCAACATTCATGAAGAACTTTTATATACACAATGAAATATTTATAATCCCCCTAAAAGGTAATATTTTAAAAATTGGTAAAATGAAATTATTGAAAAGGTTAATATTATTTAGAACATTCGGAAATATGCCTAAAAAAGGGGAAAAGAAAAGAAAAGATCAAACCTTACAAAGGTTGCAGCAACTAACGATGATCCTAAAAAGGAAAAGTCCGCTAGGTGATCAGCCGCCATAAATTTGACCGTCCACCATGGGTAGACATGTGACGAGCGCTGCGTCAAACAACCATGTGACGCATAGGGAAGCCTATTCGACTATGTCGGCCTAGCGTCTGGCACTGTAGCGTAACAATGCAACATAAGAAAATCCGGAAGGTGCAGTGTGCCAACTCGAATCAAACACGCGACCTCGTGTCGAGGTAGGCTGCTTGCTAGCCGCAAGAATAAAAAATATTCATGATTGCAAGCACCGATAAACCTTTATGACCTAACAGTGACACAAGATCGAACAATTTATAAACCTTTCTGAATATTTCTTGAAAAACATGATTTTTTTCCTGAAAAGAGTTTTTTTCTGAAAATTTGAACACTTTTTGGAAAGCGCGAACATTTTCTGGACTAGTGAACAAATTTTGAAATGGGAACATTTTTGGAATTACCTATTTTTTGAAAACATGAATATTTTTAGAATTTGGAAAATAGGATTCTTTAAAAAAAATTATTTTTTGTGAATTTGTGAACAAAATTGGTAAAATGGTAATTTTTAAAAATCCCTGAACGTTTTTTAAAAGCATGAACAAAATATGAAATTCCTAACATTCTAGAACAAATTCTGAAGACTTGACCATTTTTAATTTTTGAAATTGCAAACACTTTTTAAAAACAGGGAAAAGATTAAATTTCTGACAAAAAAGTGAAAGAAGGAAACGAATTTTGAAATTCTGAACAAATTTTGAAGGTCTTCTGAAATCTTTGAACCAAATTTGAAACAGAACTAAATTAAAAATGTGAAAGTTTTTGAAATTTATTTAGATTTTATGGAAAATAAAAACAATAAAATTGAAAAATAAGAAATGGAAGGGAAGAAAGAAGAGTAGCCGGAAATAAAAAAGAACGAAAATGCGCCGGCCCAGTTGGGGGCGCCCCGTGCGGAGCCTCAACAGTTTGTCGCATTGTGAAGCAAATAGGATTTTCCATGATTTATAGATGCACCCACTTAATATAGTTCTGAATCAGTTTGTTAAAATTTAATTAAGCCTTAGCTTGTTGTATAAAGCTGGGCTAAGAGCATCACCAAAAGCTCTGTTTTCGTCCTCATTTTCGTATTGGAGGAGTTGGACCGAAAAACTGCTCCAACAACTTACTTTTTTTTCAATGAATGATTATAAAAAAAACAGCCTAATTTTCTGCACATAGGGGGTTGCTGGCTCTTTCCCAATATCATCCTAATATTTGTGGGTCCCATATGTCATACATCTTTGACCACACCCACTTGACCGTCGTCAACCACTGCCACTCCGCCTTGCGACCGCCAGAGAGGCATGGGAAG
>NC_041380.1:537299304-537315545 GCF_002162155.2 Triticum dicoccoides | reverse complement strand
AGAGATTTCAAGTTTGACTCGTACGACAGGTTGGGTATCCGCCAAAAAGCATCTATCCATAATAACCAGGAAAATGTTATTGAGGAAGTTCTCTAAAGGATATGTTAGAGATGCTCTAAAATTGGGCGTGGCTCGTGATATCATCGTTCGCCTAGTTAACACTGCAAGTAGACACTATTAATATATTGTTAGGTCTTCTAGACAATAGTAAAATGATTTTGTTTTCTTTCAAAGAACACGGTACAAACGTATATGTGAATTTGTAAAGATCAGTTTATTCATGGTGATGGGTATGGATTGAACAATGAGCAAGCAGCTCGTGTGGCCACTTCACCAAAAGATCACAGCACCAAAAAATGCACGGACAGTCCAGCAGTACATTACATATGTCAAACTCTTGAGATAATCCCATGGCGGACCAATGCATTCACTTAACATCGAACTAGTAATGATGTTGTGGGTCTGGCCCCCCGGGAACCGTCCTCTTCTCTCCGACGACCGCCCTTCGCACGTTCCACTTGGACGGCGGAACGCCAGCCGCTTTGCGGTTGGCGGCGGTGTGTTCTTCAACCGCCGGTTGCTCGATCGGGCGAGCTTCCGGCACGGCCACGAGCTGCGCCCCGATGAGCATGACCATCAGGAGCACAATGCCGACGCGAGCAGCAGCCATCTTTTCCGCTACTTGCGAGCTCAAATATACGGCAGCGAGCGAACTGATCTGCCGTGCGTGTCGGTGTGCAAGAGGTGGATCTCTACGTGTATCTGATCTGTTCATGGACAGGTGTGCTACTTATAGCTCTTCCGCAGGCGCATCGTGACAATTGAAGCTTTTTCTCGGTCCATTTGGATGCAGGCCAAAAAACCTAATGTCCACTAATGAGTACTACCACTACTCGCCATGGGGCAGCAAAGTTTGAGGCCCTTCGGCGGTTTTAGACTCGCGATTCCGGTTGGCCTGCACACGTTTTTCACCCATGTCGGCCAGCTGCACTGAGCATGGGATTTGCTGGTGATGATCTGGGAAAAGTTAGGATCGAACGGTATGTGAAAGGCTTATTGGTTTACAGTAAATAAACAACCGTCGATACAGTTTGAGTGCGTGCACAACCCAGGACGCGTCGAAAGTTGATGGATCCATGGCAGCTTGAACTGGGCATCACTTTTTTACCACTGAAAGCAAGCAATACTTTTTCAGCTTGCAGCTCGCAGGTGGATCGGAAGCTTCCCCTTCCGATGCTAATTGTAACGTTATAGGCCAGCTCTGACTCGAACGGCAGTTTTAGTGGTTGACCAAACGGCCTTTCGCGCGTTCGGAGTAGCAAGCATGTTTGCCCGCCGTGTTCTTGTGTCGCCTAGCTACTTTCTGGAGTGTGCATGCCCAGTGGCCATGATCGTGATTCGTGAGCGGATGACCGGCCGGCGAGAAGTCCATACTTGGACGCGGCCTGTGTAAAGTGTAACTGTGTTATACTCCACAGCGTTGCCAGATAATTGGTCGTGCTTCGTCAAAAGCTTCTGTCGACGTTGAGTGCGAGCTCAACTTCAACTGTCGGGGAGGAGTTTCTTGCAAGTTGCAACTCGCAGCGCATCATCTCCCGGCCGGCACCGTCGATCTTGTGGTCTTCGACTCTTCGTGCAACTGATTTGCCTAGATATCGAATCTTGTGCTACGTGCCAATTGACTATTTTAAGCTATATAAAGAGTACCGAGAAGCTAGCGGTGTTGCATGCATGCATACCTAATACCTGTGGAAAAAGGTATCAACCTTTGCCACAATGCGGACAAGCAAACTATAGTACACTTTCGAGCATTCATATGGGATCCTTGACGGTTAACACTAACTCAGTGGAGTATGTGATATAACTTAACTTTATTCTGAGTTGAAGAGTGGACACAATATTGATATGGTTCAACCAACAACATTCATGATCCAGATTGTCAAAATTGCATATTCAAAACCGGCTCGACATAATTAGCAAAAATAGGATAGTTTTAGATTCCAGCACAGTTCAATCAATTTAGATCATAAAGTCACAAAATCACACAATAGAGCACTGATCCTGATAACCTTGTTCATGACTAATTAAAGAACAGTTTCGCTACTTCTCAAACTATTGAGAAATAGCTCTAGTCGTAGTAAAAACAACCAGTCCAAACATCAGGATACTTGCAAGTGCAAAAGAACACTAATATCATAATCAGACGACTATAATCAGTTATTTTGGGAATTATTTCTATGTCAATCGAGCCATAGGCATTTCCATTAAAAGATGAGTCCAAAGACTTAATTGCATACAACACAGCTAGAATTTCTGACATGGAGAGCGCATATGGGGATAGATTGGGTCCAGTCCAGAGCGGCTGGTATTTTTCCTCCAAGCGGTAGCGGCGGAGTAAATATAGGTGCTAGATAGGAGGCGGAGGATAAGTTATCCTTCTCTATTCAGTTTAGGGGATTGGCTAGGTCCCGGTTATAGGAGTAAAACTTTGATTTTACTCCTCTAACGCCAGATAGGCATCGACTAGAGGGATCGACTAGAGTTGGCCTTATGGATCTACCATTATATAGTGCTCAACTTAGTGTTCTCGGGATCCACGCTTCGGGGTTTATAATCCAAGTATGTGTTTTCTTGACGTTTTTGCGCTTTGTGGCAAGTGACTATTCTGAGTGGTAAAGAGCATGAAGAAAATACTAGTGTTGCATGCTGAAAAAGCTACCCGCATTTACATAATGGGACAAACAGATCACTTCGGAGTCTCCATGTGGGTTCCTTGGCAGTTGCCACTAGCCCACTACGACCTATAGTCATGAATAGCGGATCCAGCCCAATGGGCCAGGGTGGGCCAATATTAGAACTGTTTATGAAAAAATATTTTTTTAATAATTTTATTTATTTTTCCTATGATATAAAGCTATTGGAAAAATCCATGGGTGAGCGGCGGCCCACCATGTCCACCCTCTAGCTCCGCCACTGGTTATGATACAAGTTTAGCACAAGTTGAAGGGTCGACACGATGTTCACATGATTCTAAACAATGATACCCAAGACTAGCTAAACAATGGTTTTGTTATTTTTCATGTTGATGAGAATAATTTCACGTCGGCGCTATGAATTGTTCAATGCAGATATTATGATTTGTGCAGGCACAAAGGAGTATGGGTATCTTGATCAAATGTCTATCATCTGTTATAAAAATAATCTTTAAGAAGTTGACCGAGTCATGGTCACTGCATTAAACTGTAAGCAACCAAGTTTTAGTACCATGCAACAGAACTAGAATTTCTCATGTGCAGTAGCTACTATTGAGCGTCTATGGAGGAGCTAGGATTTGCCCAGACCTAGAGAACATGGGCTAGAAAATGCTGGGGGAGATGATGAGAGAGTGGTCAGGCACCTAGAGTTCCAAACCTTAGTACGAAAGAGAAAATTTATCTCTATGGGCAGTGGCAGAGCTACATTCAAAATCATGGGTGGGCCAGCTTGAAGAGAAGCCCATTTTTTTAAATATAATTATGACCTACATTTACCCTTAGCCCAGCCTGTTGCAGTAAAATTGGGCGGGCCATGGCCCTTTTTGCTACAACGTAGCTCCGCCAGTGTCTATGGGTCAAGCCGCTAAGTAACGCATTATCTGGTGCACCCGACCCTGTTGCACATTCAAAACTGTTTGAAAAAATTCAGGAAAAAAATCAGTGCACCGACTCAATGTATATTGTCACAAAAATTCAAATCATAATTCGAAACATTGCTCAAGATACAAAAAGACAAATTTTACATCAATGTGCTAATGGGCCAAAACTGAAGCCCAACTTGTGTTATGTACTATTCAGTGTCAAAATTTTCATTTTTTGTATGTCGAGCAAGGTTTTGAATTTTTGTGACAACATACATTGATATTGTGAAAAAAAATGTATCCAAAGTGCATTATTCTTTACGTGGTCTTGATGGTGTCTCAGCTATATTCTGAACAATTTGGAGACTTGGAAATATTGTTGTCTTTTCTAAACATAAGATTAACGGCCCTTGTGTGCCTGTTAATACGATTGTTAGATGGTTAACCGATTGGGCTATATTGCAGAGAAAGCAGGAAGATCGAGAAATGCTTAGATGGGGTGTGAAGATGTTTGAGTTGATTGCTAACAAGATCTTCAAAGTGGCTCATAGCTGGCGGGTGGGGGTTGGGAAGGATCATGGCGTAAAGGTGATCTGTTTCAGCTACGCTCTGTCTATTACTGCATCATGGCGAATGTCCTTCTTTTGCTTTATCACATGGTTGTAATGTACTCCCTCTGTAAACAAATATAAAACCGTTTAAAGCACTGGAGGGAGTATATCCTACCTAAAAAGACATTTTGCTATGTTCAACCATCATCGTTTAAATTTGTATCTCTTGCATGTGACATGGTGTTCTCCTCCTGCATTTCAGGATCCGGTTTGTGGATGCCTAAACTTTGTAATGGTTCAGGTTCGCTCGGGTTTTAGCTGCCTGTGGTGTCGCTTTTACTTTCCCTCGGCCCTATAATGTAGAACGTTTTTGCAAAAACGTCTTACATCATAGGACAGAGGAAGTAGTTTTTATCATATGTACTGTTGTAGTTGCTTGAAAGAAGACACCACAGTACACTAATAGGTGATGGCGGGACACCGTCGGTGGCATCGTCACTCTTTGACCTCTGTTCTGGCTACACCGATGAACCTTGATTCTCATACACATAGGTGCTTTCTGTTATGCTGAAGATGTAATTTCAGGAGTAGTCCCCTAAGAAAAAAGTAGTCCTACATATGATGCCCTTGTTCTTGTACGGAACGCAAACGGCATTATACTACGTGCCGACATGGTCACTTATTGATGATGAGCACGGACGGCAGGCATCCCGTCAAATTGTGTCAAGCGTACTATTTTTGGGAAGTGGGGAGCATGATATTTCTGTGAGATCTAAGATTTGCTGCGCCCCCTCGACTCTTCGACGCTCCTGTTTGAGGGAAAGAAGGGTTGCGTCACTGGAGGCCGTCGTACACAGGTCTGGCTCGGCAAAGGCGACGGCCCGACGGGGCGATGCTGGGAACACCAATTGGATGCGACGCGTTCCCCGTGTCGTGAGGCGATGCCCGTACGACGTGGCCAATGGCAGCGTGGGAGATATGGAATCTAGCTAGCATAAGAGAGCCACAGCGGAAAGGAGGAACTGCGGTAGTGCAACTGAGCCGTCAGCCATGGCCCGAGCCTAGTAGCCTTGCCGCACACACCCACGCCCACGCCCACGCGCTGGCCTTGCCCGCCAAGGGACCAATCTGTTGTAGACTGAGGGCGAGCGAGGGGGATGAAAGAAATACGTAGAGCTGCAGTATGTGATGGATTCTATTCCACGACGCATTAGCTAGGAGTAGCTCTTTTTATTATGGCGACTTTGATCGACAACTTCATTTTAGCATAGTCGACATCCCGTCCTCAATCGCCATATAATTTATGAAGCACGCTTCAACTAGAGTTCGCGAGCCTTCACATCTAGTGCCTGGGGATATTTGGAGTGCACTACATTAGGAAAATGATTTGCCGCGAACGACATTTTCCTCTCCCGCTACTCTTCTCGCCCACGCCACCGCCTCCCCTTCCTCATCGTAGCGCCGCCTTTGGCGGCTTCTAGCCTTCCCCTGTTTCCACCAATGACATCATGGACAATGCCTCTACTCCTGCGTCTGAAATCCATCGGATGGAGTCGAATCCATCGAATTTAATGGTCGATACACCTTTATGTGGCTCCTGCACCTTCAACGCCCGACCTCCAGCCTGCCAGCGAAGACTCTAGGGCATAGCTGCCTTTGTCGTCGCGTGAAGGCAGCGGCCTCCCCCAGCCGGTGTCAGGACAGTCCTTAGCATAGGGACCAAAGAAGAAGAAGGGGGAAGGGCACCACCCCCTGACTTTGCCTTTCCTCTCTTCCTCCTAGCGGCGGTCGAAACAAGGGCGGCTTCTTAGTCTTACGCCGAATCAGCAACGGGGATGAGGTCAAAAAAAAAACTGAGTAGCATGAGATGAAGATGTGTAAGATCCAACTTAAGAAGGATCGGGTGAGCGATGCACGCATAGCCGAGCAGAATCGGTCCATCATGTTGGATTCGAGGAAAATGGTGGATCCAATGGCACACGAATTTTAGATGCAGGCGCGGGATCATATCATACGTGTCAGGATGGAAGGAGGGAGGGACAGTGCTTTTGTCAAAAGATGAGGCCACAAAGCACATGCCGAAGGAGAAGGGCACAATGCAAATGGTGGAGGAGGGGACGGTGCACACACTAGCAACAGGTGATTTGTACGTCATATCACCAGTTAAATGATTTTGCTCTTGCAACTTGTCAAAAACTATGTGAATGTTTACTTGATACGCTAAACGTTTAAATTTGAAGAAAATCAAAGTGTTTGAATGGGCAAACAAAAAATGATGGAGGCTCGGATATGATGACTCCGAATCTGTGCATCGCCTGCTCAACCTCTATATTCATACGAAGTGCGCTCAATATGACCGATGACAATCACAAATACGAGAGGCCTATGCAAATGACACTATGCACACGATTTTGCACCACATTCAAATCAGGCCGTCCATACATGGCAACAGACGACATTACACGTCTAGATGGGCTTCGTGCAATAATCCCGCTCGAGTTGCTCTTGGCAGTTGGTAGCCTGATTGAACATGAGAGGATGGCATGCAGTGTTGTGGGGTCTAGCTAGACGTCTGTCTGGCTCTCACGTGAGCCGGCAACTAAGTTGGCACGCGGCAGTTACACGACAGCACCGATAGGATCTTCCTCTCCTCATTTTGGCTGCCTTCGCCTGGAAACTAGCACGGGCTGTAGACGCTTTACAGGGGACACTTGTCGACCGCGGGCGGCGTCCGCGTCGCCCGTCGAGCACGTGACGGCACCAGCCTGTGTCGCAACAGTGGTCCGCTTCCACCTAGACATGTGTACACGTAGCGGCTGGAGACGATGCGTGGCACATGGCAGTTGATGCCCAGGGAAAGCGGAGGCCAACCGTCGAGCTGCGCCGACCATGCAAAGTCTGATGGAAACAGCCGCAACTTGGCAGCTCCCGCATGGGCTCGCACGGGCTGTGGACAGTAACTTGAACATCGTCCTCGACTCGTCGGGCATTCCTTCCAGGCCTTTTGGTACGTAGCTTCTTCTTCATTGGCACCAAGATCAGTCACACATGCAGCAAGTGTCCACAAATATAGTATTCCCCCTCCGTTCACTTTTATACGACGTTTCAGACAAGTGAAATTGAGTTGTTTTGTATAATGTCTGAAAGTTTACAAAGCCTTATAAAAGTGAACAAACGAAGTAGCATATTCTAGAGAAAAATCACTTTGGAGCATGGGCACTATGAGCCTGTATTTTTCCTCAAGTTCAAAAACACTGATTTTTATGGTTCAAAGAAAAACGGAACTGTGTACCGGCATATATAGAATAGTAATATAGGTGTGCAAAATTGCATCAGTATATGCGCTTGCATGTGAAAGATAAAAAAACACGCTAATTCGTGTCTGAGTATGGGCTCATCTACACTCGGTGAACAGTAAATAAAAAAACTATCAATGTAGTTCTGTAGAATTTATTTTTTAAGTCAAACTCGCAAACCTGCATCTGGGCAACGAATCTCTGTACTCCAAAAAGGATAAATACATGCAAAAATTGGGTTTGTTTTTTTGTTAATTTTGGCCCGAAATGCGTTCTTGTTCGCGCAACAGCGTATATCATAAGGTACTATATTTGAACAAAACTCAACATATACTTAGAGCACATACATATGTATTTGTGTCGAAAATATCAACTGTTTTTGGGACTTTTGAACATCGTATTGAGCTATTTCTAGAAACTTGCTCCCGTGCCCCCTTGCTTCAAAAATACTCTTTAATGGTGCAACTGTTATTTGGTTTATTTCGGCAATATATTGGCACTGATATACCATTACAATCTTTGATGCCTTTTAAAAAAATAGATATATTTTATTTTTGCCGATCGTTTTACGTCATATTGTCTTTTTTTTGTACCCTTTTTCTTGATACAAGACACCTTTTGTGCGTCTTCTCTCAAAGAAAAAATGATATAAAAACAGTCATCTAACATATGCATCCTTTCCTTAGATTATGATTGGACCCTGGAATAGAAGTAGAAATAATAAGATAGAAATTTCAGTCAGAACCCTAGATAGAACACAAATAGAAATTTAAGGAGTGCCTACAAGTTGTCTGGAATTATTTTTGCGTTCAGTTGATTTTGTCTTCCTGCATTCGGACTAATTTCTTCGTCTTTGTGGGCCCCTGCCCTCTTCCTTTTTCGCCCCAACCCGCCCACCTCCACAGGCCTAGTCATATGTCGCCACCCTACCCTGCGCGAGCCACAACTATGTTGTGTGTCTCTGTTGCGCAGCCTCACCCCGACCATCCCTCTAAACCTACCCACCGTCTCTGGTGGCGGCAATCCCCATCCATCACCCGAACCTATCAAGCCACCTTGTTCCCTTCCATCAGGGACGCCAGTCGATTGACGCAAAAAAAAAAGACAACCAAGGAATATCTATCTCGTCTCGGATAGTTAAAGTATTACCTCCATCCCAAGAGGCTTATATTAGTTTCATTTAGATGCGGATGTATCTAGCACTAAAACATGTCTAGATATATACGTATTTTGACAAATAGAAGGCAAGCTTTTCAACTAGTACGTGCTGGAACTTCAGGCACCGTGCGTCGTCTCTTGCGTGGCAGAGCAGCGGCCTACCCGCGTTCAGTCGGCGTGAAGAAGAGAAAGGGACGGTGAAGGATGACATCCGGTGCACACATTGCGGCTGTGACGCGCGCGCGGGGCGACCAGTCGAGGTCCTTCTCAACCAAGATCCTTTTAGCTTTTCTCAACCGCTCTCTTCAATCCAGCTGACACTGACAGAGAATAAATTCAAGTCACTGATAAATAAACCGACTAATTCGAGATAGTACATCGTCTGAAATGACCCAAAAAAAAAATTCTTCGTTAGCCATACTCATGCGCCCCTCACTTATTTGAAATGAGAGCTGATCTAACCCGATGGGTTGAGCATCTGGCCGACAAACTCGCAAGTCGTCGTTTTGTTGTTCTTACCTTTTTCCTCGCCGCTGCTGCGGCTTCTTCTTCTTCATCCTTTCATTTAATTCTAGGTTCTCTTTTTTTTTTAGAAGAATGATTGGTTCTCTTTGGATTGACGGAAGAGGGTCGTCTTGCACATCATTTGTCCTACATGATCTTGACACGGTGATGTACAGTCATAGGCTCATAGCTGCCTTTCTTCTCTTATCAATGCCAGGGTTACATGTCAACCATATCCAGCCATCATCTGTGCAGGAACTGGTCGGCAGCACAGCAGAGATTATATATAAATTGACTGCAATCGTGGATTACAAGACCGGGTTTTATTAGGTGTAGTACGACGGTCTGTGGTTCAGAAAAACAAAAGAAAGAACTGACACAGGTTTTTTGCAAATCTGGGTGCTCCTTTCGGATTTATGTTCTACCTAATGACAACGGATTTGACTGCTTAATTTCTTTGGTTTCCACGTAGCAGGCACTCTAGAATTCACCAAGAATGAACTAACCGTTCTAGAGATTCAGTCGCCTCGTCCGAAAATATTAACCCTAAAATGTTTCTTTTACTGATTAGCTCAGTTGACTTGGAAGAAACTAACTTCCTGGTAAATTCTCTTTTGCACTTGCATTAATCTAGATGTTCAGACACTCTAACAAAAATCTAGATGTCCAGGCAGAACAATTCTCAGTTATTTCAGTCCCTTGTGATCAAAATAGTTGTTTCTCTCTCTACATACATTACATGTATTATTTGTAGTTGTTGTTTTGTTTTCGTGTTGAAGTAATGTAACTTTGTGGAATATTTGTTTCTTGGTTCCATATTTTTTGACATGTTTGGCTAATGTAATCTTCTCCCAGGTGTTCCGAGTAAAGTTAAAGTGGTCGATGCGCCAATTTATTTTGTTAGTCCATGTGTTTCTTTATCAAAGTAACAGAAATATGATTTTAAAAATTATTATCACATTTATTTTTTAAATTCAAGGATACTGGAATCACAAACTCTTTTCTCTTATTATATGCTATGCAACTGAGTAGTAGGGCCCATGTAGCAGCGACTATTCTTGACTTAAGAACTAAATGACTGCCACCAAAAAGCACTTGCGAGAATAATTTGTTTCGGTGGAAACCAGTGAAAATCACGTGGAAATGTTGTTTTGAAGTTTCGGAAAAATCTCAAACAAAAACATGGATTGTTAAGAATGTGATCTTCTATTAGCATGTGAAATTCCCAAGTTCAAACACAATATCATTTACAAGGTACGAAGCAGTACTGATTATTGCCGAACAGCAAACGCCACTATTCATTGCTGAATTTGTTCCTTTCATAGCTCGTAAATGATAACGTGGTTGAAATTGAAAATTCGCATGGTAATAGAACATCACCGTCTTAACATCCAGCATTTTTTCAGATTATTTTAAAACTTTCAAACGTGGTTTCCATGAAGTTTTCTTTGGAACTTGGTTCCCATGTGATACTATCACAAGACTGATGCCACCTCACTAGGTTATCTTAGTGGTTGATATAACTTTTTTTCCAGAAGCAAGTGGAAGAACATATATGTTTTTATCATAGTGGTACCAATTTTTAATAGGACAGAAAGCTAGAGGCTGCCTCCAATTTTTAAGAAGATAGAAAACATTAGATGTTACTCTAAGTTTTCTAACTAATATAGGTAAAACATAAGATGTTACCTCCAATTTTTAAGAAGACAGAAACATTAGATGTTGCCTCTAAGTGTAGGATTATATATACCAGGTTAGAGTATTCTGTGGGTTCCACCAAATGCATCATGTGCTCTCACCTTTTAAAATTTTCTATTGACAAAAGTAGAGATGACATCTAAGTACCAAAAAATTGTATTGAACTTAGAGGTTATCGTTACTCATGTCCACCTTAGAGAAAAAAATACTCGTGTTTGACAAACTAGCATGCACATGCTTAAAAGTAAAGCAAAAGAACAAAAATGATATAAACAAATAAATGTTTGTAAGTTATTCAATCTTAGGCATAAAATGTGCAATTACCCTAGTTGTAGCTTTTTTAAAGAGGAACAATGCGGCAAATCCCATTTTATTTTTTATAACTTAAAGAAAGGTCATACACAAAAATACATGAGATAGCTACCAAAAAAGCTATCATCGGAAATAAGATTACAAAGCCAGCTGTTCTTGCAACCATGATTTAAATTGAAGAGCATACTTCCTCTTAACTCTATAGCCCAATGAAGAGAGCTGATCAAAATATATTTGCTTTCGCCTCTGGAAACCAGAAGCTTTAGCTCTCAAGATTTTGTTGTTCATGGACATCCAAATAACCCATGCTGCCAATGTGATTATTTTAATGAAGAAAGGAACACTTAGTTTACATTTAAAGTCCTGGAAAAAAATCAAGAATTGAAATATTTTTGCCTCTTTAAGGGCATACAAAGTTCCAACAACCCTCAGCAACAAATTATGAAGAGTCTCTTCCTGAGTATATCCCATAGTGGCTTGTACTCATGCAATGTAAAATTCTTTCTAGCATAAGGTTTCTTGCATTTCATATATTGAAGCAGCAGAAGAAAACCTTATGCTTATCCTCGCAAGAGATGTCCCAAATCTTGTGAAAGTTAAGGGGGTGGTTGATAACTAATGAGTACTTTACAATCTTTTAGGGATGAGACATTTAACTTTCCCCCAAAATAACTCCCTTTGTCAAGGCAATTCATGTATTGTTGGTCATGCAGAGAAGCACACATTTTCTCTCATTGGGAGAAGTCTTGGAAAGCTCGTAAGGAAAGAGGTAAATGAAAAATATCCTGAAGAAAATCCAACTGCAAAACTTTGCGCACATTCATTGTGATATCTTTGGGACAAATTATTAAGTGAGGGGACTTTAATAACAATCATTCTTCATTTCACAAAGTCAGTATGGAATGGAAAACGTTGTCATCACCCAAGTGGCATCCTACCATGGATTTATAAACATTCAAGTGACATAAAGATTAGCATGCCATCAAAACGAGCCCTCCATGTGATTTCCAGCATGGTGCCATTACTATAGTAGGAACCCTGGCCAAGATTTCCCAAGGGATATCATATCTACTAAAAAAATCTATGTAGGTTCTTGAGTAAAAGATATTTGTTTTGAACACTAGTGTTCATGAAACCTAATCCTCCTTAGGTTTCAGGACTGCAAACCTTGGTTCATGAAGCAAGAGCATGGTCTTGTCCTAAATATCATACCCTATCTATAGACAGTGCACGAGGTATTTGATCACTTGATGTTTTATGGTTTTAGGGATATCCAAACAACACATGAAGAAAATAGGCAGTGAGGATAACACAACTTTTACCATCAACAATTTGTCATAAGTGGAATAACAAGTGATTCCAGCCAACCATCTTTCAATTCTTGAGACCATGGCAACCAATGTTCTACTCTTGCCTTTGAGAGGCCAAGTAGCAGCCCTAGATATGTAAAAGGGAAATAACCTTTATGCAACTTAGGGTATTGGTGAACAAGTCAGTTTTATCTTCCACAGTATTTATAGGAATCATGCTTGGTTTATGATAATTAACTCCGAGTCTAGTGGATTCAGTAAAAGAATGATGTAGAGCCTTCAAACGTACCAGCTGTCTATCATCAATAGGAAAAGCAATAGGTGTCATCAATATACTACACGTAAAATAAGTGTTGTCGGGATGAGTAAGAGGTTTATGGAGCATGTCAATATCCATTGCCCTGTTTAGAACATATTTGTAATAAATCAGTATTCATCACAAAAAACAGAGGTGAAAAAAGATCATCTCGTGTAAGACCCTTTGTGCGGTAAAATTTCTTGCATGGCACACAATTTAGAAGAATGATGAAGGACCATTGCTATTAATTGGATCAATCCAATCCTCCTTTGACCAAAGTTTTTGGCCTTGAGGATCTAAAGTATGACATTGTGCTTGGCCATATAAAATCCCTTCTGAAGTAAATTTTAGCACAAGAATTTCCTCTCTTGACTTGTGGCACCGATGCAAATATTCATAGTTCTAAGCAATATAATCTTGAATAGATCTCTCCGTAAGGAAACCTCGCTAGTTTGAGCGCACAAGCTAAAGAATGACCTTTCACGATCTGTTCCCAGAAGATAAGTAACTCTTGAGTGTGCTATTAAGAAACGAAATGTGTGTATAATCATTAAGGATAATGTGCAACCACTTGGGAATGAGAGGGATAAAAATGAACATATTACCATCGTAGATGTCTTGAATCAATTGTTCCTTGAAAGCATCCTAAAAAAAGAAGCCTTTCCATCAAGCTCAGAGACTTCCACCCGATCCTTGTTTTGGAGCATGGCAATGTAATTGTGTCTGTAGGTAATGGAAGCATTTTTGCAAGAAAGTGTTTTCATCACCCAACTATACCCACTTAATACTCCATCTCTGTCTCCAGTAGGTTTTTCGGCTTTACAAAACCTGTAAAAGTTGTTCCTTGAGAAAAAAATAGCATTTCATTCTGTCAAGGAAAGAAATCAGAATTCTTTGAAGAGGTCCAATAGAAAGATACTGCCATTCACATTTGAATAAGTCCTTTTAGACTTGAAAGGGACTTGGACCAAAATTGTAAAACCATACTCACATTTTAAATCTAGCAATAAGAGGTTTAGCAAAATCCTCGGAACCCATAGGGATAGCTCAACCATTTTGAAGCACCTCATTCAAGGGAGGCGTGTTGCAACGAGAAACTCCCAAATATGAAGACTCTAGCTTTAGGAATGCCAGTACCAATTCGAATCACACAAGCCAAATGATTAGAAATGGATTTGGTGAGAGGAATTGCATTGAAGTAGGAAAATAAGTCATCCATGAAGCAGAGGTGAAAACAAATCTAGTTACTCAAGAAGAGGCCTCTCTTGCATGTTGCTTCAAGTAAAATTCCCGCCTTTAAGAAGAAGGCCAACTAGCCCTAAATTATTGATGGCCTCCTTAAAGAGCAACATGCCATAAATATCTCTACCTCACATGTTTCTGTCAAAAGTATCCCCAGTAAAATTGAATTCACCCATGAAAATCTAGTCAATGTCATCGGGAATTTGGATGTTTGAAAACCAATTAATGAATTTTGCTTTCCCGTAAGGGTGACAAGACACATATATATTACTTTAAATTATTATGAAGAGCCATCATTCTAGACCACAAGAACCCCGCCAGAAGCACCGACCGAAGGAAAAATGCTCACATTTGCTAAATCTTCTTGGGACAATACGCCAAATAAACAAAATCTCGTTGACTCTTGCAAGCACAAAATATATAAACCACTTTCCTTGATTTATTACCAAATTAAGGTATTCCATTTATCTGCATCTGTCCGCGGACAGGGCGACCAGTCCGCGGACACTGATGCGGGAGCCGTCCATCTAACTGTAGCCTCATACAATCCAAACCACGTTTCAGCAAACCAGACAGATTACATACAAATCGGTTGTTTTACATATAAACCGGACAAAAGCATTTACATTTTTCAGACATATTTCAACTAACTATGCCGGACTATGCTACTATTTTAACCTAGTATATCGCCAGCCGCAGCGGAGCTCCATTCCCACGACATGTCTTTCCCATGTCCGGCAGCAAGCTCACCGGACCGCCGTGAGCCCCGGAAAATATGCTTATTTAGTGGAAGGGGAAGAGTAGCCTCCGCTTCCGTAAAGCACCGATCAAGATTGGAAAGGGCGCAAGAGAGGGAAAGGGTTTATGGTTAGGCCAGGGTTGTCGGACGTGTGCGTGGCACTGGTCTGAACTCCCGCACCCCTTCTCCCCTGCTTGCTTCTAATTTGCGGGAAAAAGACGTCTGGACCGGCCTGCAGACGGATATAGGCCCACATTGAGTTGCAGAACACGTTGGAACCGCACGATTTAAACATATGCGGACGATTTAAGAGTCCGCGTTAAAAATGGCCATAGTTAATATATGTTGAGGGTCCGCGTTGTGACTTGTGAGAAGCGGCTTCGTCAAATTTGAAGCTCGCAGCTCCGGTCTTCTTTAAATGTTGACGTTTGTGAACGCTCCTTTTGAAAAAGCTTGTTATTGACTTCTTCAACGTTGACCTATAAAGACAGGAGACCAGTCCACGGACGCGGATGTGAGAGGCGGTCACCCAACGTTGTCCGCATACATTTCAAGTCGGGTTTCAGCTAACCAGACGAAATTCATGTAAACATCAAATTTGGATAGAAAATAGCACAAATCATTCGTACATACCATGCAAATAAGTCTAGCATAACAATAGTTCAAATTCGGCGAGATTAACTGGATATTCAAGATTTTTTTCATGAACGGATCATGTCGTCTCACACATACTGCCCCTTCAACTTTATCCACGAGTGTATGTACCTAAATTGCCGTCCCTCTATCCTATGGTATATCATGACAACGCGTACGAGCTACACGATGCGTAGAGCAACATTGAGTGAATGAATGATTCAATCGACAAGTCGAGCAAGAAGAACCAAAATTACAATCTCCTCGGCTGCCACGCGCAATGACCACCTTGCCTCCAGCATATCAACCGCGCCACAAAATTTGGTGACGTTGGTCTGGATGGCGTGGCAACGATATGATAATGACCTCACCTTGCAATCATGGATGATGTGCATGTCATAGGGCGCAATGTGTTTTCACGCGTGAAACAAATCATGCACGCGCTGCTAGAAGGGCCCCCATCTGCTCTTGCCTACGAAATCGACCAACCACACATCGCCACAACAACTTATCATCCATGGTCAAGTACTCCGCTATCTACTCTAAGAAACAACATGGCGTTCGAAAATAAGCTCAATGGTATTTGACAGAACACCTACCGGGCTTGGTGACTGCCATGGACGACATCGGCAGGGTGGAGTGTACCTGCCTACAGACGGTTCCGGGGTGAACGCCACTGTCATAAAAGGCGAGTGGGCGCGTTGGTGCTGGTTGTGGAGGTCCGCCAACGATTGTGTACCGGCTGGAGAGGTACATCGACGGTGCCAGAGGAGGAGGAGGCGGATGCAAAGTCAGGGGGGAGAAGGGGCGGATTGGAAGAAAATGGGACCGATAGGGGGGATTTAGTGGGCCGGGGTGTCAGGATCCTACGTGGCTTCTGTCCA
>NC_041380.1:537268941-537299126 GCF_002162155.2 Triticum dicoccoides | reverse complement strand
AAAACTTTGTCTCAGTTTTGCAGTGGAAAATGCGTTAGGACCACTAGGCAGGCTGATACAAACCCGCGTTAGATGACACAACATGTCCGGACTGCATGATTTAGATGTATGCGGGCAGTTTGAGAATATGGGTTGGAGATGCCCCTAACCGGGAATAGGAATAGAAAGGAGAAGAAGATAGGAAGCCCTTGGCAACAGGCTTCGTATAGGAGCACGAGTTGGAAAAGAAAGACACATGTGCGCACAGGAACACCGCCCGTCGGTCCATGCATGATTGAGCAGCGTAGCATCGGCCACAGCACCCATCACCCTCCTCATTCCCGGACCCCAGCGCACCGGCGGATGGCATCGGCACACGTCGCCCCTCCCGGCTAATCGCCACGCCGGGGATTCAGTTCGCGGCAACTCCGGGCTCACTCAATACGGAAAAGGCAGTCGAGACAGGTCAGTCGACCGATGCGTGCACCCACACGACACGGGGTGAACAGCTCCTACCAACGTTGTCCATTCCCTCCCATTCGTTTCTCTACCCGCATTCCCGCCGCGTACGTACGTCGCCGCCTCTTCGGCCCCCCGCGCGCCCACTGGCAACCGCCACTGCCATCGGCGACCTCCTCCCCCCACGCCACCACTATATATACGCGCGCGCCATGAACGCCCTCCTCACTCCCCATCTCCCACTCGTGCGCCACCACAGCTCGAGTTCTCATCACCAGTGCGCCACTGTTGCGATAGTAGTAGCTTGTCGGCCCTGCCTGGTTCGGGGATCGATCGCTTGCCCTGCTTATTTGCTTGGCCCAGCTCTGCTCTGTTTCTTGGCAATGGTGGTCCTCGCGAAGCCGGCGGCGCTGGAGCAGATCGCGCTGCTGAGGACGCCGGAGGCGTGGGAGAGCTTCTCGGGCGTCCCGGCCGTGGACCTGTCCGGCCCCGGCGCCGCGGCGGACGTGGTGCGCGCGTGTGAGCGCTACGGGTTCTTCAGCGTCGTGAACCACGGCGTGCCGGCGGGCGTGGTGGACCGGCTGGAGGCGGAGGCCGTCCGGTTCTTCGCGTCGTCGCAGGCGGACAAGGACGCGTCGGGCCCCGCCGACCCGTTCGGGTACGGGAGCAAGCGCATCGGGCGCAATGGCGACATGGGGTGGGTCGAGTACCTCCTCCTCGCCATCGAGCGCGACGCGCTCTCCAAGGCCTCCCCGGCGCCGACGTCGGCGCTGAGGGACGCGATCAACGACTACGTGGGCGCCATGCGCGGGCTGGCGAGGACGGTGCTGGAGATGGTGGCGGAAGGGCTGGGCGTGTCGCCGCGGGGCGCGCTGGCGGACATGGTGACGGGCGACGCGGCGAGCGACCAGGTGTTCCGGGTGAATCACTACCCGCCGTGCCCGCTGCTGCAGGGGCTCCCGCCCAACTGCAGCGTGACCGGGTTCGGCGAGCACACGGACCCGCAGCTGGTGTCAATCCTGCACTCCAACGGCACGCCCGGGCTCCAGGTCGCCCTCCACGACGGGCGCTGGGTGTCCGTCCCGCCCAACCGCGACTCCTTCTTCGTCAACGTCGGCGACTCCCTCCAGGTACACACATTCCTTCCCTCAGGCCCATCCCATGCACCGGCGGACGGACGGACCGACGACGACCGGCGTACGGCGGCGACAGGAACAATGATTAACCAATCGGTCGGGGTCGGTGCAGGTTCTGACGAACGGGAGGCTGAGGAGCGTGCGGCACCGGGTGGTGGCCGGCAACGGGCCCAAGTCGCGCATGTCGATGATCTACTTCGGCGGGCCACCGCTGGCGCAGAGGATTGCACCGCTGCCGCAGCTGCTGGCGGGGACGCAGAGCTTGCCCCTCTACAGGGACTTCACATGGGGAGAGTACAAGAAGGCGGCCTACCGCTCTCGCCTCGGCGACAACCGGCTGGCCCCCTTCGAGGCGCCACCTGTCGCCACGCCACACGCCGACCGCCACCGGTCCTAGCCGGCCAACGTACGGCATACATCGCCGCGACATACTTCCTTGGGAGCTTTCGTACGTGTCGACGCACGTACACGACGGGAGCTGCTGATTGCTCCGGCCATGCCGGCCTCCGTACGCCGTGGCCCATGGGTGACCTGGCCGGATGTAAAGCTACGTACCTAAGCTTGGACCGGGGGCGTGGGCGTCCTGCCATGCTGCATGCCGATGCCGCGGTGGCCGGTGCCGCTGGGCGCGGCGCTGGGGCGAACCTCGATCCCGCCGATCTGTGTGGTCAAATGTACAGTAGTGGTAGCACTAGGGGTGGATCCATGAACCGAGCTTGCATTGGCCGGCTCACTGGCCGCTAACAGTTGACGTGCGGTGAAAGTTTGATGTGTGTCGGAGCCTTTCCAACAGGTGTGGTCTGGTTACTAATGGCTTTTCTATATATGGTAGTAGTGCTCTGCTCTTGTGCTTGTCCTTTGCTGTGCTCTGCTTCATGTCTGCTTTGCTTTTGTTGCTTCCACTTATGGCCAAGCCTGTTCGTCCGTGATTGGGCGTAGCGTATCACCGTGGTCCTTTTTTCATAGTAACACTGTTCGGCTTTAAGGCTTTAACTTGCATCTGATAGCATTTGCCTTCCCGCCATGGAGTTCCACCGGGATCATAATGTCTTGAGCCTTGAGAGTGTTTATGATGGCACTATTGTTCTTTCTAAGAAGTGATTACAAACCGCAATATGTTAGGCCAACTCCAGCGCGCGACCTCATCTTGTCTGGATGCGTTCGTTTGGGATAGAACGGATGAATAGCGCGGCCCAACACGCGGCCACAAACGGAGAAATGTCCGAATTTCGTCCGTTTTTGACTCATTTCCGGCCCAAACTTGCGCCGGGTTTGGAGTGAAACGGACATCGCGCGAACGGGCTGGACGCACGCCCTTGTCCTCTTCGTGGCCCACCTGTCGGGGACACTAGCAGTCCATTCACCTCCAACGCCTCCACCCGCTCTCCCCCACCCCAACCCGCCACCGGCGCCGCCACTATTCTCCGGCCGCCTCCTCACTGCTCACCCCCCTCCCCGGCCGTCCATACCAAACCATGTCTCGACATGGCCGCCACCACACCCGCGCATTCGTAGGAGTTTTGGCCGTCGCTTGGAGGAGATTTGGTCGTCGCCGTCGTAGCCGGTGCCCGACGGGATACGACTGCTGGCGACAGATATAGACCATGGCAGCTTCTGCCCAGTGCTCTAGAGCGGCCAGTAGCCAGCCGCCAACCACCCCTGCTGCATCGAGGTGATCATCGCGACCTCTTTGCCACCACGACCGCAAGATGTTTGACACTTTGCCCACAAAGGTATGGACAGTGGAGATGAATTTTTCTTCCACCACTTCATTTATTCATCGGACAATTCGTCCTTGGATGACGAAGATCTTGTGGTGGCTGCACTGGTCGTTCACGACGACATTGAACGGCAGCTTCCTCGGTACAGGGGGTCAGTCCCTGGCCATGCTCCCAACCTGGACCGCAACAAAGAGAGAGGCCATGCCCTGCTCTATACCGATTACTTTGCCAACACCCCGCTCTTCAAGCCGGATAAATTCCGTTGTGATTTTCGTATGACAAGGCATCTGTTCAATCGTATCCGAGAGAGAGTGGTTGCTCATGATCCATACTTCGAGTGCAAGACGGATGCCCTTGCCAAGCTTGGATTCTCCTCTTACCAGAAATGCACCGCGACCATCGGCATACTTGCATATGGAATTCCAGGCGATCTGGTGGATGAGTATGTGTGTATGAGTGAGTCCACATGTCTGCTTTCACTATACAACTTCTGCAAGGCCGTAGTGGCAGTGTTTGGCCCTGAGTACTTGAGGCAGCCAAATGCCGCTGATACAGAAAGGTTGTTGGCAACCAACGCAACTAGAGGTTTTCCAGGCATGCTTGGCAGCATAGATTGTATGCATTGGGAGTGAAAGAACTGTCCATTTGCTTGGCAGGGCCAGTACAAGGGGCATGTTAAAGCATGCACTGTCATATTAAAAGCGGTGGCTTCGCAGGATCTTTGGATATGTCATTCTTTCTTCGACATGGCAGGTTCTCACAATGATATCAACGTGCTGCCGCGTTCTACAGTCTTCGCAAGGCTTGCAGAAGGCCACTCCCCACCTGTCAACTTTGAGATCAACGACCACCAGTGCAACAAGGGATACTACCTAGCTGATGGTATATATCTTGAGTGGTCAACTTTTGTGAAGACAATCTCGAACCCCCAAGGTGAGAAGAGAAAGAGATTTTCCCAAATGCAAGAGAGTCCTAGAAAGGATGTGGAACGTGCTTTTGGTGTGCTTCAATCCCGATGGGGGGTCATTCGAAACCCTGCACTGACATGGGATGAAGGGGAAGCTTTGGGAGGTGATGCATGATTGCTTGTGTGATCATGCACAACATGATCATCAAGGATGAGCGTGATAACAGCATCTTCGACCAAGGATTTGATTTTCAAGGTGAAAATGTTGAGCCCCTGCACCAAGAACCGGCCATGTTTGAACAGCTTGCCCAATTTCATCGTGAACTGCGTGATTGACACACTCATTTGGATTTTCAAAATGATTTGATTGAGTACGTGTAGACTCACATTGGCAACCAATAGATGTATTGGTTCTTATGTTCATTCAAGACAATTTCGATTTGGTTGTAAAACTATTTTATGAGAGACAACTTCGATTGGGTTGTAAAACTATTTTTATTTTCAGACAATTAATATTTGGACGTGCAAACTAGTTTTGAACATTGAAATATGAATACATGGGCATTTTTGGCCATGACGGACAGGATGCGACCGCATGTTGGGCGCACAGCCGCCGCATCCCAAGACAGGCCCGGACACGGCCCCATTGCCCTACCCAAACGGACATAATCCGGGCAAAACAGAAGTCCGCTTGGGGTCATGCGCTGGAGTTGGCCTTAGAGAATCTACAGCCGGGTGCCTCAAACCATCTCTCATACGCCCGTGGACGCGCCCGATTAGTGACCGGACAGGAGAGAGAAGGAAAAACATGACCGAACCGGACCCCTTGTATCATCCCTATACGCCCGGGCTGTCTGTGAACCCTCGTATCCATCTCAAATATGGGGAGGATATGAGGGCTCGCGGACGCGCCTGGGCATTCCGCCACGTAGGACGTGGCTCCACCCCGGACCACCTTTTCTCTTTCTTTATTCATTCTTTTATTTCTCTTTCTTATCTCCAACAATCATGTGCAAGTGGCTGGACATATGAGAAGAAAAATAAGAAGTGTGGCAAATAGGGGCTCAAAACGGACACGCCCCGTCACTGACCGGGCGCGTCCATGGGCATTTAGGGGTTCATATTTGCTATGTCCGTCTGTAGATGCTCTTAGAGCACCTACAACTGGACTTTGCAAATCCGGCCCTTTAAACCCCCGAGGACGCGATCGGGCGCGTCCGTGGATAGTGACCGGTCACGCCTTAAATTAGTCACTTTGCATCTGCCTCTCTCATATTTTCTCCCCTAAATCCATACAAAGCATGCAAAACAATCCTATGTACTACACTAGCTACTCTTCGTCATTGGAGATGTCCACGACGACGGTGCCGGGCGCCGACTGGACGGGCGGGTAGGAGGGCTCCAGCTCATCCTCCTCCTGCTCGACCTCATCCATGTAGGCGGGCATCTCCGCCTCCATCTCTTGCCGGTGACGGCGTCTGGCCTCCGCTGCCGACTCCGGCCGGAGGGAATCGAGGATGGCCTGCTGCTCCGCCTGCAGATCCGTGTCGCCAGCATCTCCCACATCATCATCCTTCCCCTCCTCCTCCACCTCCTCCTCCTCCTCCACCTCCAAAACTCCTCCTCCGGATCCACTGCATCCGGAGACAACCCCGCAACGATCCGGGCTTCGCGTCCGGATATGCCCAAGGAGTTCGAGCCGACGCTCCGGCGTCAGAAATGGCTCGCTCCTCACCTGGCGGCATGGGGGCATGGCTACTAGGCGGACGGATGGGGTGGAAAGAGGCGGTGGTGTATAGAAGGAGGAAAATATGGATGGATGGTAGGGTTTTGATACCGTCGGTCGACTTAAATAGCTGGGCTAGGCACTACGCGGCCGCTGGAGTTGCACCACGAGGCGCTACCGGTCCAACTAAGGAGACGAGCTTTGGATTGCCGGGTTTTAGGGTGTTTCCGGCTAGGACCCATTCGTCAGTCAGACGTGGTGGACGTGTCCGGGCGCCCGCATATCTGCTCCATATTTGGGTTGGATATGAGGGGTGCCGGTCAGCCCGGGTGTTTGAGGCCCGTTTGAGGCGTCCATTTGGGTCGAAAATTCATGATCGATCAGTGACCAGGCGACCTGCCCGGGCGTTTGAGGAGGGTTTTAGACGCCCGGCTGTAGATGCTCTTATTGCCTATAAATACCTTTTTTGCGGGGTGGCTATAAATACTTGAAGTCATTTTATGAAAAATATACGCTATAAATACTTGTGAAATCAACACCTAACTTGTATATTTCCTTTCTTTTTCGCGGGGCAGCTTGTATGTTTCCATGACTCGTAATGTCACATCAACAAACAAAATGAGCATGTCCTCTGCATAGTTATACCCCCGCCGATCCTCGATCCCGCCGATCTGTTTGGTCAAATGTACAGTAGTAGTAGCACTAGGGATCGATCCATGAACCGAACTTTGCATTGGCCGGTTCACTGGCCGCTAACAGTTGACATGCGGTGAAAGTTTGATGTGTGTCGGAGCCTTTCCAACAGGTGTGGTCTGGTTACTAATGGCTTTGCTACATATGGGCGTAGTGCTCTTGTGCTTGTCCTTTGATGTGCTCTGCTTCATGTCTGCTTTGCTTTTGTTGCTTCCACTTATGGCCATGCCTGTTCGCCCGTGATTGGGCGTAGCGTATCACCGTGGTCCTTCTTTTGTAACACTGTTCGGCTTTAACTTGCATCTGATATTTGCCTTTCCCGCCATGGAGTTCCACCGGGACCATTAATGTGTTGAGAGTGTTTGTGATGGCACTATTGTTCTTTCGAAGAAGTGATTACGAACGGCAGTATGCATCGCCTATAAATACATGAAGTCGTTTTATGAAAAATATCTGCTATAAATACTTTGTGAACTCGGGAGTAGCTTGTATGTTACCTTTCTTTTTTTCGGGGATCTAATTAATCAAAATATTACAAAAATTAGTGGATGGAAAGAAAAATTATTATTTGTTGGAGGAAAGGAAATTCTACTAAAATCTGTTATACAAGCTATCCTAACTTATTCTATATCCATCTTTAAAATTCCTAAAAAATTGCAAAGAATTCATTGACGCAATATCACAATTTTGGTGGGGATGACAAGGACAATTAAAAGAGGATGCATTGGATGACGTGGTGGAAGATATTTGTCCCAAAAGACCAAGGAGGCGTGGGCTTCCAGGATATACATTGTTTCCATCTAACTTTTTTTTAAGATAGCGAACCACTCATGCCAAGCGGTAATCTGGCTTTGTTAGCCAAGCAAGCATAGCGGCTGATTGATAACCTGTAATCTTTATGTGCTGCAATCTTAGGAGCTAAATATTTTTTAGGTGGCGGTTTAATGAATGCAAGTCCAAAAAAGGGTTCCTCTTTTACCTTGCAAAGGATCATGGTAGGAGTTAACTCTCTAAAGAATGTTTATATATGTGGCGAATTGGAAATGGTCAAAATATTGATATTTGAAAAGATGCATGGATCCCGAATTGTGCAAATAAGAAAATTATTACTGTAGAAGGGCGCATCTTCTGTCAAAGGCCTCTGATTTTATTGATCCATTCATAAATTCTTGGGATGAAGAATTGGTGAGACAAACATTGTGGCCAATTAATGCACAAAGGGTGCTCGAGATCCCCTCCCTATGCATAATATGCCAGATTTCATTGCTTGGAGTTGCACAAAAAATGGCTTGTTCACTATTCGATTGGCTTATTTGGAGGAATGGAACCAACAACATAAGAGAAAATTGCAACATACAAATGGTATGGATAGAACCAATGTTAATCCTATCCCGGGGAAGATCTCGAAACTATCTTGTCCGGCAAAGGTATTTTTTTTTTCATTTGCGTACATTACATGGACCCTCCCGTGCCATGTTACGCTTACTAATAGACACATGAAAGTTTTGCCCATCTGCCCATCATGCTCAAATGGGCCAAAAGACACAAAACACATCTTGTTTCTATGTCAGAAGGCGAATGAGGTTTGGGACAAGTTAGGATTGCATGAGGTGATCAATAGAGCTTGTGCCGTCGATCGACCGGGAGAGGCAATTTTTGAATTTTTACTCCTTATGCCAGACCAAGAATTATCTATATTTGGTCTCCAGAACACACGTAAAGTGATCGCTATAACAGCTTGGTATTTATGGTGGGATATACGTAAACTGGTTCATGAAGAAAAGTTTCAAGATGCCCATCAAACTTCGATGGGGGCTCGTGCTATAACGGCAAACTATGTTAATACCAACTCCCCTAAGGCAACCGGTAAAATAGGGGGATGGACTACTCCTCCTGTGGGTTTTTGTTAAACCGAATGTTGATGCTTCTTTTGATCATGGTATGCTTAGGGGCACGACAGAGGCTATTCTCAGAGATGATAAAGGAAGGTTCATTGTTGGCGGAAATTGGAGGAAGGATTAGTGTGCTGATGTAGTAACAACAGAAGTATTGGCTCTTAGGTTTGGCTTACTCCTTGCACAGAAGGTGGGTTGCAATCGCCCTATTGTCAACTCTGACAATATGGAAGTGATTGCCACGATGAAGAATTGAGGACATCAACGGAAGCGGCGGCGGCAGTGTTCGATGATTGCTACTTTATGGCTTGTGATTTTTCGATTACTAGGTTTGAGCATTGTAATAGGGAAGCAAATAAGGTTGCTCATGAACTTGCTAGGCTAACAAAATTTTCCGTGACAAGGTATTGGTTTGAGGAGCCTATGGAGGATATTGTATATTGTGAGAGGTTAAGCTTGACCTTCTTTAAGAAAAATCTTTGAAAATTAGTAGTCTAGCATACGTATGTTCAAAACTAGTGCGATCATTTGCTGTTCAAACGAGTTCGTGTGTCTTCAGATTGGATCCTTCTGATCTACACTATTCTTCATCGGCGGCGGTTGCTGTTCTGCTGCGCCGGTCCTATGGGGTCTTAGCACTTCAATTTCTCGACTGTCTACTACAACAAGTTTTGTCCAGCTCCGACGAGGGAGGGGCGATGACGACGGCGTGCCTTCTGCTCGCTTCAGTGCTTGTAGTCGTCGCTAGATGATCTAAGGATCTGGATGTAATTTTTATTATTTCTGGTGTTCGTTGTAAGGTCATGATTGAAGATCAATAGACCGGAAGTTTTTTGTTCGAACAAAAAAGAGTTCTGAGAAACAATGGGTGCCATTTCAATTTCCGTACTGGACAAAATCTGAACTTCACCAATTAAAACTTGGAACCTTGTGGTCAGGCTTAGCTTGGGTGTAGACATGTAAGGCCATTAGTGGACACAACAGGGTAAGATCATCCAGTGCTTTTCCTATTTGGGTGCATCATCTTTCTTTGCGGCCTTGGACTAGGCTCCACTCGACCTCCTTTTCAGGGAAAGCACCACATGGTAACCAAGCTCAGAGCACTGATCCTTTCAAAAAAGAAAAAGAAACTCAGAGCACTTCACTAGGCCATGCTGAACCAGTGACAGTGTGGCCGCATTTCCTATTTGGCGCCCGTTATATTGATGGGCCAGGCCCTCCAAAGCATTACGCGTGAACTGTAAGGGCCAGTTCTTTTGGGCGATTCTACCAGAATCGCCCCCCTCCCCAGCTTCTCCCAGAATCATCACTCCATATGTTTTTTACAATCCTAGCTAATTAGACCTTAACTAGATAAGATTGTAAAAAAAATATGGAGTGGCGATTCTGGGAGAAGCTGGAGAGGGGGGCGATTCTGGGAGAATCGCCGAAAAGAACTGGCCCTAAAGCTCGAGCGGGGACGCTGGCTCCCGTTTTTTCTTTTATGGTTTTGGGAAGCTTCGGGTGGCTTTCAGTCGTTTTTTTCCTGCTGGTTTTATGTGTTTGTTTGACCGGTTTTCTTACAATTTTTCTTTTTTCCGTTCACCTTTTTTCCAAATCATGAACTTACAGTTCATGAACATTTTTCTCAAATACGTGAACTTTTTTCAAAATCAATTAACTTTTTCATATTAGTGAAACTTTTTTTTTCAGATGCACGAACTATTTTTAACTTCATGAACTTTTTCAGACTAGTGGACTTTCTTTAGAAGTGTGATTTTTTTCAATTCATGAACATTTTTGAATTCATGTTTTCTTTCAAGTTCAAATTCATGATTTTCAAAAATTCTAGAATTTGTGGACTTTTTTCGAATTAGTGAACTTTTTCGAAATCTACGAACCTTTTTCATTGCCATGAACTTTCTTAAAAATTCAATGGTCAAACCGGTCAATGGGTCAATAACCTAACGGTCAAATAAATAAAACTGACAAAGAGCATGCCAACGAGCAATGGGCCGCGGCACAGCACATGTGCAAAGATAACTAATTCTCATCTAGATAAGAATTGTAAATCTGATTAATTTATCCCATCAAAATCTAAAATTTAGGGGTCGGTCACATAGATAGCAGTACAATCACAGTCCCAGTAATAATTAAATTAAGTGTAGAACAAGGTACACTTTTTTGCAATGTAGTCGTTGGTCATGAGTTGGCCGCGTATGGCCGTAGTACCCCACGTACGACAGTCTGGTTTGCAGGAGGACCAGACATTCTTATAAAGGTCTGTCTAGAACTCAGTCGAGAAGTCTAAGTCGACTGATGTCAGCGTTCTGCAGATGCCCGATTCGATTTCTTTGTCGTTCCTTCGTTTCCCTTTGGGCTTGTTTAACGTGTACATGGCTTTCTTTTGTCTTTTTTTTTCTTGTCTTCTTATGTGGGCTGCTTTTGCCTTTATTTTGTTCTTCCAAATTGCTTGTCTCGTGTTGGGCTTTTTTTCTTCTTGCTTGTACGTGGGCAGCCTTCTATTGTTTTTTGTTCTCTTTCTTTTAGATTGGTTTATTTTCTTTTCTTTGTTTGTATTTAGGCTGTCAAATATATGGGTGTCTGTGTCAGCTCTCCCAGTCGATTTGCACTGTAGTGTGTCTCAAACAAACATAATGCATACAAAAAGTGTAGTTGTTCTAAAAGAATGTAGCATGTTTGTATTTCTTTGAGCACATATTTTTGCCACAAAGAAGAAGAAAAATAAATTAAGAAAAAAATGTGTGGTCCACGTGTGCGCAAAAACGAGTGGCATTATTTTTTAGATAAATATCCAAAACATCACTAAATTAGAAAAAGAACAATAACACAAATCCAAAACATAAAATAGAAATAGAAATAAAAACAGAAACTACAAAATCAAAAATGAAAAATTGAAATAAATTCACATACTGGAGTCTGGAGGGGCGCTCGCGTCGCCGAGCATCCTGTCACCGAGGACTTCCGCCGCGGAAAGCTTCGATGTGCCCACCCCCGTGATGCGGCTTCCTTCCTCGCTTGTTCTCTCTTTGTCCCCGCTCGTCTCTCAGTTCAAACAATACCATTGGGGTGACCTCTAGAAAGATGTTGAGCCTGGGTCCACATTCCAGAGACTTCAAACAGAAAAAAGAGCAGCACACCGTCTATAGATACTCCATTCCACCACAACAAAACATTTATGTGTCCCTGGATCTAGACAAAAGTAACTATTTCAGCTTTAATATGCTCTTTCTTCCACAAAAGCAAATTAATTTTTTGTTGTGGTTCCTTGGGGAAAAATTCAATGCAAAAAAAATGTGTACATGATTTTTAAAAAATAAAAAAAAAGACCAAAATATCTTGAAAAATGCCCACTCCCCACTGTGAGAAAATAACAAAGCTAGTTGTGAGATCAGTTGTGTGGCTATAGTTGGACATGCTTCTCTCTTGCTGCCGCCCTCTCCGACAAAACAAAGGCGCTTACAAAATGCAACCAAGTTAGAAGACATGCAGTTGTGTGCCTATTCTGCGACATGCAACTGGCCCCTCACCTCATCCGACAAAAAACAAAAAAGGTCGTGTTGCAACCAAGTTAGAAGACACGTAGTGGCGACCATATTGGAAGACATGCAGTTGCATGATTACATTTAAGCATGCAAGTGCCCCTGTCACTTGTCATCGCCCCCTCCGATAAAACAATGGAAGTCGCTTACAGTTGCAACCAAGTTAGAAAAGATGCAGTTGCGTGCCTATCGTGGACATGCAACTGGCCCATCTCCTCATCCGACAAAAAATGTCAAGTTGCGACCATGTTGGGAGACATGCGACTGACCCCTCTCCTTGCCCGACAGAAGAAAAAGTCAAGTTGCGACCAAAGTTAGAAGACATGCAATTGCATGACTACATTTGAGCATGCAAGTGCCCCCCCTCTCTCTTGATGCCGCCCCTCTGACAAACAAGGGACCCAATTGCAACCAAGTTAGAAGATATGCACTTGCGTGCCTAGAGTGGGACATGCAAACTGCTCCCTCTCGTCATCCGACAAAAACAAGATGGGTTGCAACCAAGTTTGAAGACATGTAGTTGCGAACATGTTGGAAGACATGCAATTGCATGACTACAATTGCCCCCTCCCCCACTCTCTTGCCGCTGCCACCTCCAACAAAACAAAGGCGCTTACAAAAATGCAACCAGGTTAGAAAAGACATGTAGTTGTGTGCCTATTCTGGCCCCTCACCTCATCCGACAAACAGAAAAGGTCGAGTTGCAGCCAAATTATAAGACATGTAGTTGCGACCATGCTCGAAGACATGCAGTTATGTGCCTGGTGTGGGCCATGTAACTGGGCCTCTCTCTCTCTCTCTCTCTCAGAAAATCAAGGTCCCCAGTTGCGACCAAGTTAGAAGGCATGCAATTGCATGTCTAGTGTAGGGCACACAAATGGCGCCTCTCCCCGTACGACAAGAAATGGAAGTCGAGTTGCAACCAAGTTATAAGACATGCAGTTGCGACCAAGGTAGAAGACATGCAGTTGCATGCCTAGCATGGGACATGCAATTGGGCCCCATATCTCCCAACGCCTAGTATCGGACATGCAACTGCCATCCCTCTCCTGCCGTCCTCCGACAAAAACACAAGACCAATTGCAGCCAGGAGGGAGACATGCAGTTGTAGATGGGGCGACACTCGTTGCTGCAAAGCCTAGTGTTGGACATGCAACTGTACACCTCTTGCATAACCCACTAACAAAAGAAAAAACAAAGGTCAGTTTCGATCGGGGTGTGTGGGCATGGAGTTGCATGCCTAATGACAGACATGCAACTGCCTCCCTGAAGAAAACAACAGAGAGTTGCAGTGGGAGTGACACTTGCAGTTACATGCCTAGTGGCAAACATGCAACTTCTCCCTTCCCGACAAAACATCACAAAGTTGAAGTCGCATTAAACACATGCAATTCCACTCGGGGACGACACTTGTAGTTGCATGCCTATTGATAGACATGCAGCTATCCCCCTCTCCCGACAAACAAACCGTTGAATTGCGGTTGCGGTTGCATCGAAGACATGCAGTTGTAGTCGGGGACGACCCTTGCGGTTGCGTGTCTATTGACAAACATGCAACTACCCCCTCTCTAGACGAAAAAAGAAATATACGCAAAGGCCACTCCTTCACCAATTGCATGTGTAGTAAGACGTGTTTACTTGTGCATGGATTAACGGATATGCATACTGCAAAGTTTTCCTTCGAGGCTAAAGAATAACGAATTAATAAAAAAACATAGTTACACACGGATATGATGTGTGCAGTCGCATGTGGATAGATGTACATGTAGCTGATAGTATTGTTACAAAATTGACGACAATAAATGTGAACAATTAATAATTAATAAAAGCCAAAAATAAAAAAATAAAAAAGCACACAAACATATTTCAAAGAATGAATTATGAGAGAAAAAGAGAACAAGAAAAGAATGAGCAGAATGAAAATAGCTAATAATTTTAAAAGAACAAACAAAAACAACCAAAATCAAAAGGAAAACTAACCTGCAAATCCAAAATGAATTGGCTCAATCCATTTTGAAAAAAATATTACACAATGTTGTGACCGGAAAAAGGAAATGCAACACAAATTTGAACGAATCTTGGCGCATAGATTAAATGGTTTATCGCATTACCAAATATTATATGAGCTAACCTTGACCCACATCGTGGAGGAAAATAAAAATGTTTATTGATTAAGACATGCTAAAAGATATAGGGGAAGATAGGACAGACACGTTGATCTACTAAAAAAACAAAACAACACACTTTACACTTTGCATGGTCTATTTCCATCCACAACCCAATAGACCAAAAAAAAAAAAATAGGCCGGCCGTCCGCGTCATCCTAGCAGGCCAATTAAACATGACAAGCAACTAGCATAAAAAAATCAATCGAGGGATCGACTGAGACTTCGTAAGAAATCAGTCGACTGAGTTTTAGTTGTTCCGTTCTTGTAAACTTTGTCAAGACTGATAGGCCTTCTTAAGGAATGGAATTTTTTTCCCCGCAAAAATATAATAATTAAATTAAGTGTAGAAAAAGGTACATTTTTTTAGAGAGATAGAACAAGATAAAGTATAGCAACACTACTTTGGTTTTTGCAAAGAAAAAAAACACTGCTCCGGATATTTCAGCAAACAATGCATGCATCAAACCCCTGCGTGGCTGTGTCTGCAAAATAGAAACAAAACTTAATAAGAAGAAGGAAGAAGAAAAGGAACAAGTATATTTGTCGTCGCAGACTTGCAGTGGTTACATGTTCTTATTTACGATTACGGGGTCAGAGCGGCCATCTCAGTTGATTAAGATTTAATTAAGTCTTAATCGATTTAGATTTAACCAAAGTTTTAGTCAAATGATACAACATATAAAAAGAAAAAAAAAGAAAAGGATTTTTTTTGCAGTGATCTCCACGTAAGATTTCACGAACATAGCACCACTAAGATTTAGCAACCCTGTAATTCTAAAGAGAGAGGAGAGCGTTCTTTTTTATTTTATTTTTGCCATGAGAAAAGTTAGTTGCCGTCAGTTTCCTCCGGATTCTCGATCTTCATCTTCTTGTGTCCCAGGCTGCAACATGAGATCTTCTCCATCCTCTTCTCCTCGACGTTGAGTCTCCTCATCTGCACGCGTTCATACACCTCCGCAAGCTTCGTCACCACCGCCCCCGGACAACACCTCGCTCTCCCAACCAACTCACAACCACAGCCGACCACCTCCTCATTCTTGACGGTCGCCGGCATCGTTGCCGGGAAGCCGGGGCTCTCCTCCTCCACCTCCTCCTTCTTGACGGACGATGCCGTCGGCGTCTTGGCGGCCTTCTCCTTCTTAACGGATGCCGCCGGCGTCTTGCCGGCGAAGCCAGGAGGCGAGTCGGCCAGGAAGGCCCGGAGCCGGGCAAAGTGGCGCCACCCCGACGTCGGCCGCCCCTTGGCGAGCTCCTTCATGTACTGGTCCTTGAGTGTGTAGAGGCGCTTCTGGCACTGGACGAGGGTGCGGTTGAAGCGGCAACCTTCGGCGGCGCGCTGGGCGTTGACGGCGGTGCACACGACGCGCCACTCCTCCACGCCGAGGGGGTCTGGGCTGCGGCGGAGGTGCAGCGGGCCCCAGGCGTCCACGAGGGCCGACGTCTCGCCGTCGCTCCATGGCCCGCGGGCGCCCGAACTTGCTTTGCTGCTGTGCATGTCGGGCGAACTGAACTGAACTGAGACGAGGCTGCTGCACTGTTAGGGAGATTGTTTGCGTTGTGACAGTGGTTGTGAAGTGCAATTGAGTATAAAGCAGCTGCGTACTGAACCAAATGCAGCCACTGAACAACGAGCCGGGAGGCAAAACTCATGAGTGAAGGTTCTACATAAATCATCCGTGGCCGCCCAATCTAGAAGATCGCTGTGTGACTTGTGAGTAGCACTCTGTCTTTTTGTTTTCGCTGTGTGACTTGTGAGTAGCACTCTGTCTTCTGAACGTGCAGTGGAGAAGGGCTATGTCGCATATGATTTCCAAAGTGAAAAAAGAAGCTGAAATGGGCTACGTGTAGAAGAACCAGTCGGTAGAACATGCATCAAGGGCCTCCATCAACCACTACTGCATCTTATTCTTACCTGAATGTACGATGCACAAGCCCCTCGTTCTTGGAACGGCCCTGCCTTTCTCAATGTAACCATGTGTTTCGGTGTGGAGTGTTACATAGTATACTACCTCCATCCGAAATTACTTGTCGTGAAAATGGATATATCTAGACATATTTTAATTCTAGACTAGGTAATTGCCCGTGCGTTACCACGGGAATATAGATACATATAGCTCAAACAAAATGTATTTATCTCTTCCCGACTCTCGGTTTATGTGTAAGCTTAACTCCGAGTGCACATGAAAATGCATGTTATCAATCCTTCTATGCAATTGTACTCACACAAATATTTTACATTTTGCTCGCCATGAAATAAATAGCGGCGTCAATCCTTCTATGAAATTGTACTCACACAAATAGTACCATATATTATTCTTCTTAAATCACATACATGGCCACAATGATTGTTATTGGTGATGATGGACAAGCATGGCCTCATTGTGTGTTTACAATCATGCAAATACATAATACACCGATAGACTAAATAATAAACTATTATGAAGAAAACAATGGACAGTGACATTGCATCACAAGTTAAAATTAAGAAACTTGTGAAAACAAATAACCAACTCACATTCATATTGTAGAGATATGTCCATGCCAGGTTCAACAACGGCCATTTTTTCTTCTTTACCATTACATCATCCTCTTTTTCTCCGCCGGCCATATTTCTATGTTGCTATTACACGCAACTCATACAAATATTCTTCACGTTACATTGATCAAGGGGCGCTTCAACTTTTAGTGTTGGAAATATGCCCTAGAGGCAATAATAAAATGGTTATTATTATATTTCTTTGTTCATGATAATTGTCTATTGTTCATGCTATAATTGTGTTATCCGGAAATCGTAATACATGTGTGAATACATAGACCACAACACGTCCCTAGTGAGCCTCTAGTTGACTAGCTCGTTGATCAAAGGATAGTCATGGTTTCCTGACTATGGACATTAGATGTCTTTGATAATGGGATCACACCATTAGTAGAATGATGTGATGGAAAAGACCCAATCCTAAGCTTAGCTCAAAGATCGTGTAGTTCGTTTGCTGTAGCTTTTCTGAATGTCAAGTATCATTTCCTTAGACCATGAGATTGTGCAACTCCCGGATACCGTAGGAGTGCCTTGGGTGTGCCAAACGTCACAACGTAACTGGGTGACTATAAAGGTACATTACAAGTATCTCCGAAAGTGTCTGTTGGGTTGGCACGAATCGAGACTGGGATTTGTCACTCCGTATGACGGAGAGGTATCTCTGGGCCCACTCGGTAATGCATCATCATAATGAGCTCAATGTGATCAAGTGGTTGATCACGGGATCATGCATTACGGTACGAGTAAAGTGACTTGCCGGTAATGAGACTGAACAAGGTATTGGGATACCGACGATCGAGTCTCGGGCAAGTAACGTACCGATTGACAAAGGGAATTGTATACGGATTGATTGAATCCTCGACATCGTGGTTCATCCGATGAGATCATCGTGGAGCATGTGGGAGCCAACATGGGTATCCAGATCCCGCTGTTGGTTATTGACCAGAGAGGCTTCTCGTTCATGTCTGCATGTCTCCCGAACCCATAGGGTCTACACACTTAAGGTTCGGTGACGCTAGGGTTGTAGAGATATTAGCACACGGTAACCTGAAAGTTGTTCAGAGTCCCGGATGAGATCCCGGACGTCACGAGGAGTTCCGGAATGGTCCGTAGGTAAAGATTTATATATAGGAAGTCCAGTTTCGGCCATCGGGAAGGTTTCGGGGTCACCGGTATTGTACCGGGACCACCGGAAGGGTCCCGGGGGTCCACAGGGTGGGGCCACCTATCCCGGAGGGCCCCATGGGCTGAAGAGGGAGGGAAACCAGCCCCTAGTAGGCTGGTGCACCCCCCTTGGGCCTCCCCTTGTGCCTAGGGTTGGAAACCCTAGGGGTGGGGGCGCCACCCTTGCCTTGGGGGGCAAGGCACCCCCTTGGCCGCCGCCCCCCTAGGAGATTGGATCTCCTAGGGCCGGCGCCCCCCTAGGCACCCTATATATAGTGGGGGGAGGGAGGGCAGCCGCACCCAAGCCCCTGGCCTCTCCCTCTCCCTCCCGTGACACTCCTCCGTCTCCCAGCGCTTGGCGAAGCCCTGCCGAGATCACCGTTGCTTCCACCACCACGCCGTCATGCTGCTGGATCTTCATCAACCTCTCCTTCCCCCTTGCTGGATCAAGAAGGAGGAGACATCTCCCAACCGTACGTGTGTTGAACGCGGAGGTGCCGTCCGTTCGGCACTAGGTCATCGGTGATTTGAATCACGTCGAGTACGACTCCATCAACCCCGTTCTCTTGAACGCTTCCGCTCGTGATCTACAAGGGTATGTAGATGCACTCCTCTCTCCCTCGTTGCTAGATGACTCCATAGATTGATCTTGGTGATGCGTAGAAAATTTTAAAATTCTGCTACGTTCCCCAACAGTGGCATCATGAGCTAGGTCTATGCGTAGTTACTATGCACGAGTAGAATACAAAGTAGTTGTGGGCGTCGATATTGTCAATTTGCTTGCCGTTACTAGTCTTATCTTGATTTGGTGGCATCGTGGGATGAAGCGGCCCAGACCAACCTTACACGTACGCTTACGTGAGACCGGTTCCACCGACTGACATGCACTAGTTGCATAAGGTGGCTGGCGGGTGTTTGTCTCTCCCACTTTAGTCGGATCGGATTCGATGAACAGGGTCCTTATAAAGGGTAAATAGAAATTGGCAATTCACGTTGTGGTTTTGGCGTAGGTAAGAAACGTTCTTGCTAGAAACCTATAGCAGCCACGTAAAAACTTGCAACAACAATTAGAGAAGGTCTAACTTGTTTTTGCAGCAAGTGTTTTGTGATGTGATATGGCCAAAGGTTGTGATGAATGATGAATGATATATGTGATGTATGAGATTGATCATGTTCTTGTAATAGGAATCACGACTTGCATGTCGATGAGTATGACAACCGGCAGGAGCCATAGGAGTTTGTCTTTATTTATTTATGACCTGCGTGTCAACATAAACGTCATGTAATTACTTTACTTTATTGCTAAAGCGTTAGCCATAGTAGTAGAAGTAATAGATGACGAGACAACTTCAAGAAGACACGATGATGGAGATCATGATGATGGAGATCATGGTGTCATGCCGGTGACAACGATGATCATGGAGCCCCGAAGATGGAGATCAAAGGAGAAATGATATTGGCCATATCATGTCACTATTTGATTGCATGTGATGTTTATCATGTTTTACATCTTATTTGCTTAGAACGACGGTAGCTTAAATAAGATGATCCCTCGTAATAAGTTCAAGAAAGGCAAGGGTAAGAAGAACTTCAAGAAGGACGGCAAGGGAGTTGCCGTGCCCGGTAAGCAAGCTGCCGGGAAGAAGCCAAAGAATGGACTCAAGCCCGAGACTGAGTGTTTTTATTGCAAGGGAAGTGGTCACTGGAAGCGGAACTGCCCCAAATACTTAGCGGACAAGAAGGCCGGCATCACGAAAGGTATATGTGATATACATGTAATTGATGTGTACCTTACCAGTACTCGTAGTAGCTCCTGGGTATTTGATACCGGTGCGGTTGCTCACATTTGTAACTCAAAGCAGGAGCTGCGGAATAAACGGAGACTGGCGAAGGACGAGGTGACGATGCGCGTCGGGAATGGTTCCAAGGTCGATGTGATCGCCGTCGGCACACTAACTCTACATTTACCTACAGGATTAGTTTTAAACCTCAATAATTGTTATTTAGTGCCAGCTTTGAGCATGAACATTGTATCAGGATCTCGTTTAATACGAGATGGCTACTCATTTAAATCCGAGAATAATGGTTGTTCTATTTATATGAGAGATATGTTTTATGGTCATGCTCCGATGGTGAATGGTTTATTCCTAATGAATCTCGAGCGTAATGCTACACATATTCATGGTGTAAATACCAAAAGATGTAAGGTTGATAATGATAGTCCCACATACTTGTGGCACTGCCGCCTTGGTCACATAGGTGTCAAACGCATGAAGAAGCTCCATGCAGATGGACTTTTAGAGTCTCTTGATTACGAATCATTTGACACGTGCGAACCATGCCTCATGGGTAAAATGACCAAGACTCCGTTCTCAGGAACAATGGAGCGAGCAACCAACTTATTGGAAATCATACATACTGATGTGTGTGGTCCAATGAGTGTTGAGGCTCGCGGTGGCTATCATTATGTTCTTACCCTCACTGATGACTTGAGTAGATATGGGTATGTCTACTTAATGAAACACAAGTCTGAGACCTTTGAAAAGTTCAAGGAATTTCAGAGTGAGGTTGAGAATCAACGTGACAGGAAAATCAACTTCTTACGATCAGATCGTGGGGGAGAATACTTGAGTCACGAATTTGGCACGCACTTAAGAAAATGTGGAATAGTTTTACAACTCACGCCGCCTGGAACACCTCAGCGTAATGGTGTGTCCGAACGTCATAATCACACTCTATTGGATATGGTGCGATCTATGATGTCTCTTACCGATTTACCGCTATCATTTTGGGGCTATGCTTTAGAGACTGCCGCATTCACTTTAAATAGGGCTCCGTCGAAATCCGTTGAGACGACACCGTATGAATTATGGTTTGGGAAGAAACCTAAGCAGTCGTTTCTAAAAGTTTGGGGATGTGATGCTTATGTCAAGAAACTTCAACCTGAAAAGCTCGAACCCAAGTCGAAAAAATGCGTCTTCATAGGATACCCTAAAGAAACTGTTGGGTATACCTTCTACCTCAGATCCGAAGGCAAGATCTTTGTTGCCAAGAATGGGTCCTTTCTAGAGAAAGAGTTTCTCTCGAAAGAAATAAGTGGGAGGAAGGTAGAACTTGATGAAGTATTACCTCTTGAACCGGTAAGTGGCGCAGCTCAAGAAAATGTTCCTGAGGTGCCTGCACCGACTAGAGAGGAAGTTGATGATGATCATGAAACTTCAGATCAAGTTGCTACTGAACTTCATAGGTCCACAGGGACACGTTCCGCACCAGAGTGGTACGACAACCCTGTCTTGGAAATCATGTTGTTAGACAACGGTGAACCTTCGAACTATGAAGAAGCGATGGCGGGTCCGAATTCCGACAAATGGCTGGAAGCCATGAAATCCGAGATAGGATCCATGTATGAAAACGAAGTATGGACTTTGACTGACTTGCCCGTTGATTAGCGAGCCATAGAAAATAAATGGTTCTTTAAGAAGAAGACAGACTCGGATGGTAATGTGACCATCTATAAGGCTCAGCTTGTCGCTAAGGGTTATCGACAAGTTCAAGGGGTTGACTACGATGAGACTTTCTCACCCGTAGCGAAGCTGAAGTCCGTCCGAATCATGTTAGCAATTGCCGCATTCTATGATTATAAGATATGGCAAATGGACGTCAAAACGGCATTCCTTAATGGTTTCCTTAAGGAAGAATTGTATATGATGCAGCCGGAAGGTTTTCTCAATCCTAAGAATGCTGACAAGGTGTGCAAGCTCCAACTCTCGATTTATGGGCTGGTGCAAGCATCTCAGAGTTGGAACATTCGCTTTGATGAGATGATCAAAGCGTTTGGGTTTATGCAGACTTATGAAGAAGCCTGCATTTACAAGAAAGTGAGTGGGAGCTCTGTAGCATTTCTCATATTGTATGTGGATGATATACTTTTGATGGGAAATGATATAGAATTCTTGGAAAGCATAAAGGCCTACTTGAACAAGTGTTTTTCAATGAAGGACCTTGGAGAAGCTGCTTATATATTAGGCATCAAGATCTATAGAGATAGATCGAGACGCCTCATTGATCTTTCACAAAGTACGTACCTTGACAAGATATTGAAGAAGTTCAAAATGGATCAGTCAAAGAAGGGGTTCTTGCCTGTATTGCAAGGTACGAGATTGAGCACGGCTCAATGCCCGACCACGGCAGAAGATAAAGAAAAGATGAGTGTCGTCCCCTATGCCTCGGCCATAGGGTCTATCATGTATGCTATGCTGTGTACCAGACCTGATGTAAACCTTGTCGTAAGTTTGGTAGGAAGGTACCAAAGTAATCCCGGCATGGAACACTGGACAGCGGTCAAGAATATCCCGAAGTACCTGAAAAGGACTAAGAAAATGTTTCTCGTTTATGGAGGTGACGAAGAGCTCGTCGTAAAGGGTTACGTCGATGCTAGCTTCGACGCAGATCTGGATGACTCTAAGCCACAAACCGGATACTTGTATATTTTGAATGGTGGGGCAGTAAGCTGGTGCAGTTGCAAGCAAAGCGTTGTGGCGGGATCTACATGTGAAGCGGAGTACATGGCAGCCTCGGAGGTAGCACAAGAAGCAGTCTGGGTGAAGGAGTTCATTACCGACCTAGGAGTCATACCCAATGCGCCGGGCCCGATGACTCTCTTTTGTGACAACACTGGAGCTATTGCCCTTGCCAAGGAGCCCAGGTTTCACAGGAAGACCAGGTATATCAAGCGTCGCTTCAACTCTATTCATGAAAGTGTTCAAAATGAAGACATAGAGATTTGTAAAGTACATACGGACCTGAATGTAGCAGATCCATTGACTAAACCTCTCCCTAGAGCAAAACATGATCAACACCAGAACTGCATGGGTGTTCGATTCATCACAATGTAACTAGAATATTGACTCTAGTGCAAGTGGGAGACTGTTGGACATATGCCCTATAGGCAATAATAAAATGGTTATTATTATATTTCTTTGTTCATGATAATTGTCTATTGTTCATGCTATAATTGTGTTATCCGGAAATCGTAATACATGTGTGAATACATAGACCACAACATGTCCCTAGTGAGCCTCTAGTTGACTAGCTCGTTGATCAAAGGATAGTCATGGTTTCCTGACTATGGACATTAGATGTCATTGATAACGGGATCACATCATTAGGAGAATGATGTGATGGACAAGACCCAATCCTAAGCTTAGCTCAAAGATCGTGTAGTTCGTTTGCTGTAGCTTTTCTAAATGTCAAGTATCATTTCCTTAGACCATGAGATTGTGCAACTCCCGGATATCGTAGGAGTGCCTTGGGTGTGCCAAACATCACAACGTAACTGGATGACTATAAAGGTACATTACAGGTATCTCCGAAAGTGTCTGTTGGGTTGGCACGAATTGAGACTGGGATTTGTCACTCCGTATGACGGAGAGGTATCTCTAGGCCCACTCGGTAATGCATCATCATAATGAGCTCAATGTGATCAAGTGGTTGATCGCGGGATCATGCATTACGATACGAGTAAAGTGACTTGCCGGTAACGAGACTGAACAAGGTATTGGGATACCGACGATCGAGTCTCGGGTAAGTAACGTACCGATTGACAAAGGGAATTGTATATAGATTGATTGAATCCTCGACATCGTAGTTCATCCGATGAGATCATCATGGAGCATGTGGGAGCCAACATGGGTATCCAGATCCCGCTGTTGGTTATTGACCGGAGAGGCTTCTCGGTCATGTCTGCATGTCTCCCGAACCCGTAGGGTCTACACACTTAAGGTTCGGTGACGCTAGAGTTGTAGAGATATTAGCACACGGTAACCCGAAAGTTGTTCGGAGTTCCGGATGAGATCTTTGATGTCATGAGGAGTTCCGGAATGGTCCGGAGGTAAAGATTTATATATAGGAACTCCAGTTTCGGCCATCGGGAAGGTTTCGGGGTCACCGGTATTGTACCGGGACCACCGGAAGGGTCCCGGGGGTCCACCGGGTGGGGCCACCTATCCCGGAGGGCCCCATGGGCTGAAGAGGGAGGGGAACTAGCCCCTAGTGGTCTGGTGCGCCTCCCCTTGGGCCTCCCCCTGCGCCTAGGGTTGGAAACCCTAGGGGTGGGGGCGCCACCCTTGCCTTGGGGGCAAGGCACCCCCTTGGCCGCTGCCCCCCTAGGAGATTGGATCTCCTAGGGCCAGCGCCCCCCCAGGCACCCTATATATAGTGGGGGGAGGGAGGGCAGCCGCACCCAAGCCCCTGGCCTCTCCCTCTCCCTCCCGTGACACTCCTCCGTCTCCCAGCGCTTGGCGAAGCCCTGCCGAGATCACCGTTGCTTCCACCACCACGCCGTCGTGCTGTTGGATCTTCATCAACCTCTCCTTCCCTCTTGCTGGATCAAGAAGGAGGAGACGTCTCCCAACCGTACGTGTGTTGAACGCGGAGGTGCCGTCCGTTCGGCACTAGGTCATCGGTGATTTGAATCACGTCGAGTACGACTCCATCAACCCCATTCTCTTTAACGCTTCCGCTCGTGATCTACAAGGGTATGTAGATGCACTCCTCTCTCCCTCGTTGCTAGATGACTCCATAGATTGATCTTGGTGATGCGTAGAAAATTTTAAAATTCTGCTACGCTCCCCAACATTTAGAACATAATGAATGATGTGTAATAATAAAAAAGATAGCATTCAGTCAATCTATTGCGGTCAATTGTGAAGTTTTTGTGAGAACTGAACCAATATAACAATGGTTTGCTCTCTTGATGGTTGATCTGTACATCTTCTATCCCAGTTTTCTTAATTTTTATTACATGCAAAATTTCCGTCCATGAACGAGAATCAAAATATTCATAGATAACTTGTTTGACCATTTCCTTGCCGGCATCATTGTATAGTATCCGACAAGTAATGTTCTCTGTGAACTCATATGGACAACTGACTATAAGGCCAGACACAAATAGAGGAATAATCAAACTTCACAATAAAATTGAGTTTTGTAAAATTGGTAAGTTCACTTGCAGAGGAATAAAAGGAAATTACCAAAATTTATATATGTAACCAGGGATGGTATTATAACCAAGGGTGTGTCTAGGGCACATCTAGATATGCTCTAATTATTGCACATCTAAGTGAGTGAATTAAGCATAGAGAGAAAGAAAAAAATAAAAAGAAAATATCTACACGAATCTCAACATAAGATCAATGACATAGGACTTAGATGTGCAATACTTATAGCACATCTAGATGTGCTTTAGCAAAACTGTATAATCAAACGAAATCAGAGGTCAAGATCACAAAGTAGATATGCCATAAGTTATTGTATAAAAAACACGACTAATAACTGAAGAGATTAAAAACATGCCCAACTGTAATATTACATTGTTTGTTTGGTTAGGGAGAGTTCAGACAGTATATATATACGGGTGTGTCTAGGGCACATCTAGATGTGCTCTAGTTATTGCACATCTAAGTGAGTGAATCAAGCATAAAGAGGAAGAGAAAAAAGAAAAGAAAATATCCACACGAATCTCAACGTAAGAACAATGACATAGGACTTAGATATGCAATACTTATGGCACATCTAGATGTGCTTTAGCAAAACTGTATATATACTGGCAAAAGTATGGGATTACAAATATATTACATAATGATAGTCTTCCAAGGATAAAAAAAAATTCCAACCTAACTAAGAGTAGAACCAGACTCTCAGAATGATGAGTCCCTTCTAGATCGCAAATAATTTATGTTTTCTGCAACACAGATAGAATATAGCTAAGATTATTCAGTGAGTGTTGAGCGTCTGATTTTCATGAGAAATGTGACAAATATATTCATGGGAGCAAGTAAAGTACATAACTGCATCATGCATGTTAGCTTGCCATTAGGGCATTGCCCCTTGAAGATCCCTGTAACTATATCAAGGAAAAAATACATCAGGTATGGAAATCAAGCAGACAAGAAAAATAACTGAAAATTATAAACATGAAAGCATTTATAAATCACTCGCCGCCGCCTCCTTGTAGCAGTTGAGATCAAGTCGTTTGCCCGGGAGTGTGTGGTCTGGCCAACCTTCGTCCTTCAGAAAAGATGCATTACCTCCCGCGACGTCTTCCTGCTTCCTGTCTCCCGGTTCGGTAGTGATGGTCAGGCGATGACGTCGAGAAAAGGGCTCGGCGGCAACACTCAACGTAGGTGCGCAGAGGCGACATGGATCTGGGCCCTCGAGTATGTGGCGTAGACTTGAGGCGAGTACTTGCCAACGCCATGATCTTCCCTAGTCATGGTGCTCCGGCCTCTTCCCCTAGAGAGGGTGGAGGTCTCCCGACGCAGTGCGAACGTGGTCCCAGCTGTGGTGCACGTAGGGTCTTGCGTATCCTAGCGCGCACAAAATCATGGGATGAATGGGAAGAAATCTGCAAAGGAAGGGATATATATATATATATATATATATATATATATATATATATATATATATATAGAGAGAGAGAGAGAGAGAGAGAGAGAGAGAGAGAGAGAGAAATGAATAAGCAGAAAAGGAAGAAAATAAACCAATATAAGGAAGAGAAGAATATGTTTGTGATTGACGTGAATTGATTGCATTATGCGTTGGCAAATAAGAGATTGGTTACCATATGAGAATTGATTGTTTTACCATATGAGGATTTATTATATTAATTGCGTTTGTATTACCAATTAAGAGATTGGTTTCCATACATGATTTCTCTGATTCCAATGATAGATTGGGAAACCGGTAAATATGGAAACCAGGAGGGATAAAACCGGTGGAGGGAGGGAGGAAAATCGGTGGAGGGGTGGGGAGTCGTACGAGGAGAGGCATGACGACAGGCGGGACGACGTAAAAGGGGAAACGGAATCTTACAGTTCTTCTCCACTACTATTAAACAATCAAACAAGAACTTTCTTACATGCACCCCGTAAAACATACACGGATTCATTATGACCGCATGACTAAGCCCAGTAAACTCAATCTAACGGCTAGCCTTAACCTAATCCATTCTCTGTGTGCACTTAACAATTTACATTGACTGACCGTGCTTCACCATATGAAACTCCACGTCCGATCAATTAGGAAACTATAATCATGATCGCGTTTTCTTAGGAAACTAATCACGATCACATCTTCTTAGGAAACTAATCACGATCATGTTTTATTAGGAAACTAATCATGATCGCATTTTATTAGGAAACTGATCACGATCGCATTTTATTAGGAAACTAATCGGGTATATTCGCACACATTGACACGTCCATCACCTCGACCTCCTGGATCACGATCCTATCTCTCCCAAGAAAAACCACCACAACCGGACTCCAATCGGCGGCGACAAGGAGCCAAGGACCAACAACTCCTTCTCAGGGGACGCCGCCGGAGTGCCGGTAATTCGTGAACCGCCGAGGGTGCCGCACCGGTCGCCCCTTCTCAGGGGATGCCGTTGGAGTGCCGGTAATTTATGTTGCTTGTAGGACAACTGCCCAGCCAACATTTATGGTTTCTTGCGAACTTACACGATGTGCCTGTGCTGACTTGTATTTTTCAAAATAAGGTTTCTATGCATTACTAACCAGAGTGTGCTATCTTTATATCTTCGGTGTTTCATAGCAGATGTCGTTTACATGTGTCATCAACACATTATTTGTTTTTTCTTAATTTGTAACACTTGTACTGCTGGAGTTGGTTTATTTTAAGTTGTTACATTTGGAACTCCTTTCACTTCATAAAGGGGCTGGATGGTCTAAATTGCAAGATGTGATTTTTTTTCTCACATGAACCATCTATAAATAAATATATTTTTTAGTATTCTTCTACGTATAAATACTTTGAGGTCCTTTCGCTGTTCATTCGGTTAATGGTTAGGAACTAATGACCATCAAATTATTTTTATTGTTTGATAGTATTACACATAAGTGGGTGTAAAGAAAAACTATCAAAAATGGTCATGACTTGCATTTTTTTCTTATTTTCTACAACTGGTGCTTCTCCATATGTCCCCATTGTGTTCCGGGATGTTATTTTGTACTATTGTTTTCCTATGTCTACCCTTGTATTTATTCACCGCATTGTTCTTTTCGCGTTTTGGCATGAAAGCTTGCTGGCTTGGAGGAGGATGAACACAGATGAAAGAGGGGAAACATTGTAGAATTGTGTATGTTGCTTGCCAAGTTTAGCTTTGGATTTTTAGTGCTTTGACACTTCGTGCAGAATGAACTAAACATTTACATGTCAAGAGCATCTTGATGCATATAAAGAGTAAACGGAGGCATGAAATAACGAGTTGTATGGGTTGATTTACACTCTCCAGTTTTATGTATGTTTGTGACTATGTGTACCAGACATGAACATTCATCGTTTCATGCGTTGTCAAGCTTCCCTATACGCCACGAGATGCAAAGCAACCTTTTATCTACCACATGTTGGCATCTACTTGAAATGCAACCAATAATTATACGTGCGTTGCACGTGCACACTTACTAGTTTAAGTAGTATATAGGGATACATCCATTTTTGTCTATTTCCACGACAAGTAATTTTGGGCAGAGGGAGTATACAATTTTTAAAGGGGAAGAAAAAAAAACTAGTATCAAAGCGGTACTTAGATGGATCGACCTGAGATCCTAGCCTTACAAACCACTCTCTCGTCCCAAAATAAGTGACGTGAATTTAGTTCAGATAGCAGTAATTAATTCACCCCTTATAAACTGAAGCTGTGGTGATACATGAACAATGTCAACTGAACAAGACCGAATCCAGTTGGATTGCAATGAGCAAACTTTTACATCACTAGCCAAAAATTAGTCATAATGATACGTTTGAGTATCATCTACATCTACATACTGCATGCATCTTTCAAATGCAAAGGCCGGAGGTATATCCTTCGAAAATTTATTTGTGCAGTTTGCATTGAAAGGACAAACTCTATATGGCATACCTCACACCTCTAAAGTGGGGTTCACTCCGTCTTATGAGTCTGTATCTTTCTCCTCAACACCACCGGCGCCCATATTATCTCAAAAACTAAAATATGCAAACTATTCAGGGAACTATTTAAAGAACCAATATCAACACAATGTCAAACCGTACCAAATCCGACCAATAGGTACCAATAGTAAGAAAGCATTTGAGCCGCAACAAATATGACAAAAGAAACACCAAACCCCAATGAGAGACATAAGGATTTACATGAAAAACCTTGCAGGGAAAAACCACTAGCGCAGTGAGCAATCTCTCACTATAGAGATGAAGCATATATAAGATGGAAGCCAACAAGCAGGAAGGCTCAAAATCCTCAACTTTAGCACTCGGATTTGGGTGGATTGTAGATCAAGTGGCCTCATTTCTCTCCCTACTCTAGAACTCTCTCAATACCATATACAGTTAACACTCGTCACTATTCTCGGGTTGGGGAGGAGTAATATATAGATTAATTTCATAGAGAGCCCCTTCAACTCGCTGACAATCTCACACATCTAAGTTTCAGGCTAACTTTCATGTGCAGTAACCTAGTCACTATGTTTCTAGATTTGTGTGATAAGAGCTTCATATATCACAATTCTCTACCTCAGACGATAATCGAACCATCCATCAAAGGCATCAACTTGATGCCAAAAGTACAATATCCAAGTGATTCATCTCCAAGTGAAAATATCAAGTAACAAAAACCCACCACCACTAGTGTTCCACAACATGCATGTCTGTTGATTCATCTTTTTATTTCAATCTCTAGGTACAAGGTCTCCTTTCTCACGTGTAGCCTAATGAAGAAGTTGCACGCATCAATATGTGTGGTTCTTTCATAAGAAAAATCATCTGAATCCCACTTTGACTATCACAAAACACAACACAATCTACTTACTGAATGCCCAAATGATCAAGAAAACCATGCATCAAAATTTCTTCATTCATCGTCTCTATTAATGACACAAATTGAGCTTCTCTAGATGAGAAGCACATATAGTCTGCAACGTTGCCCTCCAACTAATACAAGACCCACAAAGTTGAAACGCATAGCTAGTGCGGGAATGCCTCTCATCAAGATCTCCAGCATGACCAGAATTTGAATAAGCAAGAACACCATCATTCTCGTTGATGTCCCATCCCACCCACCCCGTGCACGCCTGGTATGAGTCCTACGACGACGAAGAGGATGCCATCGCCCCCCTTGCCTCGTCCTCCCTGTCCTCGTCCATGTTGCCGTCCCAGTACCTGTCCAAAGCCCGGGAACCCAATCAGCTTGTGCTTTAGCTCTCTG
>NC_041380.1:537266779-537268702 GCF_002162155.2 Triticum dicoccoides | reverse complement strand
GGACGAGCAACAACAGCAGCTCTAGCTTGTCACACCTCGCTTCCTTGAGGAGGTCGAGTGCCAGGCCGGAGATCTTGTGTCGTTGGGCCGTTGGCGAGCCGTTCGACTCCTACGGCGGGGTCAACGATGCACTCCTATCCTTCGACCAGTACAAGGACTAGACAGCCATAGAACACCATTAGTAGCTAATTATCTCGAGTAGCTACATTCTGTCTTTATTAGCCATGCAAATGTCGTTACTTGACTTGTTTAGTCGCAAATTATATATCAATGCTGCGAATTTCGCCGCGTATTTTTAGAACTTGGTGTTTCAAAGTATTTTTAGAGTGAATTCTGGTTTTTACCCTCTATTTTGATGTTTTTGACACTAATTACCCATTTTAAATTTTTGCGAGCATTCTGATGAGCAGATCCCAATTGTTAGGTCCACCTAGCATGCCCCATCAACAGTTTTTACCTACCTATTTTTCTCCACGTTGAACCAGTCCTCGCAGCTTCGCTCGACTGGGCTGGCCTGATATGATCGCCAGAGCAGGTCGCTCGCGTCCAACGCACAAGGCGTAAATTGGGCCGCACCACTCTGGCCTTTAATATTCATAGCACACATTGTTCGCCTTCCTTCGAATCACACACACGCTGCAAACAAAGAAAAAAAAGGATTTCAACAATATTCAAAATGGTGAAAAAACTTTAAATCAATGTACGTCAGTTATAGATGGGTGATATGTATACACGTGATCTTCTAATAAGCATTTTAATTCTGTCTGAATCAAACGCCTCACCGGCCAATGCATGAGTCAGGAAAACTTCATAATACACATATGATGGAGATGGTCAAAATCATGTGGAATGGGGTACGACGTGAGGGCTTGCTTGTTCACCAACCTCGCTGATTTGTTGGACGAGCGGCCCCCATAGATCTGCAACCGAGCACAACCTGATGGGGGCATGTACATGGACGCGCCCACGCCGACGTCGGCGAGCTTGATGGAGCCGGATTACATGGGGTCATTTCTTGCCTTGATGTCGCGCCCAGACGTCGGCGAGATTGACGGAGCCGGATTCCACGGGGTCATTTCTTGCCTTGATGTCACGACCATATATAATGCCGCTCGAGGAGGTATGAAATCACGCCGCTGCCGTTGCCTGACAATCCCTAGCCATAAGTTCGAGCGAGCCTGACGGGTATGTGTGGGAAGAAGCCTGGACGGGCGATGCAATCTATTAGGCGTGAGTAAGGAGCGTGGTCGACTCAGGCATTATGCGTTGGACGAGACGCAAGTGACCTCCATCGGGCCGGTCCGGTCGGGAGAAGCCGTGAGGACTGGTTCACGAGAGAGAAAAATAAGCAGGAAAAAACCATCGATGTGGCATGTCAGCTAGACTTCACAATTGGGACCTGTCTGTTAGAACACTCATGAAATTTTAAACAGGGTAAATCATGGCAGAACTTTTGTTAAATGGGGTAAAATGGATGAAATTTCGCTAAATGGGGTAAGTAGTGTCAAAAATGTCAAAATAGGGGGTAAAAACCGGAATTCACTCGTATTTTTAGTGTTTGATTTACTTTTATTTGTTTTAGTGGTCAAAACTGACACCATACATTTCAAGTAAATGTAAAAGAATAGCAAAATAAAGATTATGAAGTTTGAAGTTTGACGACACTGTGTTTGCGCACAGTCCCAACAACCTCTACAAAATTATAAAGTGCGTCCAGCATGTTTGTGCCAGTTTTGTAGGCAATAGGCCTACCTGCAAACCGGGTTGCTAAATCTCAGTCCATTGGGACTTAATGAAGTTGTAGATGCTAAATTTGTGAGATCTTATATGAAGATCCGTGTAAAATTTTCTTTTGAATTTTCTTTCTTTCTTTTATATGTTGTGTCACTTTTTTTGCGGATATATGTTGTGTCATTTGACCGA
>NC_041380.1:537147454-537266590 GCF_002162155.2 Triticum dicoccoides | reverse complement strand
TTTTTTTTGAAACGAGGCAAAAGCTTTGCCTTATATTGATAAAGAAGGAGCAAGAACAACAGCAAGGTGGGAATGGCTTAGGCCATCCCAGAGGAAAAGGAAAAAACAAAAACAACAAACAGATCAGCCCACAAGATCCGCCAGGTTTTTTGCTCCCGCTAGAGTCCAATCTTTTGCTACCTCTCTTATCTTGTGCATGACCACCACCGGCAGAGAGGATTTCTTGTTGAAGACTCTCTCATTTCTTTCCTTCCAGATTTCCCAGGTGATGAGCATGATAGCCGTTTTTAGACCCTTGGGAGAGGAAGAGGGCGACCGAGACTTGCTTAAGTCCTCGCGGCTCGGGGCATCGGAGACATACAGCACACAGAGTGCAGTAATTTAGCAGGTCATGGTCTGGTGTTCATCATCACTGATTCAGCAGCACAGTGTTCGTTCCTCCTCTTGGTAAATCAGCCTCTGGCGGCTCGGAATAATAGTGGCACGGTACAGCGAACACGCAACAAAAAACATCAGTAAGAAATCATCTAGTAGAAAAAACTGTGAACGGTAAATAAACACGTACGTGCACGTTATCTAGTTACAGGAGAGGCACCCGATCGATGGAGCACATCAGCAAATACCCATGCGCGCGCGCAGTGCGGTACGATCGACCGCGCCCGGCGCGTACTTTCCGATCACTTCGACGCCCTCTTCTTCCACAGGTCGGCGAGCAGCCGCACGGCGCCGCCGGCCGGCTTCTTCTTCACACCGGAGCCCCCGTCTCCCGCGTCCCGCTGCCTGTCCTCGTCCGTCTCCTCCGCGCCAACGTGGTGACCCGCGCCGCCGAGCACCGCCGCGGCCTCCTCGGCCGCCTTGCGCCACTGCTCGCTCTGGACGCGGATGCGGCGCGCCTCGGCCTCCAGTGCCCCCCGCGCGCGCTCCGACTCCCTCATCCGCTCGGCCAGCCGGGCCTCACGCGCCGCGCTGTCCATCAGCGCGCGCTCGGCTTCCCTCGCCTTCGCGGCCGTCGTCTTCCTGTCGGCCTCGGCGGCGCCGGAGGCCGTCTTCGTGAGCTCGGCGTTCTCGGCTCTGAGAGCGGCGAACTCGGCGTCCTTTGCGGCCAGCTCTGCCGTCAGCGTGCCGATGTTCGCGTCCTTCGCCGTCAGCTCAGCTTTCAGCTCGTCGACCTCCATGTCCTTCAGCATCAGCTTCGCCCTCACCTCGTACACCTCCCTGTCTTTCGCCACAAGCTTGCTCCACAGCTGGTCCGCCTCCGGGTTCCCCTCGTTGCCAGCACCGTCGACTCCAACGACGGCAATGCTGTTGCTCACCTCATCGCCATTATCAGTCGTCTTCTCGGCCACCTCCTCAACCCGGGACTCATTGTCCTCGCGGTCGACCATGCATCTTCTCTCCTCGCCGTCACCATTTGCAACGTCGTCTGCGACAACTTCTGCCTCCTCCTCCCGCTGCTTCTGTTCTGGCGGCCGCACATTGGTATCCTGTTCGACCGGCGCCGGAGCGGCGGCTTCCCTCTTCTTCGCGTTCGCGGCGAACCGCTTCTTGGCATCGGCGAAGGCGCCGCGCGCGTCCTTCCTGGCCTTCTCGGCGGCCGCGAGCTGCTCCCGCATCGCCGCAAGCTGGTCGTGCGCCTTCCCCAGCTTGGCCTCCAGCTCCGCCGCCCGCGGCCCTGCACCACCGCCACCACCAGCGGCTGCACCTGCGGGTTTCTTCTGCAAACCCACCACCATGCAAAGTTACATCAAGTCAGATGTCACGTACAGGGTGTAAATGCAGTGATCAGTTGGCGCGCGAGGGAACGTGCTTGCCTCGTGCAATGGGCTGCGGGGCGCCGCCCCTCGGCCGACGCCGACACCACGGTGACGCACGCCGCCACTGGCCTCCGAGCCCACAGCCACCGTCGCCGTCCTCGGGCGCGTGGGCAGGCGAGCGGCTGGCCGGTGCGGCAGCTCAGACATGGCCCTGAAGTGAAGTTCGATCAGGGCACAAACTTGAAGCAGTAAAACATGACATTACTACGAGACAATTTCAGATCAGGTTTAGATACCTGGGTCGTGACATGCGGCTGCTGCTGTCCGAGTCCTCGAACTTGCTCGCCTTCTTGGCGGCCCCGGCGCGCCCGAGCATCGGAACCAACCGTAGTTTCTCTCTGTCGAAACAAGCTAGCTAGAACGATGGTTTCTGAAACTTCAAACTCGGAATTATAATCGCTCAAGGACCGGGCGTTGGGGACGTACGTTTTGGTTGGATTGCAAGTCTTATTTGGGTACTAATTGATGCTGGTAACGTGGACATTCTCGGGATTATTGCTGTGACTCAGAATTTGGAACTGCATGCTTAATCTTGTTTCAGGGTTAAGGTTCTTGACTTGTACTAGCCCAGTGGGTGCCTTCCTTTTCCACGTACTAGCCCAGTGGGTGCCTTCCTTTTCAAATTTCTTCTTGCGTCTCGTTTTGAATCCAGTTAGATTGTCATCGTCACCAAGATGCTATTAAGTTTTTGATGGTCTTCTCCGCAGAAAAATGTAAAAATTACGAGAAGCTAGAATTCAGGAACCGAGTTCTTTATCTTGACCGGCCGAATGATGGGAGTTGTAACCTGCGTCGGCACGTACGAAGGTGCACTCACTGCACGGGGACGTGAGTAGCTTCTAAGTTTGCACTTGGCTTCTTGCTTCAGGGCGCAGCTATATGGAAACCTCTCGCTGTGCATATAGCGGCGGGTATGTGCGGGAAATGAAGATTAGGACTCACGTCGTTTTTTCTTTACTACTCCCTCCATTTCTAAATATTTGTTTTTCTAAATATTTCAACAAGTGACTACATATGAAACAATATGAGTGAATCTACACTCTTAAATATGTCTATATACATCCATATGTGGTAGTCTATTTAAAATCTCTAAAAAGACAAATATTTAGAAAATGAGGGAGTAGTAACTAATAATTGTTCGTGCGTTGCAAACGGAGCATAAATAGTTTAGTATTTTTTTATAAACACACATTATATATATATATATATATATATATATATATATATATATATATATATATATATATATATATATATATAGTACAATCGGGATAAACACACATGGAGACTGCTAGACGAATTAGACGACAGACATATGTCTTGAAAATTATGTTGTGGCCATCGACGGTCACTTGGTCGTGTCCCTCGGGTCCACCAGGACTGGATGGAGATGCATGTGTGGGCACTTCGTACCATGGAGGTGCGAACCCAAACTCCGTGACAGATGTCGGGCTAGGACTAATTGAAGATGCCTTTCCTCCTTCTACCGTGGTTGGTGCACTGTGATGTGGGCGGTTGGCTGTCTCGGGCCTTGGATGCCGAGGTGGCGGCCCCAAACGATGGTCTGCATGGTTGGCCCTCCGGCAGGCGGTATAGCGGCGATGGTGGCTATGCCTTTTGGTCGTGTGGGTGGCAAGGGGCGTAGCGGAGGGTGGCTCGAGCTCGTTCTCTATCATCACCATGACGATGCCCAGATCCGAATATGTAAACATGGGTTCGTAGCGACTGTTCTGGGTGCCTCATGATGGCACGAATGAGCTGATGAGGGAAAGCTCCGCGCTTTGGCGCTGATGGAAGCGATGCCCGTGGGTGCTGTTATCCTCTTGAGGACGTTATTGTGGTTCTCATCTTCATGGCAAGGGTCCGGATGAAGAACGTAGTCTGTCTTGAGTTCGGCAGCGGCGATGCTTCTCGCTGTTTTCCCTCTTGAGGGCGTTGTCGTGGAGCTTAGGTGTCATAGGGCATGTTGTAACGTTGTATTCAGCTCATCCTGTATTTTCTTTTGGCAATGTAGGCATGTGCATTTGTATTGTCTGGTTATCCCGGATCATATCTTGTGAGCATTCATAAAACTAGAAGCACAATGGTGTCATCAATTAATTTTATTGCCCCCTTTTAACCACTATGAATATGAGTTTTAGCAATCAGTTCGGTGTAACCCTGGATGCATATTCATATCCTGCCGCTCCCCAAGGGATCTACGGGGCCAAAGTGATGCCAAAATCCTACAAACCCCCATGGACTTGTATTGCCTATCACTTTCTTTTTCGACTTAGTCCTTTGATTTTTTTTCCTCTGTTCAAGTTGCAGTTCCATGGATCTGGAAGTATGTCTATTGATGGTTGCAATCAATGAAAGGTGTCATTATGAGCTAAAAGGAATTGATCGTTGATCATTTAACTTTGAAAACAATAGTTTACTGACCTTGCCTGCCCTACTGAACCAAGCTATTTATCTTTGAAAAATTGCAATCTCATATACTCGGTTTGAAAGATACTACTAATATGGAATTTTGCAATAATTTTGATGCAGGAATGTCATCCAAAGTTTAGTGATTCTATGTACAGAAGGAATGACATTGTCTGTAGGCTAAATCCACTAACTGGTGCATAATGTGGGATTGAATTTATTTATTGGATGACTACAAAAGATTCAAAGGGATACAAGGTATATAAAACTATGTTTTGTTATTTCCTAATAATTACATGTGATTTCACTTTCATCTCTTTAAATGATAAATTCCATCACCCTTGATAGTCCAGGATTAAAAATGAATTGGGATGTTAGAGCAGGGTGATGAATCTATGTATGCTTGGTAGTGTTAATGTCCCTCGTTATAATTACTATATTGTAATTGTGATTTTCTGATGTCTGGAAAAATTGTTTTTTTATTTTTACCCAGTTTGTCTTGGAATATATTCCTTCCAAACTCTGGTGCAATCAACGTCTAGCATGCCGTACTAAAATAGTTATCTAGTTGTAGTCTTAACTATCAATTTAACTATTACAGACCAATATATAGGTTTGTCTATGCTATTTTATGTCTCTTGTCTCTTGTCTCCATATATTTATGAAAATTACTACTAGTTTATCAGAAAAATATATGGGCACGATAACTTGTGCCATCAACGATCTAGTTATACTTAGCAACCACCATGCTAAATATTTGAATTGGAATTACGTGGTAAATTAAATTGTTCACACAAAACCTTGTGATTGACAAATATCTTTTTGACGCATGTTTCAATTCATTTAGTACACTTAGCAGAATTAACCGCATAGATACCATGCAGAATATTTAGGTTTGTCGTTACTCGTTATACAACTTTATCATCTTTTACTACAAACACATTTGCATATTGAGTTTAGACTATGTCTTGTTAAAACATTGGAATTATACATACATGTTTGTTTATCCAAAGTGTGGTGTGAAATAGAAAGGACAAAATAGCATGACTCTACATGAATGCCACTAAGATGGATAATACATGTGTTTTAGTGTTTTTCATCTATTTATATCCTTGGATATATGTGTTTGTGATACGTCTCCGTCGTATCTACTTTTCCAAACACTTTTGCCCTTGTTTTACTCTCTAACTTGTATGATTTGAATGGAACTAACCCGGACTGACGCTATTTTCAGCAGAATTGCCATGGTGTTGTTTTATGTGCAGAAAACAAATATTCTCGGAATGACCTGAAACTCCACGGAACATCTTAGAAAAAATAAAAATAAAAATCCTTGCCAAAGATGAAGACCAGGGGGCCCACATCCTGTTCACGAGGGTGGGGGACGCCCCCCCTAGGGCGCGCCCCCTACCTTGTGGGCCCCCTGGATGCCCTCCGACGCCAACTCCAACTCTATATGTTTGCTTTCGGAGAGAAAAAATAAGAGAGAATAAATCATCGTGTTTTACGATACGGAGCCGCCGCCAAGCCCTAAAACCTCTCGGGAGGGCTGATCTGGAGTCCGTTCGGGGCTCCGGAGAGGGGGATTCGTCGCCATCGTCATCATCAACCATCCTCCATCACCAATTTCATGATGCTCACCGCCGTGCGTGAGTAATTCCATCGTAGGCTTGCTGGACGGTGATGGGTTGGATGAGATTTATCATGTAATCGAGTTAGTTTTGTTAGGGTTTGATCCCTAGTATCCATTATGTTCTGAGATTGATGTTGCTATGACTTTGCTATGCTTAATGCTTGTCACTAGGGCCCGAGTGCCATTATTTCAGATCTGAACCTATTATGTTTCCATGAATATATGTGAGTTCTTGATCCTATCTTGCAAGTCTATAGTCACCTACTATGTGTTATGATCCGGCAACCGCGAAGTGACAATAATCGGGACCACTCCTGGTGATGACTATAGTTTGAGGAGTTCATGTATTCACTATGTGCTAATGCTTTGTTCCAGTTCTCTATTAAAAGGAGGCCTTAATATCCCTTAGTTTCCAATAGGACCCCGCTGCCACGGGAGGGTAGGACAAAAGATGTCATGCAAGTTCTTTTCCATAAGCACACGTATGAGTATATTCGGAATACATGCCTACATTACATAGATGAATTGGAGCACATTACATAGATGAATTGGAGCTAGTTCTGTGTCACCCTATGTTATGACTGTTACATGATGAACCGCATCCGGCATAATTATCCATCACTGATCCGATGCCTACGAGTTTTCCATATACTGGTTTACGTTTATTTACTTTCCCGCTGGTACTGTTACAATCACTACAAAATACCAAAAACATTACTTTTGTTGTCTTTACTTTTCTTGCCGCTACCATCACTATCATATTACTTTGCTACTAAACACTTTGCTGTAGATACTAAGTTTCCAGGTGTGGTTGAATTGACAACTCAACTACTAATACTTGAGAATATTCTTTGGCTCCCCTTGTGTCGAATCAATAAATTTGGGTTGAATACTCTACCCTCGAAAGCTGTTGTGATCCCCTATACTTGTGGGTTATCAAGACTAAACTTTGGCGCCGCTGCCGGGGAGCATAGCTCTATTCTTTGAGTCACTTGGGATTTATATCTGTTGGACACTATGAAGAACTTGGAAGACTCTAAGACAACAATTTATCCCTCAACTACGAGGGGAGGTAAGGAACTGCCATCTAGCTCTGCACTTGATTCACCTTCTGTTATGAGTAAGTTTGCGACACCTACACCTGCTTCTGCTATTTGTTCTGATATGTCGCATGTTATTGATGATGCCACTTCTGCTATGCATGATACTTATGATGAAACTGCTTCTATGCCTGATACTACTGTGCTCCTTGGTGAATCTCTTGATGAACAAATTGCTAGGGCTAGAGAAAAAGAAATTATTGAATCTGAATATGATGATGATAGTGATGATGAAAATATGCCTGTTATTCCTGAGGGTTATCTTTTTGATATGGAATCTTCTGCCGCTATTTTAGCTTGCAAAGATAGATATGAGCTTAAGAGGTTATTACTTAAATGGAACAAAGAATCACTTAGAGATAAAATGAAACCCGGCCCTGCTTTTGCTACTTCACCTATCTGTGTTCCTGATAAGGATTATGAATTCTCTATTGATCCTGATATAATTACTTTGGTTGAATCTGATCTGTTTTATGGCTATGAATCTGAAACTGTTGTGGCACATCTTACTAAGTTAAATGATATAGCTGCCCTGTTTACTAATGATGAGAGATCGCGTTACTTTTATATACTCAAAATATTTCCGTTCTCATTAAAGGGTGATGCTAAGATATGGTTTAATTCTCTTGATCCCGGTTGTGTGCGTAATCCCCAGGATATGATTTATTACTTCTCTGCTAAATATTTCCCTTCTCATAAGAAACAAGCTGCTTTGAGGAAAATATACAACTTTGTGCAAATTAAAGAAGAGAGTCTCCCACAAGCTTGGGGGAGGCTCCTCAAGTTACTTAATGCTTTGCCTGATCATCCTCTTAAGAAACCTGAAATACTTGATATCTTTTATAATGGACTAACCGATGCTTCCAGAGATTACCTGGATAGTTGTGTTGGTTCTCTTTTCAGGGAAAGAACACCGGATGAAGCTGAAATTCTATTGAATAATATGTTGACAAATGAAAATAATTATGCACCTCCTGAGCCAGCTCCTGCTCCAATTACTGAGCCTATTATTAAACCAACTCCGAAGAAGAGAGGTGTTTTATTCCTCAGTCCCGAAGATATGCAAGAGGCAAAGAAATCTATGAGAGAGAAAGGTATTAAAGCTGAAGATGTAAGAATTTACCTCCTATTGAAGAAATACATGGTCTTAATATACCGCCTGTTGAAGAAACATATGATCTCAATTTTTTATTTATTGAAGAACCTCCTGACCCCGATATCCCGACACAGGTAGTAAAGGTAAATTCTCTCTATAGATATGATAAAGCTGAAGTTCCTCCTACTAAAATTGCTAGTCAGTGCTTGGATGAGTTTGATAACTTTATGTTTAAGCAAGACGACTTCAATGCTTATTCTGGTAGACAATTAAAAGAAAATGCTTATATGATTAGACGCTTGGGTGATTATATGGCTAATATTAAAGGTGAACTTAAACTTGTTAGCAAACATGCTTCTATGGTTACCACTCAAGTAGAACAAGTACTTAAGGCTCAAAAAGAAGTGCTTGATGAAATGAATAGTAAGAAAAATGATTATGCTGTTAGAGTGGCTACTAGAACTGGTAGAATGACTCAGAAACATTTGTATCTTGAAGGCCACCCTAAGAGAATCGAGCAAGATTCTCAAAGAAATAATATTGATGTTCCTAGTTCTTCTAAAAAGAAGAAGAAGAAAAATGGTAGAACTGTGCAAACTTCTAGTGAACCTATTGCTGAACCACCTGATAATCCAAATGATATTTCTATGTCTGATGCTGAAACACAATCTGGTAATGAACATGAACCTAATGAAAATATTAATGATGATGTTCATGATGATGCTCAACCTAGTAATGATAATGATGTAGAAATTGAACCTGCTGTTGATCTTGATAACACACAATCAAAGAATCAATGTTATGATAAAAGAGACTTTGTTGCTTGGAAACATGGTAAAGAAAGGGAACCTTGGGTTCAGAAACCCATGCCTTTTCCTCCGAAACCATCCAAGAAAAAGGATGATGAGGATTTTGAGTGCTTTGCTGAAATGATTAGGCCTATCTTTTTGCGTATGCGATTAACTGATGTGCTCAAAACAAATCCTTATGCTAAATATATGAAGGATATCATTACTAATAAAAGAAAGATACCGGAAGCTGAGATTTCCACCATGCTTGCTAATTATACTTTTAAGGGTGGAATACCAAAGAAACTTGGAGACCTCGGAGTACCTACTATACCTTGCTCCATTAAAAGAAATTATATTAAAACTGCTTTATGTGACCTTGGAGCCGATGTTAGTGTTATGCCTCTCTCTTTATATCGTAGACTTGACTTGAATAAGCTGACACCCACCGAAATATCTTTGCAAATGGCTGATAAATCAACTGCTATACCTGTTGGTATTTGTGAGGATGTGCCTGTTGTAGTTGCAAACGTTACTCTTTTAACGGACTTTGTTATACTTGATATTCCCGAGGATGATAGTATGTATATTATTCTTGGAAGACCTTTTCTTAATACTGCAGGGGCTGTCATTGATTGCAACAAAGGCAATGTCACTTTTCATGTTAATGGTAATGAGCATACGGTACACTTTCCGAGGAAACAACCTCAAGTTCATAGTATCAACTCCATTGGAAAAATTACATCGATTATAATTGGAGGTTTTGAATTTCCTCTTCCTACTATCAAAAAGAAATATTATATACTTATTATAGGGGATGTGCATATCCCCGTTGAGGTAACTTAGTGTTATTCGAAATTTCTCCGGTTTCATGATTATCGGAATGAGTTTGTTAACAAGACTTGATCAACCTTGTTAGTGGATTCTTTTTGATGAGCATGAGATGGATGAAACTAGAAGCACAAACTTCTATACCCTCTCTATACTTTCTGTTAATTAGTAGAAATAAAGTAAAAATAGTATTTTTTATGTCTGTTTCCTGGCTTATCCGTGTAATATAAAAATATCCCGAAAATAAAAGTCCTCAGAATGACATGCCAATTTAATATGATTTTTTCGGGAATATTTGAGGATTTACTGTGCAAAAATTACCGCGGGAGGAGCTACCACCTAGCCACGAGGGTGGTGGGCGCCGCCTGCCTCGTGGGCCCATGATGGCCCTCCTCCACTTATCCCAGCACCCATCTTCTTCCTCTGTCTCACACAAACCCGAAAAACCAACTCAAGCACGAGTTCCAGCCACTTTTGCTGTGATTTTCGATCTACTTGCTTAAAGCACCTCTCGCAAAACTGCTTGGGGAGATTGTTCCTTGGTATGTGACTCCTCCATTGGTCCAATTAGTTTTTGTTCTAGTGCTTTATTCTTTGCAAATTTGTGCTGCATAGGTGACCATGTTCTTGAGCTTGCATGTCAAATTTATATGGTTCCAAGTAGTTCTAATGCTTGATATAGGCTCTAGGCACTTGTAGGAGTAGTTGCTATCAATATTATTGAAGTTGGTTTACTTTTGCTTGAAGTTACTAAAATTTCAGAATTTTTCAAAGAAAAACAATATGCTTAGGAAGATGTTCCAAGGTGGTTCCTCTAAGAAGCAAGGACCTAGGATTGCTATGCGCGATGCTGACGAGGATCCACCAAGAGACGCTCCAGTATGGCCTTGCGAATGGCCGTCGGAAAATTTTATGGACCGTGCGGGAATTAAAGAAGAATTCAAAGCATATTTGCGCAATGCCGGTCTTGAGGATTTTGAGGCTAACAAATGCCCCCAGTATCATGATCTCACAAGTTCCTTTGTGAGGAGGTTTGAGTATTCATCTCCGCGTAATTCCCCTTCAGTCATGTTTGATCTCTATGACAAATCTTATACCATGGACTTAGAGGATTTCACTTCTGCTTGCAAACTTCCATCATGGGGTAGTGTTAGGGATCCCCCTAAATCTGAATTTAGAAACTTTCTTGCTAGTATAACTATGGGGGAATCTAGAGATATAACGCAGGCTACCATAGGGAGCATTCACTTTCTCGCTATACATTATTTTGCTCTTTTCATCGGTAGATGCATAAATGCTAAGGATGAAGCATGTCACATGTGTGTCCCTGATCTTAGCATTCTTAGGAGTGCTGTGTTAGGAGACCAATCTTATCATATGTGAGCCATTGTAGCTCGTAGGTTGCATCATAATAGACATAATGGAGATTTCTTTGGAGGAATTTATGCAACTCGCTTAGCTCATTTTCTTGAGATAGACATTCGTGAGGGTGATACGGAGTTGCCTCCTGCATATTTTGATTATGACTATGGCTTCGCACCAGTTTGTCGAGAGGCCTGAATCACCTCTCTTATATCGTCTAATTTTTGATAAACGACGTGTTTTCCGTATTACTCTCCCTGCTCATGCGTTCTTTGATTCACAGACAAAAATAAGATATGTTATTACCAGAGAGGAGGCAGAAGAGTATAAGAGGAGAGCGGAGGCAGCTCGACTCCATGATGCAGCTCAGCGGGTGATAACCGCTGCACATCAGTATGATCCCAACTATTCCTCGTCGCAGTACGACCCCAGCTACACCTATGGGTATCCGCCAGGCTATCCCTGGCAATAGACCAACTTAGGCCAAAAGCCTAAACTTGGGGGAGTACGTATTTCTCACCGACATTACATTTATGTTCACACACACTCATTACTAGTTGTCGGTGCTCAACCTCTTTCACTGTAATATCCATGCTAGTTTATTTTCTTTTTCCTGCTTTCTTCTTGTGTGTTTGTTAAACCTTAAGGAAAACCAAAAAAATAGAAGTAGTTTATTTTTCTGCTGTAGTAGTAATAATTAAAAAGAAAACCCAAAAATATTTCCTATTCTTCTTTTGCTTGTTGGGAGCTTTCCCGTGTAAATAGTTTTATTTCTTTTCTTTTCTTTAGGGGTCAGTAGGAGAAGACCATAATTAAATTGTTGAAGTGGCTCTTATAAGCATTATTTTTGATTTAACCAAGAGCCCATATTGCTTTGTCTTTTCCTGTTTATTGAATGCTCGGAGATTCCAGCTTAGTCCAATGCACGTACACTCTTATTATTATTCACACCGTTCGGTCGTGCAAGTGAAAGGCAATTATGATGATATATGATGGACTGACTGAGATGAGAAAAGCTGGTATGAACTCGACCTCTTTTGTTTTTGTAAATATGCTGAGTCCCTCGTTCTTGATTCAGCTTATTATGAATAAACATGTTCGCAATGACAATTAGAGATCATAGTTCCTTGTTCCATGCTTGATTAGCTATGAGTTATAATGACTTATCTTGTGTGCCAACTTGCTATTGCGATGATTATGATGTGGTATGATGGGGTGGTATCGTCCTTTGGATGATTTAAGTGACTTGACTTGGCACATGTTCACACATGTAGTTGAAACAAAATCAACATAGCCTTCACGATATTTATGTTCATGGTGGATTATATCGTACTCATGCTTGCATCCAATATTTATTAATTTTAATGCATGCACATGGCTGTTGTCGCTCTCTAGTCGGTCACTTCCCAGTCTTTTGCTAGCCTTCACTTGTACTAAGCGGGAATACTGCTTGTGCATCCAATCCCTTAAACCCCAAAGTTATTCCAGATGAGTCCACTATACCTTCCTATATGCGATATCTACCTGCCGTTCCAAGTAAATTTGTATGTGCCAAACTCTAAACCTTCAAATAAACATTCTGTTTTGTATGCTCGAATAGCTCATGTATCAACCAAGGCTGTCCTTATCTTCCGTGTTAGGCGGGTTATTCTCAAGAGGAGTGGACTCCGCTCCTCACTCACGAGAAAATGGCTGGTCACCAGGATGCCCAGTCCCATTCTTTATGCAAACTAAATCAAAATTAATTGCAAACAAAACTCCCCCTGGGACCTGATATATGTTGGAGGCACTCGTTGTTTCGAGCAAGCCATGGATTGATGCTTGTTGGTGGAGGGAGAGTATAAACTTTACCATTCTGTTTGGGAACCGCCTATAATGTGTTTAGCATGGAAGATATCGCCATCTCTTAGTTGTTACGTTGACAATGAAAGTATACCGCTCAAAATACAATTTATCTCTATTGCAAAACCGAGCTCTGGCACCTCTACAAATCCCTGCTTCCCTCTGCGAAGGGCCTATCCATTTACTTTTATGTTGAGTCATCACCCTCTTATTAAAAAGCACTAGCTGGAGAGCACAACTGTCATTTGCATTCATCACTATTAATTTATATTGGGTGTGACTATGATTGGATCTCTTTTACCATGAATTACAATGTCTAGTCAGTCCTTGATCTTTAAAGGTGCTCTGCATTTATGTTTTGCGGTCTCAGAAAGGGCTAGCGAGATACCATCTTGTTATATCATAATATGATTGTTTTGAGAAAGTGTTGTCATCCGAGGTTTATTATTATGACTCGCTAGTTGATTATGCTATTGATATGAGTAATTATGAGACCTGAGAATTATTGCAAATGTGGTTAGTTATGATCTATGCTAAAAACTTGAATGCTGGCTTGACATAGTTACAACAACAAGAGCAAACAGAGTTTGTAAAAGTTTTTCTTTCTTTCTTTCAGTTTGTCAACTGAATTGCTTGAGGACAAGCAAGGGTTTAAGCTCGGGGGAGTTGATACGTCTCCGTCGTATCTACTTTTCCAAACACTTTTGCCCTTGTTTTGGACTCTAACTTGTATGATTTAAATGGAACTAACCCGGACTGACGTTGTTTTCCGCAGAATTGCCATGGTGTTGTTTTATGTGCAGAAAACAAATATTCTCGGAATGACCTGAAACTCCACGGAACATCTTAGAAAAAATAATAAAAAATCCTCGCCAAAGATGAAGACCAGGGGGCCCACACCCTGTTCACGAGGGTGGGGGCGCCCCCCTAGGGCGCGCCCCCTACCTCGTGGGCCCCCTGGATGCCCTCCGACGCCAACTCCAACTCTATATATTTTCTTTCAGAGATAAAAACATAAGAGAGAAGAAATCATCGCGTCTTACGATACGGAGCCGCCGCCAAGCCCTAAAACCTCTCAGGAGGGCTGATCTGGAGTCCGTTCGGGGCTCCGGAGAGGGGGATTCGTCGCCGTCGTCATCATCAACCATCCTCCATCACCAATTTCATGATGCTCACCGTCGTGCGTGAGTAATTCCATTGTAGACTTGCTGGACGGTGAAGGGTTGGATGAGATTTATCATGTAATCGAGTTAGTTTTGTTAGGGTTTGATCCCTAGTATCCATTATGTTCTGAGATTGATGTTGCTATGACTTTGCTATGCTTAATGCTTGTCACTAGGGCCCGAGTGCCATGATTTCAGATCTGAACCTATTATGTTTCCATGAATATATGTGAGTTCTTGATCCTATCTTGCAAGTCTATAGTCACGTACTATGTGTTATGATCCGGCAACCCCGAAGTGACAATAATCGGGACCACTCCCGGTGATGACCATAGTTTTAAGAGTTCATGTATTCACTATGTGCTAATGCTTTGTTCCGGTTTTCTATTAAAAGGAGGCCTTAATATCCCTTAGTTTCCAATAGGACCCCGCTGCCACGGGAGGGTAGGACAAAAGATGTCATGCAAGTTCTTTTCCATAAGCACGTATGTGAAGGAAATATGCCCTAGAGGCAATAATAAAGTTACTATTTATTTCCTTATATCATGATAAATGTTTATTATTCATGCTAGAATTGTATTAACCGGAAACATAATACATGTGTGAATACATAGACAAACAGAGTGTCACTAGTATGCCTCTACTTGACTAGCTCGTTAATCAAAGATGGTTATGTTTCCTAACCATAGACATGAGTTGTCATTTGATTAACGAGATCACATCATTAGGAGAATGATCATTAGGAGAATGATGTGATTGACTTGACCCATTCCGTTAGCTTAGCACTTGATCGTTTAGTTTGTTGCTATTGCTTTCTTCATGACTTATACATGTTCCTATGACTATGAGATTATGCAACTCCCGTTTACCGGAGGAACACTTTGTGTGCTACCAAACGTCACAACGTAACTAGGTGATTATAAAGGTGCTCTACAGGTGTCTCCGAAGGTACTTGTTGGGTTGGCTTATTTCGAGATTAGGATTTGTCACTCCGATTGTCGGAGAGGTATCTCTGGGCCCTCTCGGTAATGCACATCACCTAAGCCTTGCAAGCATTGCAACTAATGAGTTAGTTGCGAGATGATGTATTACGGAACGAGTAAAGAGACTTGACGGTAACGATATTGAACTAGGTATTGAGATGCCGACGATCGAATCTCGGGCAAGTAACATACCGATGACAAAGGGAACAACGTATGTTGTTATGCGGTCTGATCGATAAAGATCTTCGTAGAATATGTAGGAGCCAATATGAGCATCCAGGTTCCGCTATTGGTTATTGACCGGAAACGTGTCTCGGTCATGTCTACATAGTTCTCAAACCCGTAGGGTCCGCACGCTTAACGCTACAATGACAGTTATATTATGAGTTTATATGTTTTGATGTACCGAAGGAGTTCGGAGTCCTGGATGAGATTGGGGACATGACGAGGAGTCTCGAAATGATCGAGACGTAAAGATCGTTATATTGGACGACTATATTCGGACATCGGAAAGGTTCCGAGTGATTCGAGTATTTTTCAGAGTACCGGAGAGTTACGGGAATTCGCCGGGGAGTATATGGGCCTTATTGGGCCATACGGGAATAGAGGAGAGAGGCCAAAAGGAAGGAGGCATGCGCCCCCCTCTGGTCCGAATTGGACAAGGGGTGCAGCTCCCTTTTCCTTGTTCCTCTCCCCTTATTTCCTTCTCTCCTACTCCAACAAGGGAAGGAGGAGTCCTACTCCCGGTGGGAGTAGGACTCCCCCCTTGGCGCGCCCTCCTCCTATGCTGGCCACCTCCCCCCTTGCTCCTTTATATACGGGGGCAGGGGGCACCCCATAGACACAACAGTTGATCATTGATCTCTTAGCTGTGTGCGGTGCCCCCCTCCACCATAGTCCTCGATAATATTGTAGTGGTGCTTAGGCGAAGCCCTGCGACAGTAGAACATCAAGATCGTCACCACGCCATCGTGCTGACGGAACTCTTCCCCGACATTCTGCTGGATCAGAGTCCGGGGATCGTCATCGAGCTGAACGTGTGCTAGAACTCGGAGGTGCTGTAGTTTCGGTACTTGATCGGTCGGATTGTGAAGATGTACGACTACATCAACCGCGTTGTGCTAACGCTTCCGCTTACGGTCTACGAGGGTACGTGGACAACACTCTCCCCTCTCGTTGCTATGCATCACCATGATCTTGCGTGTGCGTAGGAATTTTTTTGAAATTACTACGTTCCCAAACAGTATGACTATATTCAGAATACATGCCTACATTACATTGATGAATTGGAGCTAGTTCTGTGTCACCCTATGTTATGACTGTTACATGATGAACCGCATCCGGCATAATTATCCATCACTGATCCGGTGCCTACGAGTTTTCCATATACTGGTTTACGCTTATTTACTTTCCCGCTGCTACTGTTACAATCACTACAAAATACCAAAAACATTACTTTTGCTGTCTTTACTTTTGTTGCCGCTACCATCACTATCATATTACTTTTCTACTAAACACTTTTCTGCAGATACTAAGTTTCCAGGTGTGGTGTAATTGACAACTCAGCTGCTAATACTTGAGAATATTCTTTTGCTCCCCTTGTGTCGAATCAATAAATTTGGGTTGAATACTCTACCCTCGAAAGCTGTTGTGACCCCCTATGCTTGTGGGTTATCAGTTTGCATAGAGCTCTAAAACATATGGTTAATAATTATCTTTATAGAGTTTTGTAGAGTTAATGCTAGTCTATCTTAGGTATAGGCAAAAGAAATATATAACAGTTACAAGAAATGCCCACAAAGAGTTTCTTCTCGATAAGTTTCTTGTTCTTTCATTGTTGATTAGACTTTAATGCTTCTGTTCATTTAACACTAAATTGAAAAAACACATGTGCTTTGTATTTGTTACTTTAATCTTGTCCCTAGCTTGCAAGAGGCATGTAAACTTTTGTATTTTTTCCTTTATTGCATCTACAGTTTGCATAAATATCTCAAATTCATCTTAAAATGGCAGTTACTTTCACCTCCTATGATGTTCAAAACCAACATAACCAAGCATGTGGATTTACACACTAGTTTGGAAAACATATATCTTGTCATGGGTGTTGATTACAAAAAGTTTCGTACTGCCTTGACCTAGTACAACACAATCAAATACTTTTCACATCCATGGATGGGATTGCCTCTATCGAAGAGGGGCTTTATCGGGCGTTCTCATTAACCACCGGTGATCTCTATGGTTGAGACTGATGAAGGAGTCTGTGCTAGTACCCCATCTCACCTGGTCCTTGTAAGACGACAAAGGGACGACATGGGTGACTCAGGAGGGAAGCCAAGAGCCTATCCCCGAGGCACTCATCCCACCAAGTGATGATTGGTGATGGCAACTAATTTGTGTGCCGCTACATCAGCGGTTTTTGACAACCTTCCTTTTAATCAGAATTACCTCGCAGCTCCTTTCCTTTCCAAAAAATACCAATGTTGACAAGTTATTGGCCTAACAAATATAAAGATTTCAAAAAAATTGAGGAAGGAAGATTTTAAATTTTTCCTTAAAGCAAAATCTTCACTCCCAAAAAAAGGTTAAACTATGTCCGAATTCACCCGCAAGGTGTATGAAGTTTCAAGTAGGGATGAAAATGGAGCGAAAACTTTCCGCTTTTTCCGGCGAAAACATGAAAAAGGAGAGGGAAAATGGTAGTCAAAACGGAAAAAGAAGCGGGATTTTTTTATGCGAAAACAAAAATAAAAACAAAATGATGTTTTTCGATGGAATAGGCACGGAAACGGAATTTTCCATTTTGTTAGACAAACTCGCGGAGACTTTATTAACCCATCACAATGTTTACAGGGACGAAGGAAAGGTTCCCAGGATGACCTAACCAAACATGGCGGCCACCCCCGAGAGAAAGTGCATGCTTTGCTAGTTTGTGAGCTTCAAAGTTTGAGCTCCTAAATTCATGAACTATGTTACATAAATGAAAGTTTGAAGACCGGTCTAGAATTTCTTTCATGACTGCTCGATAAGATGCAGAAGTGTCATTCCTCACATCATCCACCACCACCCTACAATCCGATGCAACTTGGATATTCAGGACGTATATATCTTCTGAAAGGGATAGGGCTTCCCTGATAGCCATTTCTTCAAGTGTTGCTGGATCGCTAATGTGCTTGACAACAATGGCCGAAGCTCCGAGAAAGGCCCCCTGTTGATCCCTACAAACTGGCCCAACTGCTCCATACCTTCGGCCTGCGGATACCGCTACATCTGCATTTAGCTTTACACACCCCTGGGCTGGCGGCAGTCAGCGTGACGGCCTCGGAGCGGAAGCAATCGTTGGTCTTTGAACACGGCAGCTAGCTTGCCGTATTTCTACCAAGTAACTCGTTACAAAGTTGTTCGTTGAAAAAGGAGATTGGTAGATGTCTTCATAAACAGCTTTTCTCCTTGCGCCCCAGATCACCCAAGCAGTCACAATTAAACGGATAAACTCATCAGTGTCCAAGATTTCATGCAAAGCAAAGAGCCAAGCCTTCGGGTTCTCCTCCTGGCAGTGAATAAACTTTTCAACAAATTCCTCCGGCGCGAGAGCCCATATACTCCTTGACATGGCGCATGACAAGAGTGCATGCCTCCACATATCTTTAGTGCCACATAGCTTGCATGTATCTTCGTCGGCCATGTTCCTATGGTTCAAAACCTCTTGAGTCGGCATCGACTGCCTCGCAAGTCGCCATACGAACATACAAAGCTTGGAGACCTGGATATGCCAGATAGCGGTCCAATGTTCACTCTCCAGAGCTAAAGTACCATCTTCTTCATATATCCATCTTTCCCTACTTAGTTTCGTTCTCATAATCATGCGATATGCCGAGCGTGCAGTGAATACACCTCGGTTCTCCTCATCCCATTGATACGTCTCCAACGTATCTATATTTTTTATTGTTCCATGTTGTTATATTATCATTCTTGGATGTTTTATAATCATTTTATATCATTTTTTGGTACTAACCTATTGATAGAGTGCCAAGTGTGAGTTGTTGTTTTTTGCATGTATTTTACATCGCAGGTAATCAATATCAAACGGAGTCCAAACGCAGCGGAACATTTTGTGGACTGTTTTTGGACCAGAAGACATCCAATGGGCCAGAGAAGCGCCTCGGGGGGGGGGGTGCTCCGAGGGGAGCACAACCCACCAGGTCGCGCCTGGAGGCAAAGGCACGCCCTGGTGGGTTGTGCCCACCTCGGGTGCCCCCCGGACCGCCTCTTTGCTCTATAAATACCCCAATATTCCAGAAACCCTAGGGGAGTCGATGAAAATCAATTCCAGCTGCCACAGAGTTCAGAACCACCCAATCCAATCTAGACACCATCACGGAGGGGTTCACCACTTCCATTGGTGCCTCTCTGTTGATGTGTGAGTAGTTCTTTGTAGACCTTCGGGTCCTTAGTTAGTAGCTAGATGGCTTCCTCTCTCTCGTTTGATTCTCAATACAATGGTCTCTTGGAGATCCATATGATGTAACTCTTTTTGCGGTGTGTTTGTTGGGATCGGATGAACTTTGAGTTTATGGTCAGATCTATCTTTTTATCCATGAAAATTATTTGAGTTTCTTTGATCTCTTATATGCATGATTGCTTATAGACTCGTATTTCTTCTCCGATATTTGGGTTTTATTTGGCCAACTTGATCTATTTATCTTGCAATGGGAAGAGGTGCTTTGCAGTGGGTTCGATCTTACGATGCTTGATCCCAGTGACAGAAGGGGAACCGACACGTATGTATCATTGCTACTAAGGATAAAATGATGGGGTCTATTTCTACATAAATATATCTTTACTACATCATGTCATCGTTCTTATTGCATTACTCCGTTTCTCCATGAACTTAATACACTAGATGCATGCTGGATAGCGGTCGATGTGTGGAGTAATAGTAGTAGATGCAGGCAGGAGTCGGCCTACTAATCTTGGACATGATGCCTATATAATGATCATTTTCTAGATATCGTCATGATTATTTGAAGTTCTATCAATTTCCCAACAGTAATTTGTTTACCCACCGTTTGCTATTTTTCTCGAGAGAAGCCACTAGTGAAACCTACGGCCCCCGGGTCTTGCGATATATTTTCCTTTGCTTTTATTTTCATATCTATTAAACCAAAAATATAAAAATACCTGGCTGCACTTTATTTTATTTGGTGTTCGATCTATCAATAGTTGCTACTCTCTCACGTCCGTTTGCCAATTTCTGGCGCTGTTACCCGAAAGGGATTGACAACCCCTTTAATACGTCGGGTTGCGAGTATTTGTTATTTGTATGCAGGTATTGTTTACGTAGTGTTGCTTGGTTCTTCTACTAGTTCGATAACCTTTGTTTCATCACTAAGAGAAATACCTACCGTTGTTGTGCTGCATCGTCCCTTCCTCTGTGGGGAAATACCAACGTAGCTTCAAGCCGCATCAGCCATGCCCAAAAATCAGTTACATTCCTTGTGCACAAAGGTATTTTCAGATCCCATCTGCATCAAAAGGGGTAAACACTGTCCAAACCAGACCTTATTTCCATTCGGCGGAAGTGGAATCGATGAAGTCCGAGACTTGAACTGGTGGATTAGGAACTAGTGAGGTGATTGGACGTTTGAAATTGTCTCTAGGGATCCAGTTATGCAACCATACATCAGTCCGTTCTCCATTACCAATTCACCTGATAATTCCTTGGGCCAAAATGTCCCTTCCATGTAGAACTGCATGTCAAATCTGAGAAGGGCGAGCCTCCAAGTTAGCTTCCAAAAGTGTGCACTATGGAAAATAAACGGATTTCAACACCCTCGCGCTCAAGGATGCCTCATGTGTCATTAATCGCCAAGCTTGTCTTGCCAAGAGTGCTAAGTTGAATATTTCCAAATCACGAAAACCCAGTCCACCCAAGTGTTTTGGCCTCGTCATCATATCCCATGCAACCCAACTTGGTTTCCTTTTTTCCATTCTTGCTACCCCACCAGAACTGACAGATAATAGACGTAATACTCTCACACAAACCCCTTGGCAACCGGAAACATGACATGAAAAATACCGGGATAGCTTGTGCAACAGATTTAATCAACACTACTTTACTAGCCGCTGAGAGCAACTTCTCCATCCATCCTTTGATTTTCTCCCACACACGATCTCTCAAATATTTGAAAGTGCCATTTTTCGAGTGGCCAACATCAATGGACATTCCCAAGTAACGTTCACTGAAAGACTCATTTTGCACATGTAAAGAGCTTTTGATCTCCTCTCTAAGAGATGTGGGGCAGCCCTTAGTAAAGAAAATTGAGGATTTATCATGATTTATTCTCTATCCTATAGCCTTACAATATATATCTAGCAGGTTTGACACTACAATTGATCCCTCTACCATAGCCTTAAAAAGCAACAAACTATCATCTCCAAATAAAAGGTGGTTAATGGTGGGTGTCGCGGGGCCACCTTAATACCTACAATTGATGACTCAGAACTGGATTTCAGGTGGCACGAAAGGCCCTCTGCTGCAATCAGGAATAAGTAGGGGTAAATTGGGTCTCCCTGCCGAATACCTCTCTTCGGCTTAAAAGATTCAAGCTTCTCACCATTGAACAAAACATAGAAGGACATTGATGAAACTAGGCTCATAACTGTATGTTGGGGAACGTAGCATGCAATTTCAAAAAAAATCCTACGATCACGCAAGATCTATCTAGGAGATGCATAGCAACGTGAGGGCGAGAGTGTGTCCACGTAGCCTCATAGACCGAAAGCGGAAGCGTTAGCTTAACGCGGTTTATGTAGTCGAATGTTTTCACGATCCAACCGATCCAAGTACCGAATGTATGACACCTCCGTGTTCAGCACACGTTCAGGTCGATGATGTCCCTCGAACTCATGATCCAGTAGAGGGTCAGGGGAGAGTTCCGTCAGCACGATGGTGTGGTGACGGTGATGGCGATGTGATCCGCGCAGGGCTTCGCCTAAGCACTACAACGCTATGACCGGAGGACTAAACTGCGGAGGGGGGCACCGCACATGGCTAAGAGAACTATTGGTGTGCCTTTGGGGTGCCCCTCGCCCCCATATATAAAGGAGGGGAGGAGGAGGTGGCCGACCCTAGGGGTGGCGCGCCATGGGGGGAGTCCTACTAGGACTCCACTCCTAGGAGGATTCGGCTCCCCTTTCCTTCCAACGGAGAGGGGAAAGGGGAAAGAGGGGAGAGGGAGAAGGAATGGGGGGGAGGGGCGCCCCCACCCCTTGTCCAATTCGGATTGGGTAGGGAGGAGGCCCATGAGGCCCATTAACTTCCCCCCCCCCCCGGGGGGGGGGGTCCGAAAACCTCCCGGTACTCCGAAAAATCCCCGAACTTCTTCGGAACCATTTCGGTGTCCGTATATGACCTTCCAATATATGAATATTTACCTCTCGACCATTTTAGGACTCCTCGTCATGTCCATGATCTCATCCGGGACTCTGAAAAAATTTCGGTCACCAAAACACATAACTCATAATACAAATCGTCATCAAATGTTAAGCGTGTGAACCCTACGGGTTCGAGAACTATGTAGACATGACTGAGACACATCTATGGTCAATAACCAATAGCGGAACCTGGATGCTCATATTGGTTCCTACATATTCTTCGAAGATCTTTATCGGTCAAACTACATGACAACATATGTCATTCCCTTTGTCATTGGTATGTTACTTGCCCGAGATTCGATCGTCAGTATCATCATACCTAGTTCAATCTCATTACTGGCAAGTCTCTTTACTCGTTCCGTAATACATCATCCCGCAACTAACTCATTAGTCACATTGCTTGCAAGGCTTATAGTGATGTGCATTACCGAGAGGGCCCAGAGATACCTCTCCGATTCACGGAGTGACAAATCCTAATCTTGATCTATGCTATCCCAAGAAATACCTTCGGAGACACCTGTAGAGCATCTTTATAATCACCCAGTTACATTGTGATGTTTGATAGCACACAAGGTGTTCCTCCGGTATTCAGGAGTTGCATAATCTCATAGCCAAAGGAATATGTATAAGTCATGAAGAAAGCAATAGCAATAAAACTAAACGATCATTATGCTAAGCTAACGGATGGGTCTTGTCCATCACATCATTCTCTAAGGATGTGATCCCGTTCATCAAATGACAGCACATGTCTATGGTCAGGAAACTTGACCATCTTTGATTAACGAGCTAGTCAAGTAGAGGCATACTAGGGACACTCTGTTTTGTCTATGTATTCACACATGTACTAAGTTTCCGGTTAATACAATTCTAGCATGAATAATAAACATTTATCATGATATAAGGAAACATAAATAACAACTTGATTATTGCCTCTAGGGCATATTTCCTTCAGTCTCCCACTTGCACTAGAGTCAATAATCTAGATTACATAGTAATGATTCTAACACCCATGGAGTCTTGATGCTAATCATGTTTTACTTGTGGAAGAGGCTTAGTCAACAGGTCTGCAACATTCAGATCCGTATGTATTTTGCAAATCTCTATGTCTCCCTCCTTGACTTGATTGCGGATGGAATTGAAGTGTCTCTTGATGTGTTTGGTTCTCTTGTGAAATCTGGATTCCTTCGCTAAGGCAATTGCTCCCGTATTGTCACGAAAGATTTTCATTGGACCCGATGCACTAGGTATTACACCTAGATCGGGTATGAACTCCTTCATCCAGACTGCTTCATTTTCTGCTTCTGAAGTAGCTATGTACTCCGCTTCACACGTAGATCCCGCCACGCCGCTCTGCTTGGAACCGCACCAACTTACAGATCCATCATTCAATATAAATATGTATCCGGTTTGTGACTTTGAGTCATCCGGATCAATGTCAAAGCTTGCATCGATGTAACCATTTACGACAAGCTCTTTGGCGGTGTCAAAACCGGCGGATCTCGGCTAGGGGGTCCCGAACTATGCGTCTAGGCGGATGGTAATAGGAGACGGGGGCACGATGTTTACCCAGGTTCGGGCCCTCTTGATGGAGGTAATACCCTACGTCCTGCTTGATTGTTCTTGATGATATGAGTAGTACAAGAGTTGATCTACCATGAGATCAGAGAGGCTAAACCCTAGAAGCTAGCCTATGGTATGATTGTTGTTCTTGGTCCTACGGACTAAACCCTCTGGTTTATATAGACACCGGAGGGGGCTAGGGTTACACAGAGTCGGTTACAAGGAAGGAGATCTACATATCCGTATTGCCAAGCTTGCCTTCCACGCCAAGGAGAGTCCCATCCGGACACGGGACCGAGTCCGGCCAAAGGATATAATCCGGCTGTCCGGATACCCCCCTAATCCAGGACTCCCTCAGTAGCCCCTGAACCAGGCTTCAATGATGATGAGTTCGGCGCGCAGATTGTCTTCGGCATTGCAAGGCGAGTTCCTCCTCCGAATACTTCATAGAAGATTTTGACATGAGGATCATGTCCGGCTCTGCAAAACAAGTTCCACATACAACCGTAGAGAGAATAATATTTCCACAAATCTAATCTGCCGATGCGTTTCGCAGTGTGACATCACACCACAGCCAGGTCACCATTCGAATCGTCTTTCACAACCAAACTCAGCGTGTTTCGCGAGGCGGTTTCCTTGGCACGTCTTGTCGAAGCAGAGATCGTGTCCCCTTATTACGGGATTCCCATCAATACGGACATGGGTAACCCAACCGCGCCACTAATTACGGCGCTTGGGGGATAAGCGAGTTTTACCAGGCTGGTGGGGGCGCATAGTTTTTGTCCGCCCTTATAAAGGGATAAGGGTTCACCTTTTTCTTCCCACGCCTTCTTCCTCCTTGCTCATCCATTCGCGCGCACACGAGCTCCAGCGCCCAAGTCCAGATCCTTCTCCTCAACTCTCTCCAAACATGTCCGGAGCGGGAGGCAAGTGGATGGTCTCCTCTATCACGGAGGGAGACATCAAAAAGTTACGCAGGGCCGGATACTTAGCCGCGGATATCGCGCACCGGCTGCCAGCCGTGGGGCAAATCGTCCCTACCCTGGAACCTTACGAAAGGGTGGTTTTCCTCACCCACTTTGTCCGCGGACTGGGGTTTCCCCTCCATCCATTCGTCTGCAGCCTTATGTTCTATTATGGGCTGGACTTCCATGATCTGGCCCTGAATTTCATCCTCAACATCTCGGCGTTCATCGTCGTGTGCGAGGCTTTCCTCCGCGTCCGGCCCCACTTCGGCCTATGGCTGAAGACCTTCAATGTCAAACCGAAGGTAGTAGGCGTCCAACAAGCGGAATGCGGTGGAGCCATGGTGGGCAAAATGCCCAACGTTACATGGCTCGAGGGCTCCTACGTGGAGACCATAAAGGGGTGGCAATCGGGGTGGTTCTACATCACCGAGCCACGCGACACCAACTGGGTGGCGGCCCCCGAGTTTCGATCCGGAATCCCCACTCGGCTTACTTCCTGGAAGGAGAAGGGCCTGTCCTGGGGCTCATCGATGGAGCTGGACGGACTCCAGAAGTGTATCCAGAACATGATAGGCAGGAAACTCAAGCTTGTCAACATAGTCCAGGTCATGCTCTTCCGTCGGATCCTCCCGTGTCAACAACGGGCTTTCAACTTATGGGAGTTCGACCCGGCCCAGCACCAGACTCTACGCGAGTTCTTCGACATGACGCATAAGGATGTCTAGAAGGTGCTGTTCAAGGGCGCCGAGGTCCCCCCTCCCCTTACCGAGGATCGCAGGCTAAGCGCGACGCGCCTGCGGATCTGGTAAGTTCTGTACATCTCGTAGGGTATTTATTTTCCATGGTTTAACCATGTGTGGGTTCTGAGCTCCCATGCCTTTGACAGGACTGGGTGGAGACATCAAAGCAGATTGACTGCCCGACCCCTCTGCCCTAAGACCCTGCAGACGCTCTCCTGACGAAGATGCGGACCCCGGCTCCTTATGGGGTGCCGGAGAAGAAGATCAAGAAGAAGGCCACGGGAACCCGAAAGAGTTCCCGGCGCTAGGTGGTATCGGACTCATCGTCCGATAACTCCAAGACGCACTCCTCCCATGAAAACGAGGAGGAGGAATATGAAGATTCTCCCCCTCCAGCCGGGGGAGATAAGAAAAGGAAGGCTGCCCCAACCGGAGAGGCCGAAGGGTCCAAGAAGGGAAGGACTCTCCTTCTGGACTGTTCCACCACCGCCGCCGATAGCGAAGACGAGTGGTTACTCAGGGCCAAGCCCCTGGCGACGTCGTAAGTATTCGGATACCAGAGTAACTCATAGCATACTTTTATTGCACTGCTTTTCCTAATGCTGAATATGATCATGCAGTCCGCCCCGAGCCCGTATCGACGTATCCTCGTCGGGCGGTTCCCTGGACTCGTCGGATATGAATAGTGAGTCACTTCCAACCGCCTCCTCTCCTCGCCCTACGGACAATGTCGAGGTATTGTCTCAAGGGGCACCGATCCGGGGGGAGATAGTCCTGGAGGTGCATCAAGGCAACCTTCTGGACTCCAGGCACAAAGGGAGCAAGACTCCCAAGGACTCCAAGTTCGGCCCTTAGCCGAACACCGCGCCGGAACCTCCAGTGGTTCCGGACTCTGGCAGGCGGCCCCCTTCCAAGAGGGGCAAGCCGCCCGTGCCGGTGACCTCTGCCCATCCAGAGGCACCGGACAACCTGCTGGGAGCGCTTCGCGGCGCTTCCATCGATGAAGAGCACCGCACTATTATGAGTGCGGTGATCAAGAAGGTTCAGTTCGCCAAGAGCGGACTGACTGAAGCATGTGCCAGCCTTCTAACAGGCTTTGAGGTAAGTGTTTAAAATATAGGAAAATATTACCGCATAGACAATAGCCCCTGATGCTCTATTTGGTGTTCACAAAGAAAAGTCGAATAGAGGATCAAATAATATCTGCAGGAGTCTAATATAAGTATGTCTGTATGCGTATGCAGGCTTCGCTGCTGACCTCTGCCGCACTGACTGCGGAGGTCGCCGCACTGAAGCCGAACCTCGAGCGGTCCGAGAAAGAGCTTGGCCTTACCAAGAGGCAGCTCAAGGAGAACAAAGGTAAGTAATACCTTGTCTATATATATATATAAGATGTGGTTGCAAAATGATAGGATCATCATGGATGTGCCAGGGGCCACGACCGAAGTGGCGACCCTGAAGCAAGCGATGTCCGAGGCCGAAAACAAAGCGGCCAAGGAGCGCACCGAGCGGGAGAAACAGGAGGCACGGGTGGGCGAGGTGCAGCAAGAGCTCCAGGCTCTCGTGAAGAAGCACGAGACTTTGGAGCTTGACTCGAAGACGCGAGAGTCTGAGCTTGCCACGGCCCTCGAGAGCACAAAGCGTGCCAAGGCTGAAGCCCAAAAGGCCCTCTAGGAAATTGAGGCGATGAGGAAGGTAGCGGCGGGTAAGGCATTCATTATGCAAAGCAAGCATGTGAAAGTAAATTACTTGTTACTTACCCGAGTCCGGAGCTCTCTAGGAGCATTCACATATTTTCCCCACAGCGTGTCAGATGCTGCAAAGTACTACCAGGAGGAGGAGGGAAGCTCGACGGAGAAGTTGTTCTGGTCTCAGTATACTGGGACCGAACACCCGATGCCTGTGAGTGACCAGCTGAAGTAACTGGTCGAGCTGCACAAGGCGGCCGAACAGGCCATGAGGGGCCTTATTGTCCGGATGTGGCCTGGCGACTACCTTCCCAACAACTACTTCGGCCTGGTGAGGCGGCTTGTGGATGCCTGCCCACGGTTGGAAGTCATAAAAGCGGTCCGTCTGCATCGAAGGTGCACGCCGGGCTTTTGCCCGTGCGAAGGTGCACTGGGCCAAGATGGACGCCGAGAAGCTGGTGAAGGAGGGGCCGCCGCTGGGCGAGGAGCATCGCCACCCTGAAATGTATTATGAGGATGTCCGAAGGGTGCCCGTCTTGTGGCGGACGAGTGTGCGAAGGATGTAATTTTTGAATGAACTTGCTTGTGTGATCCTGTATTATGAAAACTTGTTCACGTGCGCTATGCAACGATTGTTTGAATTTAAAATATTACCTTATGTGCGTCTGTTTATAAATCTGAGAGATGGCCAGTCGTCGGCTTCTGCCCCCATGCCACGAGTGCTGGGGTGTTCGGGATAAATCTGTGCACTCCTTTTCCCATTGTTGGGTCCTTCGAGGGAGGTGCTCAGCGCAACGAACAAGGCAATCAGACTATAATGCTTTATCACTCTCACTTAGCCATAGAAGTCTACAATTTTAAATTTTGGCGAAGCCCCTAGTATTCGGAAGGCCGAATTTGGGACGCTATACACGCCTAAGCCGGACAAAGCCGACTCCTCGCCCTAAGCGGCATAAGTCTTTAGGGACTCGAGACCTCTCGAACAGCGACCAGCTCTCGCCTTATCATGACAGTCAGTTTTAGCTTTCTCTACTGAGGTGCTTGCCCAGATGAATCGGGGCACAATTGCAGTAGTTCTTCCAATGCTACCTTAGCCGATATAGCGCAACGTAAGGTACCAAAACATGGGAGCCGGGCAAACCCAACTATTGACCCAAGACATGATTCAGAGCTGATGCATATAATGCTATAAGTTCGGGGTGCTGCACTGTCGAAAGTGTTCAGACTTCTCACGCCGTATAATGGGGTACGCTTAAGCCCCTGGCGTATTGGCCGTACCAGAGTGTACGGGTGCTGAATGTCATGAATGAACATATATATATAAAAGAATAGAGAATGCGGTAATAGTCTAGTGCTATGCATTGTTTATTCAAAAAGGTGCGTCGAAGCAGAATGATACAAGTAGTGCGATAAGCAAAAAGTATGACTATTTGACATGTCCCCTCCAAGGGCAAGCTGCGGAATGGTATTTAAAGTGGGTATTTCACTCGTTATCAGAGACCACCTGGGAATTCCATGGTGCAACGTAGCTTTCTGCCTCCTTGGTTGTTGTATCTTGTGTCCGGCAATCGCTGACGGACAGGGTTTCCAGAGAGTAAAATCCTGAAAGAGAGAAAAAATAACAAAGCGGGAAGCCCTTAGTGCGGTTGAGCCGTGTTTTGGGGCGTGCTGTAGTCATGCCCCCACCTATGCCAATGGTATTTTCAATGCGTAATTATGTACGCGTGGCGCGGATTTAGCTGTTTGGCTGGGACTGGGGTGGGGGCCGCATTGCTATGCAAGCTCGGAACGTGCCAGGCGATATTGTTGCAGATTACTTCATGCGTGCTTGACGGTGTCCGGGTGTTTAATCGCTGAACTATGGATTGCCTGAAGAGGCTGCTTTGTGCTTCTTCTGCGAGGGCCGTAGTGTGCTCCTCCGTGCGGAGAGAGCGCTCTGTGTTTCCATTGACTGTGATGACCCCCCGAGGTCCTGGCATCTTGAGCTTGAGGTATGCATAATGCGGTACCGCATTGAATCTCACAAATGCGGTTCGCCCGAGCAGTGCGTGATGGCCACTGCGGAACGGGACTATATCGAAGATTAACTCCTCGCTTCAGAAGTTATCCGGAGATCCGAAGACCACTTCCAGTGTGACTGAGCCTATGCAATGGGCCTCTACACCTGGTATGACGCCTTTGAAGGTCGTTTTTGTGGGTTTGATCCTTGTGGGGTCTATACCCATTTTGCGCACTGTGTCCTGATAAAGCAGGTTCAGGCTGCCGGCCTGCTTGAACACCCAACATTCCCTATTGGTGTGGTTGGCTGGCTTGTCGGGGGTGCCGTGTATTTGACACAAGCGATCGAGTATACGGTCCAAACCAACCAACCACACGGCACCCCCGGGTTTAGAGCCTCTGAATATGGTGCCGTGTATTCCCTATTGGTGTGGTCCACTGACCGGGTTTAGAGCCTCTGAATCCGGCATTGACTGCCGTATCCTCGGTATTGTCGTTGTTGATGTGGCGCTTGTGTTTGTTGCGACGTGACCTGCCATTGCTATCCTTGGTATCCGAAGTACCATGGTTCTTTGATATATTATTGCTGCGAGCCAGCCAACTGTCCTCTCCCGCGCAAAAGCGGGTCATGAGTGTCGTGAGGGCTGCCATATATTTCGGTTTTTCCTGGCCAAGGTGCCGGGCGAGCCACTCGTCGCAGATGTTGTGCTTAAAAGCTGCTAGGGCCTCTCCATCCGGACAGTTGACGATTTGATTTTTCTTTGTCAGGAACCATGTCCAGAATTGCCTGGCTGATTCCTCTGGCTGCTGAATTATGTGGCTCAAGTCATCGGCATCTGGTGGTCGCACATAAGTGCCCTGGAAGTTGTCGAGGAATGCGGCTTCCAGATCTTCCCAACACCCAATGGATTCTGCTGGTAGGATGTTGAGCCAATGCCGAGCTGATCCTTTGAGCTTGAGTGGGAGGTATTTGATGGCGTGTAGATCTTCACCGCGGGCCATGTGGATGTGCAGGAGGAAGTCCTCGATCCATACCGCAGGATCTGTTGTACCGTCGTATGATTCGATATTTACGGGTTTGAAACCCTCTGTGATTTGGTGATCCATTACTTCATCTGTGAAGCATAGGGGGTGTGCGGCGCCTCTGTATTGGGCTATGTCGCGACGCAGCTCAAATGGGTCTTGTCCGCTGTGTTCGGCCCGGCCCGATTTATTTTTACTGTATCCGGTGTGACGGTTATCGTCTCGCGTAGTGGCGCGCCCTCGTGATCCATAGATTGCTCTTGCGTGTTTTGCTTTGTCCTCCAATACGTCTTGCAGGTCTAGCGTGTTTCCCCGTGCCTTGACATTTTTATTTGAGTGGCGTCGGGGTGCGGGCTGAGCTTTTGGCTGAAATGCCTCTCTGTCGCGGCCATGAGGTGGCCGATCAACCGCGTCATATGCTGGAGATGTAGGTTTTAATGCTTCCTCCTCCAGTCGGGGTAGCAACCTGCGCTTTGGATAACTCTAGGAGGGGCGTTCGAGTTCATATTCCTTGGCCGCAAGGACTTCAGTCCATCTGTCAGCTAGCAAATCTTGATCAACTTGAAGCTGTTGTTGCTTTTTCTTAAGGCTATTTGCCGTGGCTATAAGCCGTCGCTTGAAGCACTTTTGCTCGACGGGATCCTCAGACACGACAAATTCGGGCCCTCTTTGTAAGTGCATCTAGTGCCACCCCTAGTTGGTTTTGGAGTATTGACGACAAACCTAGTTGAGGGCCTAATGTGTTTGTGAGAATTGCAGGATAACACAGGTAGAAGTCCCTCATTGATTCGGTTTTCCTACCAGAGATGACCCCTAAAAATGTAAGAAGACATTGAAGTCAAAGGTGGTATGTGAAGACATTCACATTGAAGACTATGACAAGAGAAGATGTCGCGTGAAGACTATGGAGCGCGAAGACTTAGCAGTTTCGTCGTTCTGTGTTTTTCCTTGTTGAGTCATAGGAACCACAGTACTGTTAAGTGGGGTCCAAGTGAACCAGTCAAAATGACTGAAGTGACGCTAAACCAAAATCCTATGTCTTCGAGTGAATACTATGAGAGCAAATCTTGTCCAGAGTTGGATAAGTCAGCTTTGCTTGTAGCCCAAGTAAAGTTGTCATGTGTGTTTGAAATCTGACCGTTGGAACACGTGTCAGTTCCTTAGTGACCAAGGGTCATTTCGGACAAATCAGGTCGGGTTGCCTAGTGGCTATAAATAGCCCACCCCCTACAACCATAAACGGTTGGCTGCTCAGAGTTAGTACACGGCTTTTGTCATTTGAGAGCAACCCACCTCGAAGCCTTTGAGAGAGAATTCCTTGCGAGGATAAAGCCCTAAACACCCAGAGCCAAAGAGTGTTAGGCATCACTTAAGTCTTCCTGTCTGTGTGTTCTGAAGACTTATTACACTTGAGGAATGTGAATCCTCCAGCCGGTTAGGCATCGCGTTCTGAGCATCCAAGAGTCATTGTGGATCGCCGGTGAACGAAGTCTGTGAAGGTTTGGAAGTCTACCTTGAAGACTTACCAGAGTGATTGGGCGAGGACTGGGTGTCCTTAGCTCAAGGGGAATAAGGTGAACACGAGGTCTTCTGAGTTGAATCTCAGCCTCCCTAACCAGACATACAGTTGTCACAGCAACTGGAACTGGTCCAACAAATCATTGTCTTCAATGAGTCACTGGTTTCATCCTTCACTTCCCTTTACTTACCGCTGGTCCTTGTGAAGTCATTGTATGATTGCTTTATCTCTTGTTTTCACTGAGTTACTGCTTGTTCTGATTGGCTTCACAATATCTTCCTACCTGATCTTTACTGCCTAGCTGCTACTAGTCATTGTGCTTTCACTCCATTGAATACTTGACTATGCTTTGTGTCGGTGTCAAAACCGGCAGATCTCGGGTAGGGGGTCCCGAACTGTGCGTCTAGGCCGGATGGTAACAGGAGGCAAGGGACACGAAGTTTTACCCAGGTTCGGGCCCTCTCGATGGAGGTAAAACCCTACGTCCTGCTTGATTAATATTGATGATATGGGTAGTACAAGAGTAGATCTACCACGAGATCGGAGAGGCTAAACCCTAGAAGCTAGCCTATGGTATGATTGTTGTTGTGTATGTCGTCCTACGGACTAAAACCCTCTGGTTTATTTAGACACCGGAGAGGGTTAGGGTTACACAAAGTCGGTTACAATGGTAGGAGATCTACATATCCGTATCGCCAAGCTTGCCTTCCACGCCAAGGAAAGTCCCTTCCGGACACGGGACGGAGTCTTCAATCTTGTATCTTCACAGTCCAGGAGTCCGGCTGAAGGTATAGTCTGGCCATCCGGACACCCCCTAATCCAGGACTCCCTCAGTAGCCCTCGAACCAGGCTTCAATGATGATGAGTCCGGTGCGCAGATTGTCTTCGGCATTGCAAGGCGGGTTCTCCTCCAAATTCTGTGTACCCGTTGAATAAAGTCCAGTTTCTTGTAGATGTTGCGCTCCTTGGATTCTACGCCCAATAATGGCCGCTTCCCATGTGTCAAAAGAATATGAAAAGTCTGAGTGTTTCATACATTCACACCCCTAGCCGCGTAAATGAGCTGACCTATTTAAGGGGACGAGGATTTAGATCCAAACCACATCTTCCCCCCTTCGCGAGTGTTCATCAGAGCTCATCCTATAAAGGTCCATTCCACCATGGCCAGCCGTCGCGACTCCTCCTCTTGCCCTTCCAGCCCTCAGCCTGGATATTGGGAGAGATGCTCCATCCCGCATAGCGAGCTAGTGATGCTCCAGACCAAGGGATTTCTCCCCCCGGCCTATATGGTCCCAGTTTGAGCCGGCCTTGCCGTCTATAATGGCAGAGAGCAAGCGGAGAGTGCCCCTAATCCCTCCAAAGGAGAGCGGGTGTGCCTCGTCCCTTATTTAATAAGGGGGCTCGGATTTCCAATCCATCCATTTGTCCGGGGGCTCCTGGAGTTCTATGGCCTCCAGCTACACCATCTCACGCGTGCCTCCGCATTGCATATCGCGGGCTTCGTAGCCCTCTGCGAGCTGTTTTTGGGTATCGAGGCTCATTTCGGGCTATGGAAGAGGTTATTCTGCCTTGTGCCCCGCTCTAAGGAGGGGTCAATGTATCAAGTGGGCGGAGCCGAAGTGTGGCGCATCCCCGGGACCGGATATCTATCTGGAACCCCAAAGAAGGCATTCGAAGACTGGCCCTCGGAATGGTTTTATATAGAAGACGTCCCGCTGCCGGATCCTGTCCGGATCGGCCTCCCTGAATTCGACAGTGCTCCCTTAAAGAAGCACCTAAGCTGGCATCCACGGAGCCCTCAGAGGGAAAGTGACAGGGACATAATTTACCTGATGGGCCGAATAATATTGTTAGCCCATTCCAGACTAACCATGATCGGGGTTATGGCCGAATGCATTATGCGGAGGGTGCAACCACTTCAGTATAGAAGCCACCCCATGTGGGACTTCAACGGGGAGGACGACGCCACCCGCTACGGCCGTAAGGGGCCGGATTCAGCTACCGCTCTACTAAAGATCTTGTCCACTTTGTATAAGGGAAAAGAGGAGGAATTTCTCCGCGTCAACCCACAGGGTGGATTCTCTATGCATAATCCCCCAAGCTGGGTAAGCGGTCGTATTTACTTGCCCATCCATTTTGTATTCCCATTGTTAAATATTCAGTCTGACGACTTCAACGCAGGAACTGCGCCGGGCTGTTAAGGAAATAAGCATCCCTCCTCCACAACCCAAGGACCCAGGATGGTCCCTCGACCCGGCCTCTCAAGAGGATCCGGACATATCTGTGGAGCTGATTGATGGAGTGTTCCATCAATTCAGCAAGGACAATGCCTTCGTGGCCATTACGGCCGATTACCCAGGGCTAATCCCGGCCTCCCAGGTAACTGAGATCGAAGCCCCAGTACCCCGAATAGGTGCCCGCCCTCTCGTGTTTTCAGTTTCCTGATTGCAACCGAACTTTGCAGGGGAGGTTTTTAAGGTGGAAGGCCGAACCTGTGGCGACAAGCCAATGAGGGGCCGCAGGGCCCCGTGGGCAGAAAAGAAGTGCAGTCCGGACCGAGGCGTCAGTGCAAAGGTATGGCGTGCCCCTTTATCCTAGGTGTTATACCTTCGAGGCACATTGACACTCATGCTCTCTTCAGGACAAAGAGACCTCGCCGGACTATATCCGGAGAGTCTGCCAATCGCGCCTCCACCAGCCAGGCTCCAAAGCCTGGTCCGGAGGCGGAGGCGAACACAAGGCGTGCGCCAGACGCTCCTCCGACGGAGGATGTGGACGGGTTGTCTGCCACCAACTCTGAGGTGGAGAGTGCCATGAACCACAGGCGTTGCCGGACAATTCTTCGCGACGCTTGTTTCTCCCAAGGGGCGTTAGATGCCTTCAACTCGGGAGATGCGTACCTCCGTGCCGCTCAAAATGGTGTAGCCAGAGCCACGGAGCAATATGTAAAAGACATACGGGTAAGAAAATTTTGGTAATTATATATATATACCAGTGGCCCCCGAGACTTGAAACAGTTAGAATAACTGATTTAAGGATCATTTGTTACGCAGGTTCTTACAGAAAAGAATTCTCTACTGTCCAAGGAGCTGGAAGAGTGCAAAGCCCAACTTGAGGCCGCACTAGCCGCGGCAGGGGAGCCCAAGGAGTCCCCCTCTGGTAATATACACTTTGAAAGATAAGTATTTTGCGAAGCACGGCATGGGTGCGAATCTGACAAATGAAATTGCAGATGGCGCCGGATTGAATCCGGAAAGGCAACACCTCCTACGCCAGCTAAAGGCTGGTGAGAAGGTGCTGACAAAGGTGAGGCGGGAGAAGAACGATCTCCAAGATGCCAACACCAAGCTGGGCGTCGAGTTGAAAGATGTTCGTGCCCAGCTATTAGACTCCGTGAAGGAGAATCAGCGGCTTCGGTGCGGCATATTTAGTAAGTGCTGGAACGAAGCTTTGAAAGAAAGTTCGGCGGGGAAGTCGACTAACAGAGCAATGTCTGTAGGTGTGCTAACAGGTCGTCCTGCAGAGGAGATGCCCGGTTCTACGGGTGACCTTCTTCCTGAGCTCTCGCAATAGCTCGATCGAGTTCGGCAGGCGATGCAAGGCGTCGCCCAGGCCACGTGGCCATCCGTCTCCATGCCCGAAGGTCTTGGAGAGCTTGCGGAGAAGCTAAAGGGAGCACGGCGGCGCTTCTGATTGTGGAAGATATCGGCCTGCCGTCAAGGCGCTAGGGAGGCCTGGGCCATGGTGAAGACGCGGTACGCAAAGGCTGACCCCAACCACGTGGCCGAGGTCGGTCCTATAGGGCCCGATGGGAAGGAGATCCCTGTAAGCTTAGTATACGGCCAAGTAGAGTTGGCCGCAAAGTATTCCCAGCAGGACTGTAAATTAGACAGCCTGTTAGATGGTATTGAAGAGGAATACAATCAGTCAAAATGACTATGTAATTTAATTGACATTTATAATGCCTTCTAGCCGGATTGTACATCATTTGTCATGGCCGACCTTTTCGCTTCAGCCTCGGGACCTGACAGTCTGGAGTGTGTCCGAATTCCCATGCGGTTATATAGGTACAGGGGAATGCATGGAGACTAGGCGTAGGGGTCATTAGTGCGTTAACAGACAAGTGCCCGACTAGTTATGTTATATTACATGGTTAGTAAGAAACATCTTCCAGGGAGAATAGTTCCGTTAGGGGTTCCTTTCCCTAGGAGGCATGCCCTAAGGTGCATGTCCATGCTGCGAAAAGAAACGCAGGAAAAACATCTGGGGGCGTATAGATAAAAATATAAAAAAGATCATCTTTAGTTCACCGACCGAATATTCCCTTAAGAACGCTAGCTTTCGGCTTCACCCAGTCTGAGGTACATGTCCGGCTGACCCGGCAGTAACAATCATAGAGGTGCTCCCTTTACCACCTAGCCGAACAATTGGGAACATAGGGGTAAGCACAGGCGCCAGGCAACCCAGCTTGGCCAAAACTTAAGTCATATCGATGCATATAATGGTGAATAAAAGGTACATGCGAAAGTGTGACACATGTGTTGGGTATGAAGCCCGTATGAATAAGCTTCTGTTTAAAGAAGCCCCCAGGTTTAATGAGCGCGGATAGCGCGTCACTTTGTGAGCCTTTAAAGGCTATAAGAGAGAGAGAGAGAGAGAGAGAGAGAGAGAGAGAGAGAGAGGGAGAGAGAGAGAAGAAGAGAAATGTAAGACAGAAAATATATAAAAAATGGACAGAGGAAGGAGACGAACACAGAGTCCGGCGCTAGGCATAGAATCTTCGGAGACGGGTTGCATTCCATGGGTTCGGCTCGAGTCGGTTATCCGATGCACCCTGCAGGCGGTACGCTCCACCAGTCAGGACTTGGTCAATTATGAAGGGACCTTCCCACTTGGGCTTGAGTTTGTCCTTTTTCTTTTCTGGTAGTCGTAGGACTAATTCGCCAATGTTGTAATTTTTGGCCCATACTTCTCTGCTTTGGTATCTTCGAGCCTGCTGTTGATAGAATGTGGAACGGGCTTTTGCCACGTCACGCTCCTCCTCCAATGCGTCCAAGCTGTCCTGCCGATCGAGCTCGGCTTCTCTTTCTTCGTACATGCGCACTCGAGGTGAGTCATGAATTATTTCGCAAGGCAAAACTGCCTCTGCACCGTACACCATAAAGAATGGTGTGTATCCGGTGGTGCGATTCGGCGTGGTCCGCAGCCCCCAGAGTACGGAGTCGAGCTCCTCTACCCAGTGCGTGTTAGATTCCTTGAGGGACCACACTAATCTGGGTTTGATGCCGCTCATGATAAGACCATTTGCACGTTTGACATGGCCGTTAGTTTGTGGGTGATAGACGGAAGCATAATCGAGCTTGATGCCCATGCTTTTGCACCAGAGTTTTACCTCATCGGCCATGAAGTTCGTGCCGTTATCAGTAATGATGCTGTGGGGGATGCCGTAACGGTGTACAACCCCGGATATAAAGTCTATCACCGGTCCGGATTCGGCCATCTTAACAGGCTTGGCTTCTATCCATTTGGTGAACTTATCCACCATGACCAGTAAGTATTTTTGCTTGTGGGTTCCACCATTAAGGGGTCCAACCATGTCAAGCCCCCAGACCGTGAAGGGCCAAGTAATGGGGATAGTTTGGAGGGTGGTGGGTGGCATATGGCTTTGGTTTGCAAAAAGCTGGCAACCGATGCATCGTTGGACCAAGTCCTGAGCGTCTGCCCGGGCCGTCGGCCAATAAAAGCCTGTACAGAAGGCTTGCTTACAAGGGACCGAGCTGCAGCGTGATGACCGCCGAGTCCGGCATGAATTTCAGCCAGGAGGTTCCGCCCCTCCTCTTCGGAGATGCACCTTTGAAGGACTCCGGTAGTGCTTTTCTTATAAAGCTCTCCTTCGTGGACTCTGTAGGCTTTGGATCGCCGCACTATGCAGCGTGCCTCATTTTGGTCCTCGGGGAGTTCCTGCCTAGTAAGGTAGGCAAGGAATGGTTCTGTCCACGGGGCGATGACGGCCATTATTACGTGGGCTGAAGGTGTTATTTCATTGGCAGAGCCTCCGATTGTGTCAAAATGCTCGGTGTCGGGCAGTGTGGTTGGGTCCGGGCTGTTATTGTTTGGCTCCCCTTCTCATACTACGGATGGCTTGAACAACCTTTCCAAGAAGATGTTGGGGGGGGACTACATCGCATTTTGCGCCGATGCGTGCCAGGACATCTGCCACCTGATTATTTTCCCGGGCTATATGGTGAAATTCAAGCCCCTCGAACCGAGCTGACATTTTTAGGATGGCGTTGCGGTAAGCTGCCATTTTTGGATCCTTGGCATCGAAGTCTCCATTTATTTGGGATATTGCGAGGTTTGAGTCCCCGCGCACCTCTAGGCGTTGAATGCCCATGGATACTGCCATCCGGAGACCATGTAAAAGGGCCTCATATTCGGCTGCATTGTTGGAGTCTGTGTACATAATCTAGAGTACGTATTGAACTGTGTCTCCTGTGGGGGACGTCAAAACGATGCCAGCCCCCAGTCCGGCCAACATCTTGGAGCCGTCGAAATGCATGATCCAATTTGAATATGTGTCGTACTCTTTAGGGAGTTCGGCCTCCATCCATTCTGTGACGAAGTCGGACAAGACTTGCGACTTGATGGCTCACCGTGGCTTATAAGTTATGTCGAACGGGAGGAGCTCAATGGCCCATTTTGCAATCCGGCCCGTTGCGTCACGGTTGTTTATAATATCGTTAAGTGGTACTTCCGAGGCTACTGTTATTGAACACTCTTGAAAGTAGTGTCGTAGCTTCCGGGACGCCATGAATACTGCGTACGTAATCTTTTGATAATGCGGGTACCGTGATTTGCAGGGAGTGAGGATAGTGGACACATAATAGACCGGCTTTTGAAGGGGGAATTTGTGTCCGTCCGCTTCTTGTTCGACGACGAGCATTGCACTTACAACCTGATGTGTTGCTGCAATGTATAATAGCATTGGTTCGCCAAAGTTTGGCGCGGCCAGGACTGGGTTTGTTGCCAGTATGGATTTTATTTCGTCGAGTCCGGCCGTGGCTGCATCCATCCATTTGAAGTGTTCGGTGCGCCGAAGGAGGCGGTAAAGGGGTAGCGCCTTTTCTCCCAAGCGGGAGATAAAGCGGCTTAGAGCCGCCACGCATCCGGTTAACTTTTGTATTTGTTTGAGGTCCTTTGGGATATCCAGCTGCGACAGAGCTCGGATCTTGGCTGGATTTGCTTCAATTCCTCTACCGGATACAATGAAGCCCAAGAGCTTTCCGGCTGGAACGCCGAAAACGCATTTTTCCGGGTTGAGCTTGATGTCGTATGTTCGGAGGTTATCAAATGTGAGCCTCAAGTCGTCTACTAGAGATTCAACATGTCTTGTTTTGATGACCACATCATCTACATATGCCTCCACTGTTTTGCCGATCTGGCTTGCTAGACATGTCTGAATCATGCGCTGATATGTTGCGCCGGCGTTTTTGAGCCCGAAGAGCATTGTGTTGAAGCAGAATGGGCCGTATGGTGTGATAGATGTTGTTCCGGCTTGGTCTGGTTCTGCCATCTTGATTTGATGGTAGCCGAAATATGCGTCGAGGAAACACAACGAATCGTGTCCTGCGGTAGCGTCAATAATTTGATTGATGCGGGGGAGGGGGAAGGGATCCTTTGGGCAAGCCTTGTTAAGGTCTTTAAAATCAACACACAGGCGCCAGGATTTGTCCTTCTTTGGTACCATCACAAGGTTTGCTAGCCAGTCCAGATGTTTTATATCTCTGATGAATCCGGCCTCCAATAGCTTTGCTAGCTCCTCCCCCATGGCATGTCTCTTAGGTTCGGAAAAACACCGAAGAGCCTGTTTGACAGGTTTGAATCCTATTTGGATATTTAAGCTGTGCTCGGCCAGCCTGCGTGGGATTCCTTGCATGTCTGAAGGGTGCCAGGCGAAAATGTCCCAGTTCTCTCGTAGAACTCTCACAGTGCGGCGTCTACATCAGGGTTTAATTGTGCCCCGATGGAAGCTGTTTTTATTGGGGTCCGTTGGATGGACTTGGAATTTGACTATTTCGTCCGCCGGTTTAAAGGAGGTGGACTTGGATCTTTTGTCTAGTACCACATCGTCCCTATTCACCGTAGAGCGCATCGCAGTCAGTTCCTCAGCCACTAGGGCTTCGGATAATGCCTCGAGGGCCAGTTCGGCTGTCTTGTTTTCGGCGCGGAGTGCTATGTCCGGATCACTAGCGAGAGTGATGATCCCGTTAGGCCCGGGCATCTTGAGCTTCATGTACCCGTAATGGGGTATTGCTTGGAAGATTGTAAACGCTTCCCGCCCTAGCAGAGCGTGATAACCGCTGCTGAACGAAGCCACATGGAACGTGACTTCTTTGGACCTATAATTATCCGGCGTGCCGAACACCACATCTAGTGTGATTTTTCCTGTACAGTGCGCTTCCCGACTGGGGATTATTCCTCTAAAGGTTGTGCTGCTTCCCTCAATGCGGTTCCAGTCTATTTCCATTTTTTGAAGGGTTTCCTCATAAATGAGGTTCAATCCGCTGCCGCCGTCCATGAGTACCTTGGTAAGACGAAAGCCGTCCACTATTGGACTGAGGACCAATGCGGCTGGTGCTCGGGCTGTTCGGAATTTAGGTTCATGACTGGCGTTAAAGGTAATAGCCGTGTCACTCCATGGGTTTATTGTTGCTACTTGGTAGACTTCTGCAAGGCTGCGGAGTGTCCTTTTTCGCATATTATTTGATGCGAAGGTCTCGAAGACTGTTAATACCGTATTGGTGTCTCTGGGGTGGCTTTCTGTGGCCTCCAGAATTAGGAGATTTTCGCCAATTTTGGCCACCTGCCGGAGTATCCAACATGCTCTGAGGCTGTGAGTTGGTGTGGCGTCCTCTGTACTGTGAATTTTACAGGGTCCATTAAGCCATCCTTCCAGTACGGTTCCATGCCCTGTAGAGGGTTTTTGCTTTTTAGTGCTTGACCCGGGTGTCTGGTGATGATGCACCCTTTTATTTCGGACTGGGTTTGTATTCAGGACCGAATTGTCCCAAAATTTTATTTCGGTTTTCCACGCGCTTTCCATCGCACAGTACTTTCATACAATGGACGCCAAGTCAGCGAAGCGTGTAATATCACGGCGACTTATGGCGTTGAGTATTCCCTTGTCCGTGCAATTATTGCAGAAGATTGAGATTGCGTCTTCCTCGCGGCAGCCCCTTAGCCTGTTCTTAACCAGGAGGAATCTGGCCCAATAATGATGTACTATTTCATCGAGTTCTTGCCTGATTTTGGATAGATCGCTTATGTTGGGGTGGGTGGGTGGAATTAAATCTGAAGCCTCACCCCATCTGAGGCTCAGAGGCCGAGGAATTTCCGAACTCGAAAATTTGGATTCCTGGATGTTGTCCAATGAATCCAGCCCGTCGCCTGACTCTAAGTTCAGGTCTTGAGTGATATCCTCCCCTCCGCGGGTATCCGGCTTGGAGGGATCGGGAATCCGGACGTAGCGAGTCCTCAAGATAGGTGAAGGGTCGCCGCATTGTCCCTCTACCACGGCCACGTGATGGGTGACTGGGGGAGAGTTAATCTCTCTCAGATCGGGTTTAGGCCCAATCTGGTCGTAATCCGTAGCGACTCCCAGGGCGGCGAAGCGATCAAAGAGCTCGTTTATGGAGGAGATCTCCATTGGATCTAACTGCTCGGCGAGTTCTGAGCTGACATGAAGATTGTTTTCGATGGCTCGAGAGGTCATCGTCAGCGTAGAAGCCGAACAGACGTTCATAAGAAAACAACCTAGCCGGAGGGTTTGACCGACAACCAAATCTCCCTTAGCAACGGTGCCGTCTTTAAAGACGGGGCGAGGCATCCTTCCTGATGGCGACGACACAGAAGAACTCTCAATGAAAGCACCAACGTCGGTGTCAAAACCGGCGGATCTCGAGTAGGGGGTCCCGAACTGTGTGTCTAGGCCGGATGGTAATAGGAGGCAAGGGACACGAAGTTTTACCCAGGTTCGGGCCCTCTCGATGGAGGTAAAACCCTACGTCTTGCTTGATTAATATTGATGATATGGGTAGTACAAGAGTAGATCTACCACGAGATCGGAGAAGCTAAACCCTAGAAGCTAGCCTATGGTATGATTGTTGTTGTGTATGTCGTCCTACGGACTAAAACCCTCCGGTTCATATAGACACCGGAGAGGGTTAGGGTTACACAAAGTCGGTTACAATGGTAGGAGATCTACATATCCGTATCGCCAAGCTTGCCTTCCACGCCAAGGAAAGTCCCTTCCGGACACGGGACGGAGTCTTCAATGTTGTATCTTCATAGTCCAGGAGCCGACTGAAGGTATAGTCCGGCCATCCGGACACCCCCTAATCCAGGACTCCCTCAGTTTCCCTAGTGTAGTCTACCTTCCGCTGCAGGGTAATAGGTTTATTTCTATCGTTTGTCTTCGAAACTTCCATGTTTTGAAGACTTTCATAAAAATCGCCTATTCACCCCCTCTAGTCGATCACTAGCACTTTCAATTGGTATCAGAGCAAGGTACTCCCTTGTTCTGTGTGATTCGGTTTAACCACCTGGAGTTTTAGCTATGTCAACTGCAGGGATAATTAAAGTCTCCGCTGGGTGCCCCGTCTTCGATGGAACTGAATATCCCTAATGGAAGAATAAGATGCGCATGCATCTTGAAGACATTGATGTTGACCTATGGTATGTCGTCAATAATGGCGTTCCCAAGGCTGGTGAAGGTGTCACCGCTGCTGATGTCAAGAAGTTCGTTCAACTGGACTCCACTGCCAAGAACATCATCTGTGCTCATCTGGCCAAAGGACAGTATGGCCGCGTGAGTGCTTTGGAAACATCTAAGCTAGTCTGGGACTGGCTCTCCAAGGTCAACGAAGGCGTCTCAACCCAGAGAGATCAGAGAATCAGTGTCCTTCGCAACCTTTTCAACCGCTTCAAGAGAAATGACAATGAGAATATCCAGCTCACGTTTGATCGACTCACTGACATCACAAATGAGTTTCAAGCCCTCGGCGCTACTGAGATCACCAAGCATGAAGTCGTCAAGACACTCCTGAGATCACTTGACAGCTCGTTTAACACCCTAGCCCTGATGATCCAAGAACGTCCTGACTTCAAATCACTCGATCCGTCTGACATACTTGAGAGGCTCAACACACACGAGTTTCAGCTTTCTGAGAAAAGAGACATCTACGGTCCCAACTATGGGCGAACTCGTGCCTTGAAGGCAAAAGTTGTCTCCTCATCTGAAGAAGAGTCTGACAGCAGTTCTGATGATCCTGAAGACATTGGAAAGGAGCTTGCTATGCTTGTGAAGAAGTTCCAAAAATTCACCAAGAAGAAAGGCTTCAGAAAGTCCTCACGATCAAGCTCAAGGAATGATGAAGCTTCTGCTCATGACTACAAGAAGAGAACATGCCACAAGTGCAAGAAACCTGGCCACTACATCTCCGAGTGTCCGCAGTGGGACAATGAGAACAAGAAGAAAAAGAAGAGCAAGGAGTATGATTCTGACGACAAGAAGAAGAAGAAGAAATACTCAAAGTCTTCTTCCAAGTCCTCCTCAAAGTCTTCATCACACAAGAAGAGCTCATTTGGCAAGGCACGTGCGTTTGTTGGCAAGGAAATGGATTCAGAGGAGGAGTCCGCTTCTGAGGAGGCGGAGGTGGAGTCTGAGGAGGAGTCCGATTCTGGTGTGGCAAGTCTGGCTACAACCTACGTTGCCAAGTCCATCTTCAACATTGAAGACAATCTCACCAACGCCGATGCTAATGACAAGGACGACTCCACTCCCACCTACTGCTTCATGGCACGCGGTGCCAAGGTAAACTCACGCACCACTCACTATCAAACATCAAGTGAAGATGACTCTGATTGTGGTTCCAAACCCAGCTACAAAACACTTGCTAAAATTGCAACTGAACAACAGAAAGCTATGGAACATATTCAAAAATTATTAGACAAAAGCGATGACCTGTTGGACGCTGAAATGACTCGATCTCAGTCCTTAATTGAAGACATAAAAAATCTTCATGTTAAGTATGAGGAACTTGAAAGTTGTCATGAAACGCTCTCAACATCTCATGAAAAGCTTTCCTATGATTATCTTCAAAGGAAGCAAGACCTTGAAAAATTGAGAGCGGCTCATGAAGATCTTCAAAAGGAAAACGAGTCACTTCGCGCCAAACAGATCAGTTCCGCTTAGGAAGGTTTTGAACCACCATGTCTTAAATGCATTGAGCGTGATAACGCTACTTCTATTGCTGAATGTTCTACTACTGCTACTGTTGCAATATCTTCAACTATTGATGTGATAACTAACCCCTCTGCTGAGGATGCCACTGCTATTGCTTATGAGAATGCTAGGTTGAAGACATTGCTTGAAACAGGGATGTTCAAAAGTCTCAAAGGGCATCAGACACTACGTGATGTCCTCAAAAGGCAGACCCTGAACCGAACCCCTAGGAAAGAGGGTGTCGGGTTCGAAAGGATAATGAATGGTGATGGCTCTTACTGGAAACCTGAGCAGTACCCCAAAACTACATGGATTGCTGCAAAGGGACCTTTTGTGGATCCATCCACCCTATCTGGCTTCACTTGTGCTAATCCCATTGTTATTGATGAATCCTTTGATGCAAACTATAAACTGTTTAAGAATCAGAATGGTGAAGTGTTTGCCAGGTATATTGGTACTAACTGCAAGAATGGACCGCCTATGAAGAAGGTCTGGGTGCCGAAAAGGTGTTTGGAGAATCTTCCTGTGAATGTCATCATGCCACCACAGGTGAAGAAGACAAACCCCAGAGCACAGGCTTCATACGGTCCAAAGGCTTCATATAGACAGAGGACTCACCTGAGTCACACTAACGCAAATGTTTTGCAGGGAAGCCATACTCAGGCCAGTGAATATGAGCGTGTTTCATCAAACCGCCATGTTCATAAGACCAAGAACTATTCTGCTTATTCTTATGAGTACTATTGTCCACCTGCAAGACTTTTTGCTAGGGCTCCAAAGCCAAAGTTCTCAGATGCTGCACTTAGACTCATTGCTTGGAAGCCACCCTTGAAGATGTGGGTGGCTAAGAAAGCTTAACTCTCTTTTGCAGGGAAAGGTCTCCAGCCGAAAACCAAAATCGTCTGAAGCTATTGCTGGGGACCTTAAACATCTTGTAGGGCGCAAGATCAAATGCCCAAATGGTCTTATTATGTACTTTGTTCCTGAGTCGGTTGCTACTTGCCCTATCAGTCCTAATCTCGATGTAAGCTTTCATAATCCACTGGCTCGTCAAATGTTTTTGCTTCACAATTCTCTTCGTGAAGCCTATCCCCTTAACTGCACTGTAGGGTACGACACCAGCTGCTTCAGAATGGATTGTTGATAGTGGGTGTACCAATCACATGACTGGCAAGCGAAGCCTTCTTATGGACTCAACCTTACGTCCATCTGACAAAAGTTACATCACATTTGCTGACACTGGTAAAAGTAAGGTATTGGGTCTAGGTAGAGTTGCAATCTTAAAGGATCAACACATGGATAAAGTCATGCTTGTTGAATCCCTTGGTTTCAACTTAATGTCTGTCTCAATGCTTTGCGATTTTGTGGGGACCCCGACTCATAAGTCGTGATCACCGATGCACGTGTACAGTGATCCCAGAGATCAATGCTCACTGAACACACAGAAGCTGAATAACAAGAGTCTTACATCCGTACATACCGACTTACATAAATTATGACCATTATGGTCAAGTTTTGAGTATAACATTGCAGCGGAAATCTTCGTCAATAACTTGGACCCATGCCATGTGCCTTAACCCTACAGGCATTCTGACTAGGAAGCATCCTAGCTCACATGTTCATCACCGAAGTATTCTTCATCATATCCTTTTCTTTCATGCCTGGCCAATAAAATAACCAGTGGTAAGCCAATGAGTACTTTGAATGTACTCGCAAGCAACCCAGGGGTGATAACAGAATAATTATGCAAGGCACTACTGCTAAATCGACGTTTTTGCGAAAAGCTAATTTTTCTCATGCAAGTAAGATCAACATTTATCAAGGACATGAATGCATCTGTGTCGGTGTCAAAACCGGCGGATCTCGGGTAGGGGGTCTCGAACTGTGCATCTATGCTGGATGGTAACAGGAGGCAAGGGACACGAAGTTTTACCCAGGTTCGGACCCTCTTGATGGAGGTAAAACCCTATGTCCTGCTTGATTAATATTGATGATATGGGTAGTACAAGAGTAGATTTACCACGAGATCGGAGAGGCTAAACCCTAGAAGCTAGCCTATGTTATGATTGTTGTTCTATATGTTGTCCTACGGACTAAAACCCTCCGGTTTATATAGACACCGGAGAGGGTTAGGGTTACACAAAGTCGGTTACAATGGTAGGAGATCTACATATCCGTATCGCCAAGCTTGCCTTCCACGCCAAGGAAAGTCCCTTCCGGACACGGGACGAAGTCTTCAATCTTGTATCTTCATAGTCCAGGAGTCCGGCCATCCGGACACCCCCTAATGCAAGACTCCCTCAGTAGCCCCCGAACCAGGCTTCAATGATGATGAGTCCGGCGCGCAGATTGTCTTCGGCATTGCAAGGCGGGTTCTCCGCCAAATTCCATGTACCTGTTGAAGAAAGTCTGGTTTCTTGTAAATGTTGCGCTCCTTGGCTTCTATGCCCAATAATGGTCGTATCCCACATGTCAAATGAATATGAAAAGTCCGAGTGTTTTTGCATCCACACCCCTAGCCGCGCAAATGAGCCGCCCATTTAAGGGGACGAGGATTTAGATCCAAACCACACCTTCTCCCCTTCGCGAGTGTTCATCAGAGGGCATCCGACAAAGGTCCATACCACCATGGCCAGCCGTCACAACTCCTCCTTTCGCCCTTCCAGCCCTCAGCCTGGATATTGGGAGAGATGCTCCATCCCGCATAGCGAGCTAGTGACGCTCCAGACCAAGGGATTTCTTCCCTCGGCCTATATGGTCCCGGTTCGAGCTGGTCTTGCCATCTATAATGGCGGAGAGCAAGCGGAGAGTGCCCCTAATCCCTCCAAAGGAGAGCGGGTGTGCCTCGTCCCTTATTTAATAATCCATCCATTTCTCCGGGGGCTTCTGGAGTTCTATGGCCTCCAGCTACACAATCTCACGCCTGCCTCCGTATTGCCTATCGCGGGCTTCGTAGCCCTCTGCGAGCTGTTCTTGGGTGTTAAGGCTGATTTCGGGATGTGGAAAGAGCTATTCTGCCTTGTGCCCCGTTCTCAGAAGGGGTCGATATTTCAAGTGGGCGGAGCCGAAGTGTGGCGCATCGCCGGGACCAGATATCTATCCGGAACCCCAAAGAAGGCGTCCGAGGACTGGCCTTCGAAATGGTTTTACATAGAGGATGTCACATCCCTAGCTTCTGGTATGCACTAGGCTAGACCTCATGTGTGCATCATGTTTAACTTTTGAATGAACTTGAAATGGGGATTGCTCAAACCCTAGCATTAAAGGAATTCACTAGGTTCACCTAAAATACTTTCAAGTAAGTCCAAATGGCTTTCAAAAATGTTCATGATTTTTGACAAAGGTGAAAAACCTCTACCAAAAATGATGCCAATACTTTTGGGCCATTATGGATTTTTGAATAATCCATATTGTATTTGAATTGGGGAATTTAAATACTATTATTATTTTTAAATGCTCCAACAATTCTGAAAATAGTTAAGGGCCTCTGTAATAATTCATTTAATGGCCACAATTATTTGCAGGATTTATTAAAATGATTTGGGCTATAAACTAAATCAGAAACAAAACTACAGAAATAGAAAAGAGAAACAAAATAGAAAAAAGGGGGAGAGAGGCCACCTGGGCCACTTACCTGCTTACCTGCCTGGCCCAGCTTCTCCCGCGGCCCAGCCCAGCCCATCTACCTCGCCGCTCGTCGTCTTCCTCTGCCAGTAGGTAGAGGCGAGGCGTGGCGCGCGCCCGAGAGCCCCGGCCACCTCCTGCTTCGCCGTGGCAGCCTCCCCGACTCCCTCGCGACGCCACGGAGACGCCCTCGCCCCCTGCACCTCCCCTCTCTCCCCCTGGACCCCATTCCCTCCTCTGTTTCCCTCTCGCGCACACCACCGAGCGGAGCTCGCCGCCATCGTCGCCGTACCCATGGCCACCGGCCACCCCTAGCCTCACCGACGCCCCAGGAAGCTCCGCCGGTCCTCCCTCGACCTCCTCGTCGTGTCACGCGACTAGAAGAGCCCTGGAACGCCACCCCCGACGTTTTCCCCTCGCCGGCCGCCGAGGATCTTCTCCGTCGATTCGGCCACTCGGGCGCGCCCCCGAGCCGGCTAACCATCCCTACGGCACCGTTGTGAGCTCCTACGCCTCCCCTCCCTCTTTCCCCCTTCGATTGCGCCCTGTAGTCGCCGCCCCACGAGCACCCGAAGCCGCCGTCCGCCATGGCCGGTGAGCTCCGTGCTCCCGAGCTTCTCCGCCTGCGCTCGTTGCCTCCGGGTGTTCCTGGTGACCCCAGCATCCCGTAGAGCCCATCGGCCGCGCCCGCCGTGCCGTGTAACGCCGAAACCGAGCGCGCCCGAGCTCCGGCCGCCGCTGCCGAGCTCGAGGCCATCGTCTCCGGCCGCCCTAGCTGCTGCTGCTTGCTGAAATGGGCGCGGGTGAGCTCCAGCTCCCCGTAGCCGCTCTCCTCCGTCCATTTGGACGCCGGAGGAGCGAGCCCGCGCCCTCCGCCGCGCCTGTTGCCACCGGCGACGAGCCGCCGGCGGGTTAGGCCCTGCTGACCAGGGGTTTGACCCCCCTGGGTCGATGACAGGTGGGGCCAGCCCCCCTGTTAATTAGTTAGTTTATTTTAATTTAATTACCCCCCCTGCTGACACTGACATGTGGGCCCTAGTGCCCTAATCCTTAATTAAACTAAAATAAACCCCCCTGTTTAACCTGTGACGCTGACATATGGGTCCCACAGGTCAGGTTTGACCTGGAGGCGCCCTGTTGACCTGCTGCCGTCATGATGATGTCAGGCTGACGCAATAAGTATTTTCTGGATTTAAAAATAATTCAGAAATTCCAGAAAATAGCTAAAACTTCTAAAATTCATAGAAATTCAACCGTAACTCCAAATTAAATAATTTATATATGAAAAATTATCAGAAAAATTCAAGGAATCCATCTGTACCATTTTCATGCATGTTAGAACAACTTATAGGTGCTGTTTAGCACAAATCAATTAAATGGCATTTGAATAATCACATATGGAGTTTGAATTTGAATCTTGTATTCAAACCAACTTCATTTAATCTGTTGCTAGTTACATTAGCTCAAAACACATTCATTTTGCCATGTCATGATCATGCATCATATTGTGCATTGCATTGATTGTGTTCCCTTTTGTGTTGCCGGTATTTGTCCCCTCTCGATAGACGTGATACCGATGATGCGATCGTTGACACTGATGAAGACTCAATGCTATCTTCAGAAGTGCCAGGCAAGCAAAACCCCCTTGTTCATTCCGATAAAATCCCACTCTCTCGCTCCTGCTCTCTTTTACTGCATTAGGACAACAACGACATATTTGTTACTTGCTGCGGTAGCTGAACCCCTTTATCCTTTGCATGACCTATCATTGCCACAGTAAATAGATGAAACCCACTAGCATGAGTAGGAGTTGTTTGAGCCCTGATGTGCCTACTCATTCACGCTTGTTTGTCATGCCTGCTACTACTTAGAGTTGAGTCAGGTCTGATTCATCGGGGATGAATCAGAGGTGTGTGAACATGTCCTACTATGTGTGAGCTAAGTGTGTGAACACGATTTGGTAAAAGGTGTCGGTGAGAGGCCATGTAGGAGTACATGGTGGGTTGTCTCATTGAAGCCGTCCTTAGGAACTGAGTTCTGTGTTTGTGATCCATGACTCAGCTACTACCATACATTGGGCCCTGAAATATGACCCCGCTCGACTTCTTAATCACCCTTGTCCTCTGTCCAGGAGTTGCAAGTAGTTTCTGGTGTTTGTAGTATGCTGGAGGCCGTGGACAGCGCTGACCGTAGGGGTGGGCTGTGATGCGGTAGGCACGTGGCCGGGTATACCGGGCGCCCGTTTGGTGTCACGGAACCCTGTTCACATCATTTGGGGCTGTGAGCGAAACTCCGGCCGGATCTCCTCATGGATGGAACCCGAATAGGCGATAAACCTGGACTAGAGACTTAGGTGTTTAGGTAGGTCGTGGTCTACACCCACGTCGGCTTTCGCTTGAAGTCTGCCGAGCACATGTCGTGTGCAGACGCTAAGTGGTGGAAACATGTATGAAGAAGTACACCCCTGCAGGGTTAACATCATCTATTCGAATAGCCGTGTCCGCGGTAAAGGACTTCTGGGTTGCTTATATCAGTTCATAGACAAGTGAAAGTGGATACTTTAAAATGCGCAAGATAAGCGTGAGTGCTATGGATGGCGTTCTCGTAGGGAGACGGGAGCGGATCCATAGTGGTGTATTGATATGGTGAATATGTGGACTCGTGTGCGCCACCTCAAAAGAGTTACTTGCAGTCGTAGTTCAGGATAGCCACCGAGTCAAAGCTGGCTTGCTGAAGTTAAACCCCACCATCCCCTTTGTTGATAATGATGCATATGTAGTTAGTTCTGATGTAAGTCTTGCTGGGTACATTTGTACTCACGTTTGCCTATTTTATGTTTTTGCAGAGAGACTTCGGTCTCACTAGTAGTTCCACGTGGACTTCGACGTTTAGCTTGTTACCTCAGCTACGATCTTGTGCCCTCGGCAGTATCTGGTAGATAGTCAGGCTTCTCAGCCTTTTTCATTTATAGTTGTCTGTACTCAGACGTGTTAAGCTTCCGCATGTGCTTTGACTTGTATGCTCTGATTGTTGGGTCATGAGACCCATGATTGTAATATCTCGCTCCTCGGAGCCTATTTGAATAAATTACTTGAGTCGTAGAGTCATGTTGTGATGCCATGTTGTATTTGCACATATCGAGCATATTGTGTGTATGCTATTGAAATGCTTGGTATGTGTGGGATCTGACCATCTAGTTGTTTATCTTTAGTAGCCTCTCTTACCGGGAAATGTCTCCTAGTGTTTCCACCGAGCCATGGTAGCTCGCTACTGCTCCGGAACACTTAGGCTGGCCGGCATGTGTCCTTCTTCGTTCCTGTGTCTGTCCCTTCGGGGAAATGTCACGCGATGAATATCGGAGTCCTGTTAGCCCGCTACAGCCCGATTCACCGGAGTCCTGCTAGCCCAGTGCTACAGCCTGGATTCACTCGCTGATGACCGACACGTTCGATGCTGGGTCATGGATGCCTGTCCCTGTAAGTCTGTGCCACTTTGGGTTTACGACTAGCCATGTCAGCCCGGGCTCCTTATCATATGGATGCTAGCGACACCGTCATATACGTGTGCCAAAAGGCGCAAACAGTCCCGGGCCAAGGTAAGGCGACACCTGTGGGAATACCGTGCGTGAGGCCACAAAGTGATATGAGGTGTTACATGCTAGATCGATGTGACATTGAGTCGGGGTCCTGACAGCGTTGGTATCAGAGCTTGACTGCCTGTAGGATTACCAAGCCAAACTGGTCGAAGTTGAGTCTAGAAATTCTTTAGTTATGTAAGGGAATTAATTGTGGGATGGAACGTAAGACTCTTTTTACTCCTTTACCTCATGCCCTTCTGATCTGAGTCATCATCTTCTCTTCTACGGGGATTAAGAACTAGGCTATCCCTTCTTTCTATTAGGATCACGTGTTACTAATCAGTGGACTTATAAGATTGTTGGATTTAAGTCTCAGTTCAGTTCCTACTACTTCCGTATGTTAATTGTTGATCTCGAAACCTTGATATTGTGCTTCTGAGTGGTTATGCCACCATTTTTGTGAATGTCTCAAGTCTTTTCTGAGCATTTACAGCCGTTATGCTGTCCGAGTCATTCCAGGTTTCTAAATAGTCTGATGCATTTGCAAAATCCTTTCCCTCTGGTTTCGATGCTCCTTTATGCCAGCTCAATCACACTAATTGTTGAGTTGAGGTATTCTACTGCCTCGACCTTTATGTTGGAATAATTATTATGACCCTAGGTGTCTCAGGGGATCATCTAGTAATTTAGCCATGATTTGTGTTCCCAGTGTGATGATTCTGGCCATCATTCTCGAAAGTATCCCGTGATGCTACTTAGTAATAGGTATTCTGTTCCTGGGTTCTTGAACCCGAGATTCACTCTACTTACTTCATGTTGATAGTGTTTGCTAGTTCCTTCAGGATATTAGTAACTTTGCGATAGTCCTCGAGGTCCGTGGTATTTCCTTCTTTCAAATACTATGAACCGCTTATGGCAGATGTTTATTGGATCAAAAGATCACAATTAGAGTACTCTTGAGGAGATCTCCATTCATAAATCGTGACTCTGCCAGTCCTACCTCTCTGCATGGGTTATCTGGAAGAAATGTTGAATTCGTTCGACATGCCAAACCATGCATCCACAACTCAGAAAATCGTGTGTTCCTTTGAGTTGTCCCTCTTTAGTTGTCTACTGACCTTCGTCTATCAATTGATAGTCAAGAGTATGCGTGCGTTCGTTTATCGATGCCTATTACTCTTGTGGTCCGTCAAGCCATTCTATCGCAGAATGACTAGGAGAAACAAACTCCAGTACCTCTTCCATATCCAGGATTGGGTCAAAGAAGTTGTGCTCCGCAGATCAAATTGCTAATCCAGCTTTTGTTCTGTTCTACCTTGGAGTATTACCATCTTTATATCGGGATTGTTATAGGAATTGCACACCATCCCATGAACTCTCGGTACAGTGATACTTCTTGCCATCACTGTTCATTCCTCGGCCCTCGCGTTGATGCAACCGGAATACCGACAAATGAATTATGATGTGTGAAATCAATACTCCCAGCAACCTCGTTGCTTGGTAGTTAAAGGATAATAATTTCATTCTTAGCATGTTGGTTTTTGAATCATCCTTCTAAGACTTATCGTGCTACCTAGTTCTTATTTCGGTGCACCCTTCGATTGATGAGTTAGGATCTTGTCAAGTCCTCACTCATTTGATTATATCGTCTTGCCCTCAAAAGCGAGATTGTTCTCGAGCTTAGTAACATACCGGTGGTTCGTGATTTTCTAAATGTCTTCTCGGAAGTATCACCAGGTCGTCACCTGACCGTTATGTTGAGCCCGTGATCAAGTTGGTTTCTTATGAACCACCTTCTTTCCAAGAATCGGTGTTAGATATCCCTGAGCTAGTTGGTTAAGCTGGACAACAACTTGGAGAGTTGGAAGATAAAAGCTTGTCTGACTTAGTTCGTTCCAAAGGGATATTCTTGTGTAGTGTGTGTTGAAGAAAGATGATATCTTCATCGATTGGTCCCTGTGATCAGTTGTTGGACCTATTGTCTTATCAATCCTTTGATTTGAGTGTGGGCCATCGTCAAATCAACTCAGTACCAACGATGCTTGTAATGTTGTCTTATTCGTGGTTGATCCCTCGAGCATACACCATTACATCTTTGGTCTGACCAATGCTATCACCGTGTTCACTTAACCATGGAATTCCTTTTAAAAGGAAACCCGGATGAATTGTTGTTGAGCCCATTGACAACATCCTTATCTCCTCCATGATTTTGTTGAGCATTAAGCTAGTGTTGGAAATTTTTGAAAGCATTTGTTCATGCTAGCTCATGAAGCATATGTTTGGATGAAGGTAGTGACTTCCTTTAATTCATGTGCATCTGATGCAAGTTGCCGCCGTGGATTCGAGAAAGTCAATGTTGCTTTCTTTGGAATCATTCCAAATCAGTCATGCACACGTGCGAAGAATGCTGTGGTTTGAAGACTTGCAACCTTCAATCTATATGTATCCCTAGCACACCAAGCCACTGGTTGATTTGTTCAAGGAGAAGGAGTTCCTTCATAAGAGCTAATCCGGACTTATGTAAGGACTTCGATACCCTCGTTGATGGTTCCCCCTCCTGAACTCGGTAGTGTTTTATTATAAGACTACCACGTGGTCATGCTTGTCTGGGACAACGTGTTCACATGTTTGTAGCAGAACCAGCTCATGTTTTGGAGCTTGCTATCGTAGTTCATCTCCCGAGAATCCCGCAACGTCATCTCGTCGATTTGTGTTGCAAACTTTCATTTTTCTTCCTAGACTCGATGGGTCTGGAATATTCTGACACCAACCAGATCTGAATCTCAGGCAGATATGATGGTTGGAACATTTCCCCAAGAACTATAATATTGGTTCCTCGATAACCGGTAAAGTGGATGTCGTGGCCAACACACCCAACCGGAAGACCTATTATTGTAGTATCTTGATTGAAGAAGTTGGCCACCTCCCCTAAGGATTTCGTAGGATTTACTCCCTAGTTGCCCCTATGGATTTTTGTGTTCCCGAAGTCCGACCTTTTACTTGATGTTTTAGATATCAAACCATATCTATGAATGGGTTATACTAGCACATCAAGGAGAACATTAGAAGCGGAGTGCTAAATGTCTCTCGATCGATCATCCAGATTTTATTTGCTTGGCCTCGCTAAGGTGAAATCTGAGAAAGTGTTATCCTCCTTCACATCTGCATCGTCCATCGCTATTCATCATGGTAGTATGTTGTGTTGTCAGCACCCTTGACGCGGTTGTTGATAAAACCTTGATGATTGTGGAAATGCTCAAGTTCTTGAGAGCACGCACAAGCGCTACGTCTTATCATCGGCACTAGCTGGGATTGCCCCAGATTTCCTCGGTTATGCTATAACCACTCCAACAGTGAATTCACTCTCTATTGTTGGGTTCTTCCCCAGTTACCAGAATCATTCCCAGCATTTGCATTTTGTTCCCAGCTTGCACCGCCAATGTGCCATTCTACCATGGGTCTCTTCCATTTCCGGTGATAAGCAAAATTCATCCATTACGTTGTCTTCAACAAGGTAATCCACATCATCCAGGTCCGAGTATGCCATTCTACCGACCCCCTCCAAACGATCGTTGTGAATTGCCTTAGGCTGGTATGAAGAGTTTCAATGATCTTTGAATCAAAGGTAATTCTTTTTGCCACTTAAGGTAATAATCTACGAATCACCCTCCTCCAGGATGTTTCGTCATGGTAACATGGCAACTTAATTCCTCGCTACGTGACAATCGATTACCACCTTCTTAAGTGTGGAATTGTTGTCTACCTAGTGAACCTTCGTTATCCGTTTCTTCCACCCCTATTGATGTGTATCTCGTGTCTCAACCCGAGAGATGGTCCTATGTATCATTCCGTGAGTTGTTCGATCTTCGAGAAGATCGACCCTTCTAGAGTCTCCTTCTTCCCTCCATGTCATGTTGACAGGATTTCTCAGAGCAAGACTTCAAGACAATAATGGTGATCGAATCAACGTTCCTATGAAGTGCAACCTGGATCGTGAAGATTATACTAGTTTGCGTTTCCCCTTCACCTTACCCTACGCTTGAATCTCGAGACGAGATTCTTGTTTAGTGGGGGTGAGTTGTCACATCCCTAGTTTCTGGTATGCACTAGGCTAGACCTCATGTGTGCATCATGTTTAACTTTTGAATGAACTTGAAATGGGGATTGCTCAAACCCTAGCATTAAAGGAATTCACTAGGTTCACCTAAAATACTTTCAAGTAAGTCCAAATGGCTTTCAAAAATGTTCATGATTTTTGACAAAGGTGAAAAACCTCTACCAAAAATGATGCCAATACTTTTGGGCCATTATGGATTTTTGAATAATCCATATTGTATTTGAATTGGGGCATTTAAATACTATTATTATTTTTAAATGCTCCAACAATTCTGAAAATAGTTAAGGGCCTCTGTAATAATTCATTTAATGGCCACAATTATTTGCAGGATTTATTAAAATGATTTGGGCTATAAACTAAATTAGAAACAAAACTACAGAAATAGAAAAGAGAAACAAAATAGAAAAAAAGGGGAGAGAGGCCACCTGGGCCACTTACCTGCTTACCTGCCTGGCCCAGCTTCTCCCGCGGCCCAGCCCAGCCCATCTACTTCGCCGCTCGTCGTCTTCCTCTGCCAGTAGGCAGAGGCGAGGCGTGGCGCGCGCCCGAGAGCCCCGGCACCTCCTGCTTCGCCGTGGCAGCCTCCCCGACTCCCTCGCGACGCCACGGAGACGCCCTCGCCCCCTGCACCTCCCCTCTCTCCCCCTGGACCCCATTCCCTCCTCTGTTTCCCTCTCGTGCACACCACCGAGCGGAGCTCGCCGCCATCGTCGCCGTACCCATGGCCACCGGCCACCCCTAGCCTCACCGACGCCCCAGGAAGCTCCGCCGGTCCTCCCTCGACCTCCTCGTCGTGTCACGCGACTAGAAGAGCCCCGGAACGCCACCCCCGACGTTTTCCCCTCGCCGGCCGCCGAGGATCTTCTCCATCGATTCGGCCACTCCGGCGCGCCCCCGAGCCGGCTAACCATCCCTACGGCACCGCTGTGAGCTCCTACGCCTCCCCTCCATCTTTCCCCCTTCGATTGCGCCCTGTAGCCGCCGCCCCACGAGCACCCGAAGCCGCCGTCCGCCATGGCCGGTGAGCTCCGTGCTCCCGAGCTTCTCCGCCTGCGCTCGTTGCCTCCGGGTGTTCCTGGTGACCCCAGCATCCCGTAGAGCCCATCGGCCGCGCCCGCCGTGCCGTGTAACGCCGAAACCGAGCGTGCCCGAGCTCCGGCCGCCGCTGCCGAGCTCGAGGCCATCGTCTCCGGCCGCCCTAGCTGCTGCTGCTTGCTGAAATGGGCGCGGGTGAGCTCCAGCTCCCCGTAGCCGCTCTCCTCCGTCCATTTGGATGCCGGAGGAGCGAGCCCGCGCCCTCCGCCGCGCCTGTTGCCACCGGCGACGAGCCGCCGGCGGGTTAGGCCCTGCTGACCAGGGGTTTGACCCCCCTGGGTCGATGACAGGTGGGGCCAGCCCCCCTGTTAATTAGTTAGTTTATTTTAATTTAATTACCCCCCTGCTGACACTGACATGTGGGCCCTAGTGCCCTAATCCTTAATTAAACTAAAATAAACCCCCCTGTTTAACCTGTGACGCTGACATATGGGTCCCACAGGTCAGGTTTGACCTGGAGGCGCCCTGTTGACCTGCTGCCGTCATGATGATGTCAGGCTGACGCAATAAGTATTTTCTGGATTTAAAAATAATTCAGAAATTCCAGAAAATAGCTAAAACTTCTAAAATTCATAGAAATTCAACTGTAACTCCAAATTAAATAATTTATATATGAAAAATTATCAGAAAAATTCAAGGAATCCATCTGTACCATTTTCATGCATGTTAGAACAACTTATAGGTGCTGTTTAGCACAAATCAATTAAATGGCATTTGAATAATCACATATGGAGTTTGAATTTGAATCTTGTATTCAAACCAACTTCATTTAATCTGTTGCTAGTTACATTAGCTCAAAACACATTCATTTTGCCATGTCATGATCATGCATCATATTGTGCATTGCATTGATTGTGTTCCCTTTTGTGTTGCCGGTATTTGTCCCCTCTCGATAGATGTGATACCGATGATGCGATCGTTGACACTGATGAAGACTCAATGCTATCTTCAGAAGTGCCAGGCAAGCAAAACCCCCTTGTTCATTCCGATAAAATCCCACTCTCTCGCTCCTGCTCTCTTTTACTGCATTAGGACAACAACGACATATTTGTTACTTGCTGCGGTAGCTGAACCCCTTTATCCTTTGCATGACCTGTCATTGCCACAGTAAATAGATGAAACCCACTAGCATGAGTAGGAGTTGTTTGAGCCCTGATGTGCCTACTCATTCATGCTTGTTTGTCATGCCTGCTACTGCTTAGAGTTGAGTCAGGTCTGATTCATCGGGGATGAATCAGAGGTGTGTGAACATGTCCTACTATGTGTGAGCTAAGTGTGTGAACACGATTTGGTAAAAGGTGTCGGTGAGAGGCCATGTAGGAGTACATGGTGGGTTGTCTCATTGAAGCCGTCCTCAGGAACTGAGTTCTGTGTTTGTGATCCATGATTCAGCTACTACCATACATTGGGCCCTGAAATATGACCCCGCTCGACTTCTTATTCACCCTCGTCCTCTGTCCAGGAGTTGCAAGTAGTTTCTGGTGTTTGTAGTATGCTGGAGGCCGTGGACAGCGCTGACCGTAGGGGTGGGCTGTGATGCGGTAGGCACGTGGCCGGGTAAACCGGGCACCCGTTTGGTGTCACGGAACCCTGTTCACATCGTTTGGGGCTGTGAGCGAAACTCCGGCCGGATCTCCTCATGGATGGAACCCGAATAGGCGATAAACCTAGACTAGAGACTTAGGTGTTTAGGTAGGTCGTGGTCTACACCCACGTCGGCTTTCGCTTGAAGTCTGCCGAGCACATGTCGTGTGCAGACGCTAAGTGGTGGAAACATGTATGAAGAAGTACACCCCTGCAGGGTTAACATCATCTATTCGAATAGCCGTGTCCGCGGAAAAGGACTTCTGGGTTGCTTATATCAGTTCATAGACAAGTGAAAGTGGATACTCTAAAATGCGCAAGATAAGCGTGAGTGCTATGGATGGCGTTCTCGTAGGGAGACGGGAGCGGATCCATAGTGGTGTATTGATATGGTGAATATGTGGACTCGTGTGCGCCACCTCAAAAGAGTTACTTGCAGTCGTAGTTCAGGATAGCCACCGAGTCAAAGCTGGCTTGCTGCAGTTAAACCCCACCATCCCCTTTGTTGATAATGATGCATATGTAGTTAGTTCTGATGTAAGTCTTGCCGGGTACATTTGTACTCACGTTTGCCTATTTTATGTTTTTGCAGAGAGACTTCGGTCTCACTAGTAGTTCCACGTGGACTTCGACGTTTAGCTTGTTACCTCAGCTACGATCTTGTGCCCTCGGCAGTATCTGGTAGATAGTCAGGCTTCTCAGCCTTTTTCATTTATAGTTGTCTGTACTCAGACATGTTAAGCTTCCGCATGTGCTTTGACTTGTATGCTCTGATTGTTGGGTCATGAGACCCATGATTGTAATATCTCGCTCCTCGGAGCCTATTTGAATAAATTACTTGAGTCGTAGAGTCATGTTGTGATGCCATGTTGTATTTGCACATATCGAGCATATTGTGTGTATGCTATTGAAATGCTTGGTATGTGTGGGATCTGACCATCTAGTTGTTTATCTTTAGTAGCCTCTCTTACCGGGAAATGTCTCCTAGTGTTTCCACTGAGCCATGGTAGCTCGCTACTGCTCCAGAACACTTAGGCTGGCCGGCATGTGTCCTTCTTCGTTCCTGTGTCTGTCCCTTCGGGGAAATGTCACGCGATGAATACCGGAGTCCTGTTAGCCCGCTACAGCCTGGTTCACCGGAGTCCTGCTAGCCCAGTGCTACAGCCTGGATTCACTCGCTGATGACCGACACGTTCGATGCTGGGTCATGGATGCCTGTCCCTGTAAGTCTGTGCCACTTTGGGTTTACGACTAGCCATGTCAGCCCGGGCTCCTTATCATATGGATGCTAGCGACACCGTCATATACGTGTGCCAAAAGGCGCAAACGGTCCCGGGCCAAGGTAAGGCGACACCTGTGGGAATACCGTGCGTGAGGCCACAAAGTGATATGAGGTGTTACATGCTCGATCGATGTGACATTGAGTCGGGGTCCTGACAGAGGACGTCCAGCTGCCGGATCCTGTCCGGATCGGCCTCCCTGAGTTCGACGGTGCTCCACTAAAGAAGCGCCTAAGTTGGCGTCCACGGAGCCCTCAGAGGGAAAGTGACAAGGACGTTCGTTACCTGATGGTCCGGATAAGATTGTTAGCTCATTCCGGACTGACCATGATCGGGGTCAGGGCCACATGCATCATGCGAGGGGTGCAGCCGCTACAGTACAGAGGCCACCCCATGTGGGACTTCAACGGGGAGGACGACGCCACCCGCTACGGCCGTAAGGGGTCAGATTCGGCTGCGGCTCTAACAAAGACCTTGTCCGCTTTGTACAAGGGAGAAGAGGAGGATTTTCTTCACGTCGACCCAAAGGGTGGATTTTCTATGTACAATCCCCCAAGCTGGGTAAGTGGTCACATTTACTTGCCCATCCATTTCATATTCCCATTGTTAAATATCTAGTCTAACAACTTCAACGCAGGAACTGCGCCAGGCTGTTAAAGAAATAAACAGCCCTCCTCCTCAACCCGAGGACCCAGGACAGTCCCTCGACCCGACCTCTCAAGAGGATCAGGACTTATCTGTGGAGCTGATTGATGGAGTGTTCCATCAATTGAGCAAGGACAACGCCTTGGTGGCCATTACGGCCGATTACCCAGGGCTAATCCCGGCCTCCCAAACTGAGATCGAAGTCCCAGTACCCCGAATAGGGGTCCGCCCTTTCGTGTTTTCAGTTTCTTGATTAAAACCGAGCATTGCAGGGGAGGTTTTTGAGACGGGAGGCCGAACCTGCGGCGACAAGCCAACGAGGGGCCGCAGGGGCCCATGGGCAGAAAAGAGGTGAAGTCCGGACTGAGGCGTCAGCGTAAAGGTATGGTGCCCCCCTTATCCCAGGTGTTATACCTTCAAGGCATACTAACACTCGTGCTCTCTTCAGGACAAAGAGACCTCGCCGGACTATATCCGGAGAGGCTGCCAATCATGCCTCGACCAGCCAGGCTCCAAAGCCTGGTCCGGAGGCGGAGGCGAACGCAAGGCACGCACCGGACGCTCCTTCGATGGAGGATGTGGACAGGTTGTCTGCCACCAACTCTGAGGTGGAGAGTGCCATGAACCACAGGCGTCGCCGGATAATTCTTCGCGACGCTTGTTTCTCCCGAGAGGCATTAGATGCCTTCAATTCAGGAGATGCGTACCTCCGTGCCGGCTCAAAATGGTCTAGCCGGAGCCACGGAGAAATATGTAAAAGACATACGGGTAAGAAATTTTTGGTAATTATATATATATACCAGTAGCCCCCCGAGACTTGAAATAGTTAGAATAACTGATTTAAGGATCATTTGTTATGCAAGTTCTTACAGAAAAGAATTCCCTACTGTCCCAGGAGCTGGAAGAGTGCAAAGCCCAACTTGAGGCCGCACTAGCCGTGGCAGGGGAGCCCAAGGAGACCCCCTCTGGTAATATACACTTCGAAATATAAGTATTTTGTGAAGCACGGCATGGGTGCGAATCTGACAAATGAAATTGCAGATGGTGCCGGATTGAGTCCGGAAAGGCAACAACTCCTACGCCAGCTGAAGGCTAGTGAGAAGGTGCTAACAAAGGTGAGGCGGGAGAAGAACGATCTCCAAGATGCCAACACCAAGCTGGGCGTCAACCTGAAAGATGTTCGTGCCCAGCTGTCAGACTCCGTTAAGGAGAATCAGTGGCTTCGGCACGGTATATTTAGTAAGTGCCTGAACGAACCTTTGAAAAAAGTTCGGCGGGGAAGTCGACTAACAGAGTAATGTCTGTAGGTGTGCTAACAGGTCGTCCTGCAGAGGAGATGCCCGGTTCTACGGGTGACCTGCTTCCCGAGCTCTTGCAACTGCTCGAGCGAGTTTGGCAGGCGATGCAAGGCGTCGCCCAGGCCTTGTGGCCATCCATCCCATGCCCGAAGGTCTTGGAGAGCTTGCGGAGAAGCTAAAGGGAGCACGGCGGCGCTTCTGATTGTGGAAGATATCGGCCTGCCGTCAAGGCGCTAGGGAGGCCTGGGCCATGGTGAAGACGCGGTACACAAAGGTTGACCCCAACCACATGGCCGAGGTCGGTCCTGTGGGGCCCGATGGGAAGGAGATCCCTGTAAGCTAAGTATACGGCCAAGTAGAATTGGCCGCAAAGTATTCCCAGCGGGACTGTAAATTAGACAGCCTGTTAGATGGTATTGAAGAGGAATACAATCAGTCAGAATGACTATGTAATTTAATTGACATTTATGATGCCTTCTAGCCGGATTGTAGATCGTTTGTCATGGCCGACCTTTTCGCTTTAGCCTCGGGACCTGACGGTCCGGAGTGTGTCCGAATTCCCATGCGGTTATATAAGAACCGGGAATGCATGGAGACCTGGCGTAGGGGTCATTAGTGCATTAACAGACAAGTGCCCGACTAGTTATGTTATATTACATGGTTAGTAAGAAACATCTTCCAGGGAGAATAGTTCCGTTAGGGGTTCCTTTCCCTAGGAGGAATGCCCTAAAGTGCATGCCCATTCTGCGAAAAAAAGACGCAGGAAAAAGCATCTGGGGGCGCATAAATAAATAAGTGAAAAGATCATCTTTTAGGTCACCGACCGAATATTCCCTTAAGAACGCTAGCTTTCGGCTTCACCCAGTCTGAGGTACACATCCGGCTGATCCGGCAGTAACAATCGTAGAGGTGCCCCCTTTACCGCCTAGCCGAATAATCAAGAACGTAGGGGTAAGCACAGGAGCCAGGCAACCCAACTTGGCCAAAACTTAAGTCATATCGATGCATATAATGGTGAAATAAAAGGTACATACGGAAGTGTAACACATGTGTTGGGCATGAAGCCCGTATAGATAAGCTTCTGTTAAAAGAAGCCCCCAGGTTTAATGAGTGTGAATAGCACGTCATTTGATGAGCCTTTAAAGGCTATAAGAGAAAGGAAGAGAAGAATGAGAGAAATGTAAGACAAACAGTATATAAAAAATGGACAGAGGAAGGAGACGAACACAGAGTCCGGCGCTAGGCATAGAATCTTCGGAGACGGGCTGCGTTCCATGGGTTCAGCTCGAGTCGGTTATCCAATGCATCTCGCAGGCGGTACGCTCCACCAGTCAGGACTTGGTCAATTATGAAGGGACCTTCCCACTTGGGCTTGAGTTTGTCCTTTTTCTTGTCCGGCAGACGTAGAACTAATTCGCCAATGTTGTAATTTTTGGCCCATACTTCTCTGCTTTGGTATCTTCGAGCCTGCTGTTGATAGAATGCGGAACGAGCTTTTGCCACGTCACACTCCTTGAGGGAGTCCTGGATTAGGGGGTGTCCGGATGGCCAGACTATACCTTCAGCCGGACTCCTGGACTATGAATATACAAGATTGAAGACTTCGTCCCTTGTCCGGAAGGGACTTTCCTTGGCGTGGAAGGCAAGCTTGGTGATACGGATATGTAGATGTCCTACCATTGTAACCGACTTTGTGTAACCCTAACCCTCTCCGATGTCAATATAAACCGGAGGGTTTTAGTCCGTAGGACAACATATAGAACAACAATCATACCATATGTTAGCTTCTAGGGTTTAGCCTCTCCGATCTCGTGGTAGATCTACTCTTGTACTACCCATATCATCAATATTAATCAAGCAGGACATAGAGTTTTACCTCCATCAAGAGGGCCCGGACCTGGGTAAAACTTCGTGTCCCTTGCCTCCTGTTACCATCCGGCCTAGACGCACAGTTCGGGACCCCCTACCCGAGATCCACCGGTTTTGACACCGACATTGGTGCTTTCATTGAGAGTTCCTCTGTGTCGTCGCCATCAGGAAGGATGCCTCGCCACATCTTTAAAGATGGCACCGTTGCTAAGGGAGGTTTGGCTATCGGCCAAACCCTCCGGCTAGGTGGTTTTCTTATGACCGCCTGTTCGGTTTCTACGCCGACGATGACCTCTCGAGCCATCGAAAACAATCTTCATGTCAGCTCGAAACTTGCCGAGAAGTTAGATCCAATGGAGCTCTCCTCCATAAACGAGCTCTTGGATCGCATCGCCGCCCTGGGAGTCGCTACGGATTACGATCAGATTGGGCCTAAACCCGATCTGAGAGAGATTAACTCTCCCCAAGTCACCCATCACGTTGCCATGGTAGAGGGACAATGCGGCGGCCCTTCATCTATCTTAAGGACTAGCTACGTCCGGATTCCCGATCCCTCTAAGCCGGATACCTGCGAAGGGGAGGATATCACTCAAGACCTGAACTTAGAGTCAGGCGACGGGCTGGATTCATTAGACAACATCCAGGAATCCAAATTTTCAAGTTCGGAAACTCCTCGGCCTCCGAGCCTCAGATTGGGTGAGGCTTCGGATTTAATTCCACCCACCCACCCGAACACAAGCGATCTATCCCAAATCAAGGTAAGAGCCCGAAGAAACTATACATCACTACTGGGTTAGATTCCTCCTGGTTAGGAACAGGATAAGGGACTGCCGCAAGGAAGACGCAATCTCAATCTTCTGCAATAATTACATGGACAAGGGAATCCTCAACGCCATAAGTCGCCGTGATATTACACGCTTCGCTGACTTGGCGTCCATCGTACGAAAGTACTGTGCGATGGAAAGCGCTTGGAAAACCGAAATAAAATTTTGGGACGATCCTGCCCTGATTACAAACCCAGTCCGAAATAAAATGGTGCATCATCGCCAGACACCCGGGTCAAACACCAAAAAGCAAAACCCTCTAGAGGGCATGGAACCGTACTGGAAGGATGGCTCAATGGGCCCTGTAAAATTCACAGTACAGAGGACGCCACACCAAGTCACAGCCTTAGAGCATGTTGGATGCTCCGGTAGGTGGCCAAAATTGGTGAAGATCTCCTAATTCCGGAGGCCACAGAAAGCCACCCCAGAGACACCAATACGGTATTCACAATCTTCGAGACTTTCGCATCAAATAATATGCGAAAAAGGACACTCCGTAGCCTTGACGAAGTCTACCAAGTAGCAACAAGAAACCCATGGAGTGACACGGCTATTACCTTTAACACCAGTGATGAACCTAAATTCCGAATAGCCCAAGCACCAGCCGCATTGGTCCTCAGTCCAATAGTGGACGGCTTTCGTCTTACCAAGGTACTCATGGATGGCGGTAGCGGATTGAACCTCATTTATGAGGAATCCCTTCAAAAATGGAAATAGACTGGAACCGCATTGAGCGAAGCAGCACAACCTTTAGAGGAATAATCCCTAGTCGGGAAGCGCACTGTACAGGAAAAATCACACTAGATGTGGTGTTCGGCACGCCGGATAATTACAGATCTGAAGAGGTCACGTTCCATGTGCCTCCATTCAGCAACGGTTATCATGCTCTGCTAGGGCGGGAAGCGTTTACAATCTTCCAAGCAATACCCCATTATGGGTACATGAAGCTAAAGATGCCCGGGCCTAACAGGATCATCACTCTCGCTAGTGATCCGGACGTAGCACTCCGCGCCGAAAACAAGACAGCCGCACTGGCCCTTGAGGCACTATCCGAAGCCCTAGCGGCTGAGGAACTGACTATGCTGCGCTCCACGGTGAATAGGGACGATGCAGTACTCGACAAAAGATCCAAGTCCACCTCCTTTAAATCGGCGGACGAAATAGTCAAATTCCAGGTCCATCCAACGGACCCCAATAAAACAGCTTCCATCGGGGCATAGTTAAACCCTGATGTAGACGCCGCACTATGAGAGTTCCTACGAGAGAACTCGGACATTTTCGCCGGGCACCCTTCAGACATGACAGGAATCCCACGCAGGCTGGCCGAGCACAGCTTAAATATCCTAAAAGGATTCAAACCTGTCAAACAAGCTCTTCGGTGTTTTTCCGAACCGAAGAGACAGGCCATGGGAGAGGAGCTAGCAAAGCTATTGGAGGCCGGATTCATCAGAGATATAAAACATCCGGACTGGCTAGCAAACCTGGTGATGGTACCAAAGAAGGACAAATCCTGGCGCATGTGTGTTGATTTTAAAGACCTTAACAAGTGAGTGGGAGCACTACAACATTTCTGAGTATATGTGGATGACATATTGTTGATACGAAATAATGTAGAATTTCTGGAAAGCATAAACGGTTGTTTGAAGAGTGTTTTTCAAAGGAAGACCTGGAAAAAGCTGCTTACATATTGAGCATCAAGATCTATAGAGATAGATCAAGACACCTGATGGTACTTTCAAAGAACGCACACCTTGACATGTTTTTGAAGGAGTTCAAAATAGATCAGTCAAAGAAGGGGTTCTTACCTGAGTTGTAAGGTGTGAAGTTGAGTAAGACTCAAAGCTTGACCACGGCATAAGAAAGAGAAAGGACGAAGGTCGTCCCCTATGCTTTTGTCATAGGCTCTATACGGTATGCCATGCTGAAGTACCGCACCTGATGTGTGCCTTGCCACATGTCTAGCAAGAGGGTACAAAGGTGATCTAGGAGTAGATCACCAGATAGCCGTCAAAATTATCCTTAGAGGAATAAGGAAATGTTTCTCGGTTATGGAGGTGATAAAGAGTTCGACGTAAAGAGTTATGTCGATGCAAGCTTAACACCTATCCGGATAGCTCTGAGTAGAGATACTGGATACGTATAATGGAGCAATAATTTGGAATAGCTCCAAGTGGAATGTGGTAGCAGCATCTACGATATAAAGTTTTGCGAAATACATAGGGATCTGAATATGGCAGGACCCGTTGACTACAACCTCTCTCACAAGCATAACATGATCAAACCCAGAACTCTTTGAGTGTTTATCACATAGTGATGTGAACTACATCATTGAGTCTAGTAGACTCTTGGATGTTGGTTACATGGCGATGTGACCTGTGAGTATTAATCACATGGCGATGTGAACTAGATTATTGACTCTAGTGCAAGTGGGAGACTGTTGGAAATATGCCCTAGAGGCAATAATAAATTAGTTATTATTGTATATATTTCATTGTTCATGATAATCGTTTATTATCCATGCTAGAATTGTATTGATAGGAAACTCAGATACATGTGTGGATACATAAACAACACCATGTCCCTAGTAAGCCTCTAGTTGACTAGCTCGTTGATCAATAGATGGTTACGGTTTCCTGACCATGGACATTGGATGTCGTTCGTAATGGGATCACATCATTAGGAGAATGATGTGATGGACAAGACCCAATCCTAAGCCTAGCACAAAGATCGTGTAGTTCGTATGCTAAAGCTTTTCTAATGTCAAGTATCATTTCCTTAGACCATGAGATTGTGCAACTCCCGGATACCGTAGGAGTACTTTGGGTGTGCCAAACGTCACAACGTAACTGGGTGGATATAAAGGTACACTACAGGTATCTCCGAAAGTATCTGTTGGGTTGGCACGAATCGAGACTGGGATTTGTCACTCCGTGTAAACGGAGAGGTATCTCTGGGCCCACTCGGTAGGACATCATCATAATGTGCACAATGTGATCAAGGAGTTGATCACGGGATGATGTGTTACGGAACGAGTAAAGAGACTTGCCGGTAATGAGATTGAACAAGGTATCGGGATACCGACGATCGAATCTCGGGCAAGTATCGTACCGCTAGACAAAGGGAATTGTATACGGGATTGATTAAGTCCTTGACATCGTGGTTCATCCGATGAGATCATCATGGAGCATGTGGGAGCCAACATGGGTATCCAGATCCCGCTGTTGGTTATTGACTAGAGAGTTTTCTCGGCCATGTCTGCAAGACTCACGAACCCGTAGGGTCTACACACTTAAGGTTCGATGACGCTAGGGTTATAGGGAAAGTATGTACACGGTTACCGAATGTTGTTCGAAGTCCCGGATGAGATCCAGGACGTCACGAGGAGTTCCGGAATGGTCTGGAGGTAAAGATTAATATATAGGAAGTATGGTTTTGGCCACCGGAAGTGTTCTGGGCATCACCGGTAGTGTACCGGGACCATCGGAGGGGTCCGGGGGTCCACCAGGTGGGGCCACCAGCCCCGAAGGCCTACATGGGCCAATAGTGGGAAGGGACCAACCCCTAAGTGGGCTGGGGCGCCTCCCCACCAAGGCCCATGCGCCTAAGGGGAAGAGGGGGCAAACCCTAAGGGCAGATGGGCCCTAAGGCCCATGCCTGGTGCGCCTCCCTCTCCCCCTCCACTTGGCCGCCACCCCAGATGGGATCTGGGGGCTGCCGCCACCCCTAGGGAGGGAACCCTAGCTGGGGGCGCGGACCCTCCCCTCCCCCTATATATACTTGAGGTTTGGGGCTGCCCAACACATGTGATTCAATCTTCCTGTTGGCGCAGCCCTACCCCTCTCCCTCCTCGTCTCTCATAGTGCTTGGCTAAGCCCTGCTGGAGTCCTGCGCTCCTCCACCACCACCACGCCGTCGTGCTGCTGCTGGATGGAGTCTTCCCCAACCTCTCCTTCTCCCCTGGCTGGATCAAGGCGTAGGAGACGTCACCGGGCTGTACGTGTGTTGAACGCGGAGGTGCCGTCCGTTCGGCACTAGGATCATCGGTGATTTGGATCATGATGAGTACGAATCCATCAACCCCGTTCACTTGAACGCTTCCGCTTAGCGATCTACAAGGGTATGTAGATGCACTCTCCTTCCCTCGTTGCTAGATTACTCCAAAGATTGATCTTGGTGATGCGTAGAAAATTTTGAATTTCTGCTACGTTCCCCAACAACATGCTCTAAGGCTGTGAGTTGGTGTGGCGTCCTCTGTACTGTCAATTTTACAGGGTCCATTAAGCCATATTCCAGTACGGTTCCATGCCCTGTAGAGGGTTTTTGCTTTTTGGTGTTTGACCCGAGTGTCTGGCGATGATGCCCCCTTTTAATTCAGACCGGGTTTGTATTCAGGGCCGGATCGTCCCAAAATTTTATTTTGGTTTTCCAGGCGCTTTCCATCGCACAGTACTTTCGTACAATGGACGCCAAGTTAGCGAAGTGTGTAATATCACGGTGACTTATGGCGTTGAGGATTCCCTTGTCCATGCAATTATTGCAGAAGATTGAGATTGCGTCTTCCTCGCGGCAGTCCCTTATCCTGTTCCTAACCAGGAGGAATCTGGCCCAGTAATGATGTACTGTTTCTTCGGGCTCTTGCCTGATTTGGGATAGATTGCTTATGTTCGGGTGGGTGGGTGGAATTAAATACGAAGCCTCACCCCATCTGAGGCTCAGAGGCCGAGGAATTTCCGAACTCGAAAATTTGGATTCTTGGATGTTGTCCAATGAGTCCAGCCCGTCGCCTGACTCTAAGTTCAGGTCTTGAGTGATATCCTCCCCTCCGCGGGTATCCGGCTTGGAGGGATTGGGAATCTGGACGTAGCTAGTCCTTAAGATAGATGAAGGGTCGCCGCACTGTCCCTCTACCACGGCAACGTGATGGGTGACTTGGGGAGAGTTAATCTCTCTCACATCGGGTGTAGGCCCAATCTGGTCGTAATCCGTAGCGACTCCCAAGGCGGCGATGCGATCCAAGAGCTCGTTTATGGAGGAGAGCTCCATTGGATCTAACTGCTCGGCAAGTTCCGAGCTGACATGAAGATTATTTTCTATGGATCGAGAGGTCATCATCGGCGCAGAAGCCGAACAGGCGGTCATAAGAAAACCACCTAGCCGGAGGGTTTGGCCGACAGCCAAAGCTCCCTTAGCAATGGTGCCGTCTTTAAATATGAGGCGAGGCATCCTTCCTGATGGCGACGACACAAAGGAACTCTCAATGAAAGCACCAATGTCGGTGTCAAAACCGGCGGATCTCGGGTAGGGGGTCCCGAACTGTGCGTCTAGGCCGGATGGTAACAGGAGGCAAGGGACACGAAGTTTTACCCAGGTTCGGGCCCTCTTGATGGAGGTAAAACCCTATGTCCTGCTTGATTAATATTGATGATATGGGTAGCACAAGAGTAGATCTACCACAAGATCAGAGAGGCTAAACCCTAGAAGCTAGCCTATGGTATGATTGTTGTTCTATATGCTGTCCTACGGACTAAAACCTCCGGTTTATATAGACACCGGAGAGGGTTAGGGTTACACAAAGTCGGTTACAATGGTAGGAGATCTACATATCCGTATCGCCAAGATTGCCTTCTACGCCAAGGAAAGTCCCTTCCGGACACGGGACGAAGTCTTCAATCTTTTATCTTCATAGTCCAGGAGTCCGGCCAAATGGTATAGTCCGGCCATCCGGACACCCCCTAATCCAGGACTCCCTCGGTCTGCAACAAGTATCAGGAGGTTACAGACATTAACATCGAGAAGGAGTTGTGAACAACTCGTGCTCAAGCTCATCATGACTTCCTCATGAATCCCATCAACATATTTACGGAACCGTGTTGTTTTCCAGAAACATATGGACGTAGTCTAAGAAGCACCACCAAACTGTCCTTGACCGTGGACATGGCTATTCGAATAGTTTTACACTCTGCAAAGGTTGCACACTTTACCCACAAGATCCGGGGAACTTCCGTGTCATCCACGACCCGCGGTACCTCAAGTACCCAGGGTAAGCACCTGATCACTATCTTTCCCTAGACGACACTAACAAGGAGTCCACTCGTTGTTCCATATCCTCACGATGTACATCATATGAGACTCACTCGAGATCGTAACATCCGAGAGGGGACACAACGGTGTATCCGGTGCCCTGTGAAAACAGTCATGGCCGCCCTACCTGACACGACCCCATCTCGAGAGAGAGCACCAACTCTCCCCCGTCACTAGTAATGCGGGCTCCAAGTTAGTATCGGCCTAGGTAATCAATAATGCCCTTTCCCATATAAGGGTAGAGTGGTCGCGCATGTTTGGTTGGGACGGTCGACAAATCTTAAATCTAATCTGTCTCAGTAAACAACACTTTTATCAAGCCTCAGTACACTACTTCTCCACCAAGTAGTGACCTAGTTCATCATCATCTCCCAGGGGCACTAGTGGCACCCACTGGGTTGTTTGCAAGTATGTCAAACCACACTTGTTTCTTTCCATGCATAACCCTGATCCACTTTGCGTAGCAACTACTTTAGCATCCTATCTACTCCCACCGGCATAACTCTCATAGAAAGGTAGGGTCATGCATCATGCAAGTGTCAACGAGAAAAGCAATGGAGGCACCACCTCAAGTGGCCACCATTTTATCATGACTTCGATGCAAGCAATGAAAGTGTCATATGACATGCACAAAAAGGGTTTCTTGGACATGGTCAAAGGGGTGCTTGCCTGTTTTAACAAAGTCTTCGAGGTCTTCAAATATCTCTGGTCCAACTCCGAGCATTTCGTCTACTTCGTCAACTATCGTCGAAAGCAACCATAATAAGCAACACAACAAGGCAGAAAATAAAAGTGCTCTAAAAATATTAATTTGACTTTTCTAGGACATCTCAGATTATATGAAAAATAACCAGAGTGGTTTCATTGGAATTGGGTCAGTGGATATTTCTTAACATTTTGATATGATGGAATCAAGGGGTTTATGGATTTGCAAGAAGTGTACAGAAATATATTTTTGAAAAATGAGCAAAGGCACCCATTTAACAAAACATGATTTTAGAAGCATCTAGGAGTTGGTTTCATTGGATTTGGGGTTCAAATGAATTCCCTATGAATTGGCAAAGTTGACAGGTATGAAGAAATGGCTCATTATTTTGTGTGGCACAGAAAGTATAAAAAAATGTTCATAAACTAAGTTATGAACTTAGAATCATCTTGGAGCTTCGACAATGGAATTTTGATTAAATATGTGCTCTCTGTGATTTTCTAAAGTTTGGCTCAAAAAAGGAAATATAGGTTTATTTAAATATGTGTGAAGGAAACTTTTCTAGAAAATAGTGAATATTGTACCATGAGGTAGATTACGAATTTAGAAGACCCTAGGATTTTGAATCATCAAATTTGGAACTTATTTGAAAATTTGGGAGATTTTACAAGTTTTACAGAAAAGAAAAAGGAAAAGATTTTTACCCGAAAGGGCTGGATCTGGGCGGCGACAACGTGCAGCGGGTGAGATATAATGCCGAGCGCACTGGGCCTGGCCCAGTCGCTCAGCCGCGCAGAGGGGGGAGTGGTGGCGTCGAAAACGCTCGCCAGGAGTGCGCCTTGGCCGCGCGGAGACGGCTTCCGAAGAAGTTGTGTCCACTTAACTCGCGGGCCCGGCCCTCAGGGACACATGGGGCCCTCAGGGACGGTGCCGACGCTCTCCCCGGTGGCACCGTCCATCTCTGGCGACGCCAGCAGACCAGCGGGTCCAGGAGACAACGCCGCATCCGCCAAGGTGCGCTGCGACCGCAGGGGTGGTCGGACGCGGGCCCTTCGTCGGCCGTGGCGGGCGGGGCCGGAGGTGGAGATGGGGCTCAACTGCATGGTCACGGGAAGGAGGGGAAGTAGCAGGGGAGAGTTCCACGATTGTCGTGGTGATGCCATGGGATGATGAGGCCAGGAGGAGGGGGCTCGGCTGGCGCGAATTTAAGCCGAGGCTGACGGCAAGGCTCCGGCCATGCTGGTGGATGGAGGGCACGGGGATCCAGAGGCCTGGGACGGCTTTATATAGTCGGCATGTGGCTCACCGTGGTCTAGTGCGCCGGCGAGGCTGTTGCCGTTGCTGCAGGTCACGGGGGCTCATGTGGGCGTGTCCGAGGCGTTAGTGGAGGAGGTCTACGACCAGGGGAAGGGAGATAAGGAGCGGGGAAGTGCCAGGGCATCGCGCGTGTGAGGTTGCCCATTGGAGCGCTTGGGCGGCCGGTACGCCTGCGAGAGGAGGCAGGAGGAGGGAGAAGGAGGAGGGGTACCAGGCCGTGGCATGTTGAGGACGCCGAGGAGCATCGTCAGGCGCGCTAGGGAGGCCCGAGGTGGCCGGAGGCGCTTGGCAGGGGGCGGCTACAGTGCAGGAGCGCACTGTAGCGCGCTCCAGAGCACCCAAATGGCCGGCATGGCCATTTTCTATGCAATGTGGGTGCCCCCAAGCATGTCCATCAGGTCTAGGAAGGAGTAAAGAAAGGGGGAGGGGCCTTGGATGCCATGGGTGGCCAGTAGAAGAAGAGTGGGGTTGAGAGAGAGATGGAAATGGGCTGTCCAGATGGGTAAATGAGGTGGTTTCACCCCTCAATCATTGAGCTGAGATGTAGCCATAGTTACTGGAGGTAGAAGACGGTCAGGAGCAGCTGTGGAACAAAGTTGAGCCCATGATGATTAGTGGAAGAGGTCAAAAATGGCATTTTGGAAAAGTGTCAGAAGGTGTTTGATGTAGGTTTGGGCAAGCAAATGAACTTCCCTTGTCATGAGGCTTGACAGGGTCAAATGGCCTTAGAAAATAAGAGGCTCCACCAAGATTGAGTTCATTTGGGCAAAGTTGCCAATGCAACTTTTGTAAACCCTAGAAATCAACAGAAATGGACTTTCCAAGATTTAGTCATGCAAATCTATTCTCCTTGAAGCACCACTTAGTTTAGTGTCATAATTTGAGGTTCTGAACATGTGCACAAATGTTGAGATGAAAAGGAGAAAGTTTCCAATGTAAAGTTGTTCAAATTTGGTTCTGGACAGAGAGGGTTTTGGGGCACTTTGATCAAGATAACATTCTCTCCAACTTGTTCCATTTGGTGTAGATGCATTATTACACCATTTCAGAATGTGCACCAAGTTTGAGAGCATTTGGACATGTTTGACAGTGCAAAGTTGTTCAACCTTGAAAAAGGAAAGAAGTGGTTTTGAGATGATTTCATGGGGTTATACTATTCTCCATGACATGAGACTTGGCAAGATCATCGAACATGTCATATGTGACATGCTAGAATTTTCTTGGAATTTTTGGGGAATATTTCCTTTGTAAATATTTCAAAAGCTTGAAATATCCAGAAAGGGTTTTTGAGGGATTTGACCAATATCTTGAACATGACCATGTGTTCAAACTCTTATATATGGATAATATATATCCATTGAGTTTCCCTAGGTTTTTCCCAAATATTTTTAAAGTATTAAAATAATTTTAACCTATTAAAGACCATTTCTGGACTTAAGAAAAAGACTTTAAATAAAATAGGAAAGTAACTTTTAAAATTATATTTTTGTGGTTTCTGGGTGTCCTATAGCTAATAGGAAACAAATATATTTTTATAAAGATTTTTACTGCCCTTAATTAAGTACTTGTAGTGCAAATCTCAATTCAGGGGTTTTTGGAAAACTAATTTTTTAAAATACTATTTGGCCAAATTATTTTTGTAAGAAATTATTTTTATGTCCTATACACATGGCACGATCATTGGGAAAGGTTTTTGGATCAAGGAGAAGGAGTATAAGAGTTGGAGAATTTATTTGATTTTTAGAGCACTTGCAAACAGCTGTCAAACATTCAATCAAAGCAAAGACAAAACAGTCAAAAGTTTTTGTCAGACCACATTTTATCATGTTTATTAGATTAAGTGTTGTGGCATGAAAATCAGGGTGTGATAGATTTCTCAGCAGGACCACAGCTTGCCGTATGTCTTCTAGCAAAAGCTTCAGAATGTTGGATCTGGCATCGGAGGCTAGGGCATGCTGGCATGAGGAACTTGCACACTCTTGCAAGAAAGAAGCATGTCATAGGCATCGAGGGTGTCAAGTTCAAGAAGGATCACTTATGCGGTGCCTGTGAAGCAGGAAAGATGATGAGGGCCAAGCATCTCTCGAAGACAATCATGACAATGACTCAACCCTTCGAACTGCTCCACATGGATCTTTTCGGTCCCACTCATTACTCAACTCTTACTACTACTGCTTGTCTCTATGGCTTTGTCATTGTTGATGATTATTCAAGATATACTTGGGTGCATATAATCCTCTACAAGACTGAAGTGCAGGATGTCTTCAAACGCTTCGCCAATCGAGCAATGAACAACTATGGCGTCAAGATAAAGCACATCAGAAGTGACAATGGCACTGAATTCAAGAACGCTGGCCTAGATACATATCTTGATACTTTGTGCATCACACATGAATTCTCAGCTCCATACACGCCACAGCAGAATGGTGTCGTCGAACGCAAGAACAGAACACTTATTGAGATGGCTCGGACGATGCTTGATGAATACAAGACTCCAAGAAAATTCTGGCCTGAAGCCATTGATACTGCATGCCATATCATCAACCGTGTCTATCTTCACAAGCTTCTGAACCAGATATCCTATGAGCTCCTTACTGGCAAGAAGCCAAATGTCAGTTACTTCAGAGTATTTGGTGCCAGGTGCTGGATCAAGGATCCACATCACACTTCAAAATTTGCACCAAAAGCACATGAAGGTTTTATGCTTGGATATGGAAAGGATTTGGACTCCTACAGAGTCTTCAACCTCTTTCACTATAAAGTGGTTGAAATTGTGGATGTGCGGTTCGATGAGACTAACGGCTCGCAAAGAGAGCACCTACCAAATGTGCTAGATGAAGTTCCATCCAGTGAATCACGCAAACTTATGGGAACTGGAGAAATCATACCATCTGAAGCTCATCCTGAAGAGGAACTTATCATCTCCGCACCTGATCAACCTGAAGACAATGATCAACCTGAAGACAATGCTCAGCCTGAAGACAATCCTTCTAACGATGAAAATGATCAGCAAGAGCAAAATCTTCGTCCTGTACATCCTCGTGTTGCAAATGAAGTGCAGATTGAGAGAATAATTGATAGCATCAATGCACCAGGTCCACTCACTCGTTCAAGGGCAACACAGCTAGCAAATTTCTGTGGACACTTCGCATTTGTCTCAATATCTGACCCCAAGAAAGTTGATGAAGCCTTCATGGAACCTGAATGGATTCAAACTATGCAAGAAGAGCTTCAACAGTTTGAGCTGAATAATGTATGGGAACTGGTTAAGCGTCCTGATCCTCGCAAGCACAATATAATAGGCACCAAATGGATATATCGCAACAAGCAAGATGAGCATGGTCAAGTTGTCAGAAACAATGCTCGTCTTGTTGCTCAAGGATATACTCAAGTTGAAGGGATTGACTTCGATGAGACATTTCTCATGTGACTAGACTTGAAGCCATACGCATACTGCTGGCCTATGCAAATCATCATTACATTCTTCTGCATCAAATGGATGTGAAGAGCGCTTTTCTCAGTGGCAAGATTGACGAAGAAGTGTATGTTGCACAACCGCCTGGCTATCCAAAACATCCTGACATGGTGTACAAGCTCAACAAGGCACTGTATGGCCTCAAACAAGCCCCTAGGTCTTGGTATGACACACTCAAAGACTTCCTGAAGAGCAAAGGCTTCAAACCTGGTTCCCTCGACCCCACTCTCTTCATGAAGACATATGATGGTGAACTATTTGTGTGCCAAATATATGTGGATGACATTATCTTCGGCTGCACCAATCAGAAATACACTGACGAGTTTGGATATATGATGCAAGAGTAATATCAGATGTCCATGATGGGTGAGCTGAAGTTCTTCCTTGGTCTTCAAATACGTCAGCAACACAACGACATCTTTATATCTCAAGAGAAATACCTCAAAGATTGCCTGAAGAAATTTGGAATGCAAGATTGCAAAGGCTACATGATGCCAATGCCAGCCAAACACCATCTGGGTCCCGACGACAATGGTAAAGAGTTCGATCAAAAGGTATGCCGCTCCATGATTGGTTCCTTACTTTATTTATGTGCATCTAGGCCAGATATCATGCTTAGTGTTTGCATGTGTGCCCGGTTCCAAGCGGCACCAAAGGAATCGCATCGCTTAGTTGTGAAGCGAATTCTCACATATTTAGCTCACACCCCAACACTAGGATTATGGTATCCAAAGGGCTCAGAGTTTGATCTAGTTGGATTCTCGGATGTTGATTATGCTGGTGACAAGGTGGATCACAAGTCTACATCAGGCACATGTCATTTTCTGGGACGATCACTTGTATGTTGGTCTTCAAAGAAGCAGAACTGTGTATCTCTCTCCACTACTGAATCTGAATACATTGCTGCTGGATCTTGCTGCGCTCAGCTTCTATGGATGAAGCAAACACTCAAAGCCTATGGCATTCACCTGAAGCAAGTACCACTCTACTGCGACAACGAAAGCGCCATCAAGATTGCCAACAACCCAGTTCAGCACTCGAAGACAAAGCACATTGAAATTCGTCATCACTTTCTCAGAGATCATGTTGTGAAGGAAGATATTGATATCATACACGTCAACACTGAAGAGCAATTGGCAGATATCTTCACCAAGCCCTTGGATGAGAAGAGGTTTTGCAAGTTACGGTGTGAGCTAAATATCTTGGAATCCTCAAATGTCCTGTGATCAGGCACACATCCTAACACTTATGCATGTTGATGACTTAGATGTGCAACACACGAAGTAAAGTATATCTTTAGTCAATGAAGACGTACATTCTGAATGTGAATACATTAACGTGGAATTTGACTTTGGAGCGCCACGATAATTGTGTGCCGTGTCTGGGTCTAATACTTCCTATATGGTGGGTAACGCCACCACCAAATTCTTCTGTTTGAAGTGTTTTACCCATGGCTTTACATGTGCTATGTCTCACATTTTGTTTGTCTTCATTTTCAACTTGTCTTCATGATTATCTTCACTATGTTGACTTGATTGTCTTCTGATATATACATACTAGTGTTCTGTCCTCTACAACATTCACTTATAGCTACGTCTTTCTTGTTGAATGTTTTGAACTAAGTGAATGTGATCGGACCCTAATCTCTCTATGCTTTCTATCTCAAACTCTATCTGTCCAAATCATATGCATTCTATTGAAACTGTCGAATGTCTTCTCTGCGTCCTAGTCAGCAGAAGATATAGAGACAAACATTAAGTCCATTTTCAATGCTAATTCCTTCACCTGAAACCCGGAGAAGTGGGAACAACCACCCGACAATCCAGGCGTGCGTGGGAACGTGGAACAACCTCCGATATGTTGCATGATGGACACGTGTCCTTCAGATGTGAATCGTTAGGGGCACCTGTGTAATAACAATGTGCCGTCCCTGTCCCTATAAATACATGCCTCACCACAGTCATTATCCTTTCTTCCACTCTCGCACAAACCCTAGCGCCACCGCTAGCCCTCGGCGATGCCGGCGACGAAGCGCTTAGCTGCCCCGACCTCACCAATGTCGTCTTCACACCGGCCACGGACATCGTCTTCTCCACCGTCGCCGTAGGTGTCCTCCGTCGCCAAGTTAGGGCACGGACGATCGAACTGCTCGGCCTCCTCTCCCACTCCGTCTAGCAGTTCTTCGTGTGGTAAATAAAACTTCCTTTTTACGGCCCCTTTGATCCTATAGATTCATCACTTTCTACCACAAGCAGTTTCTGTTCACGCAAGTTGAATCTATTTCATACTGCATCTCATAATATGCCTAGTATGTTCACTTATGCTTCACAAAGTAGTTAGATTCCTCACTTGTACTTATTCGTGGATTCGTACAAATCTGGAACCAACTCTCTATCTATGAGTGAATGTCTTCGCACTATGAGGTCAATGTCTTCTAAACTGATTTATCTTCAAAATCTTCTGAGAATGCATATGACCTCTTCCCCTTCCCTCGCACCTTAATGTTGTCACAGGTACATGTCCGTGGGAGAATCCCTTGGTTCTCATAGTCTGCATTCGTTTGCAGAATTCTTACAGCATCGCATTAACTCTCCCGAAGCCAGTTCCTGTTTGACCAGAAAGCGGAAGCCTTTGAAGCCTTTAAACATGTTGAAGCCCTTCAGTTTAAGCTTCATTGCACCAGAGAAACCTACAAGAAAGGGTGGCAGACAGCATCGTGGCAACACCTCAAGAGATTTGCCTCCTGACCTCTATGAGCTATACAAGACAGATCCAGAGGAGGACTACAATCAGCCAAAAACTCGAATCCAATGGATTCGAAGATATTGGGCAGAGCAATGGTTCAAGTACAGGTTTGTGACCCAGGAATATGCTGAGAAGAATGCCATCAAACGACCATGGGGAGACATTCTATACAGAAATCTTCAACCCAAGTCCAGAGTTGAAGACATTGAACAAGGCTTCTATCCTTGCATGGTCCGTGGACCGCAGCCTACGGATGCAGACCCATCTTCATTACTGTGGTGCCGCGATGATAATTTGTTCAAGCGCAACCTTCAGTTTGCCAGGAACTCGGCCAAAGAGAACAAAGTCACGAGGCTTAGACTTCAATCCAGGCCCCTCTGCTCCTCGTGCTGATGGCACACGCGAAGCTGAACCCAATCTTGTTGGGCCCTTTTACAACCTGGAAGGTATCATCACTCATATCATGGTTCAAGGGACAGCCGTGGATGAGCCTGCAGATGATGCTGAATCTGATGAAGCGCCTGCACCGCTGAAGCCAAAGAAACTGAAGAAGCCTAAAGCTTCAAAGCTTGCTCCTGCACCAAAGGTCTTATAGGCGAAGCCTCTGGCCATTGCACCTCCTGAACACAGTGTGCAGTCTAAAGATTTGTCACGCATCTCCAAGCCCTCGAGAGTAAAGATGCCCTTGCAACCCACCAGCCAAGATCTGACTATTGCTGCTATTCTGCGCAACAACGCCATTGATCTGTCCAGCGATGAAGATCTTGCAGATGACGCTCTTGAGCAACTGATCAAGAGCAAAGAAGAAGCAGAAATCTTCAATGATTTGCCTCTCTTTGACGTAGCAATACTTCACAACTTCATTCATGAGTGGTTTGAAACCCCCAATCTCAGCTTTGATGATCTGCAACTTCCAATTGGCCTCAGCGTCGCTTTCACTAGCGCCATTGCTTCTAAGCTAGCTCTAGCTCAGTGCATCGTTGAACTGAAGCAAAAGATCGACTATGAGAAAGCTCAGTTCAAGAAGCACATGGCAAAGCTCAGCGTGCAAGATGTCAAGAACTTCAAGACTATGCTGCATGAGCTCAAGGAAGCCTTTCTCAAGAAACGCGAAGAAGCTAAAGGTTCTCGTGAGCGCATGAAGAGTCTGGCTGACAAGTGCGTGCAAGCCTACAATGAAGCTGAAAAGCGCAAGGCTCTTGGGCGTCCTGGCATCGATCCCAGGATGGCTGCAACGAAGAAGAAGAAGAAGAAGCCAGCTGTGGCCGAACCCGAAGCAACAAGGCAGGAAGCACATCCCATTGTCTTCCCAGCCATTATGACAGGCTCGAAGCCTAAGGTCCCCACAGTGGCTTCAGAATTAAAGAAGACAAGGGATGCCGAGGCTGAAGTCAGAAAGAGGAAACATCCTGAAGCTTCTGATGTTGCTCCCTCCAAGAAGAAGCGCAAAACCAAGAAAGATCGGGCTGCTCCCACAAAGCCCCTTATTGTTGAGCCCATCTCGGTTGCTCGTCCTGCCTCTTCGCATCAAGAACGATGGATGGTAATTCATGAGCCTGCTTCCACAGAGGCTCCTGAAGACATTCGAGTAGTTGACCCCACCGCTGCTGAAGACATTGGTCACCATGACAATGTTGAAGATGATGAAGTCCTTCCTCAGATCGAGCACCAACTGGTATCATCGCCTGTGCTCACGCACAACGCACTCATCAGCATTGGTCGTCCTCTGACGCCAACTGCTCAGGATGCATCGTGGGCTGATCACCCACAGAGACAAGACACTCCAAGCTCTCCCCAACCGCAAACTACCCCAACAGTGCAAGATGATGATGACTTTGTGGCCCAGCACACTCCATCTCCACAAGCGTCGCCCGCATTATGCAGGCTTCGCAAAGGACCAAGGCCCCAAGTCACTCCCACAATGCACGTGTTTGAATCCGAAGCCAAAATGGCTGAAGATGTTCCAGCTGCATCAGCCGATGAAGAAGAAGATGAAGAAGAAGCCCCAAGAGTTGCTACACCCCCGTCTCACCAAAATGTTGTTCTCGAGGAGAATGTGACCGACCCTCCAGCTTCTGAAGTGGAGGTCAACAATCCTGAGGCTACCACCACTAACACCATTGAAGCCAATGACGTGGTCATGGCTGAAGACACTGTGGAGCCTGCACCTAACACTGTGCCAGAGGCCAATGAAGCCAATGATGCACCTGCAACAGATGTGCAGCCTGACGCCTCTGTTGATGCCAATACTCATGTTCCGCCACCAAGACCACATACTATTGAGCAAGCTTACAACTATGGTTAGCTCATAACTGTCAAATGGCCTCTTCTTGTTCCTCCACCTGCTGCTGGTCACCAATTTGACTATCACGTCAAGCGCAGGCCTCAGGTTCAGAAGCCAATGCCAAGGTTGCCTAGGTTTCCAGGCACTGCATCTGCACCCGGATCGTTCAATATCAATGTCTTCAAAGCACACAACACCTTCTTCAATAGAGCCAAGAACCCCTACTCAAAGGCAAGAATATCTTCTGATCGGTTCTGGAGCTATCAGCAGCGCAGTTATTACTCATGCATCTTGTACAATCAAGGTCGCATTTTTCCCATATGCATCTTGACACTGAAGCCATAACTGTTCTGCCCTGTTTGGAAGAAGCGCTGGATTGCTTCAGAGAATCTGGTTTGTTGCAGTTCGTCACTGACAAGGAGCACTGGAACGAAGAATTGCTGCTCCAATTCTATGCCACTCTTCATATTCGTGGCTACAACAGGGATCCGAAGACTTGGGTCCTTGAGTGGATGACAAGAAATGTTCATCACGAAGCCAAAGCCTTTGATATCATTGAGCTCACTAGCCTGCCCACTCCAGGAGATCTTTATGAACCTGGTTGTCAGCTTCACAGTGCAGCTATGGAAAGCATTTTTCACAAGCCTGAACCCAACATGAGTCAGATGCTTAGCATGATGAAGCCTTTGCCTCCAGATGCTGAATATCCTAAGGAGTTCTTTGTTGAAGACCTTGAGTATCTGCCACGCACTATCTATCACATCATAAGGCGAACTCTCTGGCCCATCAAAGGACATTCTCCACATGCAAAGCTGGAAGGTGCAATGAAGACTTTGGTCTTCCATATTCTTCACGGCAAAAGCTTCAATGCACAAGACTTCTTCATCCGCCAACTTGCTGCATCCGGATCTGATCTCTTTGGCTTGGAGTTTTACGCCCCATGGATTATGCGTCTGATCAAACTACACTCAGCTGTCACCTATCAGCCCTCTGCTCGCAATCATCGGATTTTTCTGCCTGACATCGACATGTCAGTTGAAGCCATCTATCCAGAAGCTGTCAAGGAGCCCCTTAGTCTTCAGTATGCTGATAAGCAAAGTTTCTCTCAACACATTGAAGGCGACCCAGCAGTCACTCGTGTTTATCCTCTGGCTGGTACTACCCGTGCACCTCATCATGCCCTCACTGAAGCCACTGAAAGCACCATTGCACAACGGCCCAAGAAGCAATCCCATGTTCTCAATGACCAAGAGCTTTTGGTTGCCCTTCATCAGAAACAGGATAAGCATCATGACTGGCTGAAGCGCCAAATGCAAAGCCTCTTGGTGGACGTAAATAGGATTCGCAACCTTGCCACCAAGAATGCCTTTAACGCCCATGAAACTTGTCAGCATACATGGAAAGGGCTGACGCTTATGTGTTTTGAAGATGATCTTCAAGAGGATGATTTCTATGAATGCTTCAAGTTTGACTCAACACCTCCAAGAAGGACCTTGCTGCGGCGTACTCCGTCTCTTGAAGACTCTGAGTTCTCCTCCTCTGCTGCAACAGCGAATGCACGTGTCATTGATGATGAAGACGATGCTACTTCACCACCTTCGGCGCAAATTACCACTGCACCGAGTTCGTCTGTACCGCCAACCAACTCCGACGACCCTGCTGCTTCACCAACTCCTCATGGGAACGAGTAGGTGCTCTATGTCTTCAAACCTTTTTGGTCCTTACTGACAAAAGGGGGAGAAGCATATGAGTTTGATAGTCTTCAAGCGGGTCCATATGGGAGATGGTTTTATATTTTGCCAAGTGCTTACAACTCTCGTTTTCGATACATTTGGTTCTTTGAGTTTGAGGGAGTCCTGGATTAGGGGGTGTCCGAATGGCCGGACTATACCTTCGGCCGGACTCCTGGACTATGAAGATACAAGATTGAAGACTTCGTCCCATGTCCGGAAGGGACTTTCCTTGGCGTGGAAGGCAAGCTTGGCGATACGGATATGTAGATCTCCTACCATTGTAACCGACTCTGTGTAACCCTAGCCCTTTCCGGTGTCTATATAAACCGGAGAGTTTTAGTCCGTAGCACGAACAATCATACCATAGGCTAGCTTCTAGGGTTTAGCCTCCTTGATCTCGTGGTAGATCTACTCTTGTACTACCCATATCATCAATATTAATCAAGCAAGACGTAGGGTTTTACCTTCATCAAGAGGGCCCGAACCTGGGTAAAACATTGTGTCCCCTGCCTCCTGTTACCATCCGGCCTAGACGCATAGTTCGGGACCCCCTGCCCGAGATCCGCCGGTTTTGACACCGACATTGGTGCTTTCATTGAGAGTTCCTCGGTGTCGTCACTTTTAGGCCCGATGGCTTCTCCGATCATCAGCAGCGATGCGATCCAAGGTGAGACTTTTATCCCTGGACAGATCTTCGTATTTAGCGGCTTTGCACTGCGGGCCAATTCGCTTGGTCATCTGGAGCAGATCGAAAGCTACGCCCCTGGCCATCAGGTCAGATTTGGAAGTTTGAACTACACGGCCGACCTCCGTGGAGACTTGATCTTCGGCGGATTCGAGCCACAGCTAAGCGCGCCGCACTGTCACGATGGGCATGATTTAGCTCTGCCGCCGAACAGTGCCCTGGAAGCCGCACCTGTGTCCGCTCCAACCCCTAGCTCGGAGCCGATCACACCAATCGAGGATGGGTGGTTAGACACCGCCTCGGGGGCTGCAATCTCTATGGCGATCGAGCCGAACACCAGCCCTATTCTCTGCGAAGCCCGTGACTCCAAGGAGCCGGACTCCTCTCCAGACTCCGAGCCCTCCGCGCCCCGGCCGATTGAACCCGATTGGGCGCCGATCATGGAGTTCACCGCCGCGGACATCTTTCAGCACTCGCCCTTCGGCGATATTCTGAATTCACTAAAGTCTCTCTCTTTATTAGGAGAGCCCTGGCCGGACTATGGTCAACAAGGTTGGGATGCGGATGATGAAGAAATTCAAAGCCCACCCACCACCCACTTCGTAGCCACTGTCGATAATTTAAACGACATGCTTGACTTCGACTCCGAAAACATCAACGGTATGGACGACGATGTAGGAGATGAACATGAACCAACGCCTATAAGGCACTGGACAGCCACCTCATCTCATGATGTATACATGGTGGACACACCCAAAGGAAGTGACGACGAGGAACACACGGATGCAATGAGGGATCGTTCACTCAAAAAGCAATCAAAGCGGCGACGTAAGCGCCGCTCCAAGCCCCACCTTGACAGAGACAGCAGCCATACAGACCCAGCCATAGAGCAGGACGAGCCGGCGGACGACGAACATGCCTTCGAGCAAGTGTCCGAACAGGGCAACTTGGATAAACAAACCGAACACCCCGTCCCCGGCGAAAACAACAGTCCGGACGACCTTACGCCGGATAAACTCATGGAGCAGAAGAACCTCCACAAAAGGCTCGTCGCCACTGCGCATAGCCTAAAAAAGCAGAAGCGAAAGCTCAAAACTGCGGAAGATGCACTCAGAATCAGATGGAGCAAAGTACGCAACACCGCAGACAAATACGCCGGCAGTCGCCGCTCAAAAATCTATCCAAAGCGAAAGATACTGCCTGAATTTGACGAGGAGGCCTTAGAGCCCCCGCAGTCAAAAAATAGGAAAGCCATCCGGTCGGATGGACGACCGCATGGCCAGCATGGAGCGGCAAGAGGCACCGTACACAAGCCGGCACGCGATCCACCAAAGGATCCGCATCAAAAAGATGGCCCAGCCAGATCTATATACGGGCCAAGAAAGCAAGCTCTAGTAAGCAATGCAACACAACAAATATCCGAACATCACGGCACACCCAAATACAGGGGTGCCGCACACCCCCTATGTTTCACCGATGAGGTGCTGGACCATGAATTTCCAGCGGGATTCAAGCCCATAAACATAGAGGCGTACGACGGAACAACAGACCCTGGGGTCTAGATCGAGGATTATATCCTCCACATACACATGGCCAGAGGAGATGACCTCCACGCCATAAAATACTTACCCCTCAAGCTTAAAGGGCCAGCCCGGCATTGGCTCAAAAGCCTTCCCGAAAACACCATTGGAAGTTGGGAAGAGCTTGAGGATGCTTTCCGGGCAAATTTTCAAGGGACCTATGTCCGCCCTCTGGATGCAGACGATCTCAGTCACATAACTCAACAGCCTGAAAATTCTGGAACAGATTTCTTACTAAAAAGAATCAGATAGTCGACTGTCCAGACGCTGAAGCCCTAGCAGCTTTTAAGCACAACATTCGAAACAAATGGCTCACCAGACACCTCGGCCAAGAAAAGCCAAGAATAATGGCCACATTAACAAGCCTAATGAACCGCTTTTGCGCAGGAGAGGATAGCTGGTTGGCAAGATGTAGCACCAGCGACCCAAGTACATCTGAAGTTAGGGATGGAAACGGAAAACCCCGACGCAGCAAGGACCAGTGCCGGAATAAGGGAAACAGCCCAAAGAGCACGGCAGTCAACGGCGGATTCAAAAGCTCGCGGCAGAATCAGAGAAAGCCGCCCCTCAAGGATAACAGGGACGAGCTATCCAACTTAAACAAAATCTTGGACAAGATATGTCAAATACACAGTACTCCCGGGAAGCCTGTGAACCATACCCACATAGATTGTTGGGTTTTCAAGCAAGACGGCAAACTCAACGCTGAACACAAGGGGCTCGACACACCAAGTGAGGACGACGATGAACCCCCACAAGCAGAGCACCAGAAAACAAAAGGATTTCCCACAAGAAGTCAAAACAGTACACTTACTTCACGTGACGAACAGAACAGCGCCACCAGAGATACGCGCCATACGGCCTATCCCAAAGGAGTCTCGCCAATGGTTGTCAAAACCAATCACCTTCGACCATCAGGATTACTCTAGAAGTATCCAGAACGCAGGCTGGACTGCCTTGGTATTAGATCTAATAATCGGCGAACTCCATTTTACAAATGTCCTGATGGACGGCGGCAGTGGTCTAAACCTGTTATACCAGGACACAATCCGCAACATGGGGATAGACCCAACAAAAATTCGCCATAGAAAAACATCCTTTCAAGGGGTAACGCTAGGCCCGGATGCCCGTTGCATGGGTTCTCTCCAGCTAGAAGTTATGTTCGGCTCCCCCGATAACTTCCGTCATGAACAGCTAACTTTCCACATCGCCCCATTCTCAAGTAGCTATCAAGCACTGTTGGGACACGAAGCTTTCGCCCGCTTTAACGCAATACCGCATTATGCATCTCTTACGCTTAAGATGCCCGGTCCACGAGGCATCATCTCATTAAAGGGAAAACATTGAGTGTTCCTTCCGCGCGGAAAATAGTGCGGCTGCCTTGACAGCCCCATAATAAAGCGGATTCACCAGCCAAAGCATCTAAACAAGTCGTCAAGACCACGGACACGGCTAGACGAGTCCGGCATAAACATACAAATGATAAAGGCTTAATAGCCGTATACCCATGTACTAGGGGCTCCGCGCATATAAAACAAGAGACAATAAAGCTCAATTTTACCCATTTCAATTTATACTTTGTTTATTTAGTATAACTCATGTTCGGCACGATCTTTCTTTAACTAAGCTCCTCTCTTTTACAGATGAACACCGTGCTACACCCGTCCAGGATACGGCACAACGGAGACACAGGCGCAGACGTGCAGCAGGGACCCGTTCCAAGGATTCTTTTCAGATTAAGACCCTGCGTAAACCTTTTTTACTGTCTCTTGTTGATACACATCCCCTGGTTTCTTGGTATAACCAAGGAGGAGGCTGGCGTTTTGGCATGTGGCCACGTCAGAGTTTTGCGCGTACCTGGACACTAGGGGCTTATTACTAAGGGCGTTATCCCACCCGCCCTCATAAAGACCGAATACCTTAGGGAGTGTTCGGCGTCGTGAGTTTGGCCTTATATGCATCAGCTCCGAATCATGTCTTTGCTCAAATGTTGGGTTTGCCCGGCTCCTATGTTTTGCTGCCTTATGTTCCGCTCTATCGGCTAAGGCGGCACCAGGAGAACTACTACGATTGTGCCCCGGTTCGGCCAGGCGAGCACCTCAGTAGAGAAAGCCGAAAACTGACTGTCATGATATAGCGTGAGACTGGTCAACCACTCGATGACTTACTGGAATCTTTAGGATTCCTCCGCATTAACGAAGGGTCGTTTCCTGGCCAGGCACATACGCGCCCCGAGTTCGGGCGAGCGCAGGCGCCACCAGGGGCTATATAAGTAGCCTCAATGTCAAACTCCTATGGCTAAGTGAAAGTGATAAAGCATCATAGTCCAATTGCCTAGCTCGCTGCGCTATCACCTCCTTTGTAGGACCAAGACATTGGATCAAGTGTGAAAATGCGCCTTCTGCGAACACCCCCGCATTATGTGCGTGGGGGCTGAAGCCGACGACTGCCATCTTTCAGATTATATATACGTATATGTTAAACGGCCGCACAGGAGGTATTATAATACTTGCAGGCACAAGTATAAAAAGCTTCTACAATTTATCAAAATATTGTTTTACAATAATACATGCTATTCAAATATAGCATCCTTTGAGCACTGCGTCTCTATTAAACGAGCGCCTTGCAAAACTTCCTGAAAATAGCGCTCGGCAGGTACTCGGCTTCCATCCGAGTCTAGGGATGCAACAGCGGTGGCTTCCATTTCCGCCCAGTATGTCTTCACATGGGCAAGAGCCATCCGTGCACCCTCTATGCACGCTGACCTCTTCATCGCATTGATATGCGGCGCCGCACCAAGGAACTGCTGCACCAAGTTGAAATAACTTTTCGGCTCTGGCCTCTCTGGCCACAGATGACTCATTACATACTTCATGGCGAGTCCGGACAACCTATTTAGCTCGGCCCATTCGGCCAAACGATCAGCTAATGACAGTGGACACTCTGGATTGTGGAACTGCGACCAGAAGAGCTTTTCCACTTCGCGATCTTCTTGATCTCGGAAGTGTTCGGCCGCATCTGCGGCACTCGCTGCTAAATCCAGATAGGTGTCCGCCGTACTCCACATCTGGTCTAACGGAGCATTTTTAGGATCACAGAACTTCCTCCGCAGCATAAAGGGCTTTCCAGCCACGATCTCTCCGACCTAACGCAGCTCCTCCTTCATAGCTCTCATCGCAGAGCGAGCATCCTTGGCATCGGCAACGGCCTTCTTCAGGTCCGTCTGTTCCGCCCGATCTTCTTTTTCAAGAAGCTTGCAACGGTCAGTAGCATTCTTCAGCTTCACGACCATCTCGGCCATTTCCTTCTTGCTTCGGCAGTGAGCATCCCGTTCGGCTTTCAGCTCTTCAATTGCCTTTCCGGCAGCCGCATCACTTTTCCTGGCTTGCTCCTTGGCTCGGGCAAGTTCCGCCCGAAGATTCTCCATGGCAGCAGCACCATCTGCATCAAGCGCACACATTGTAAGATACTGGCATAAAGCTCCTCTTACCAGGCGCCGCCGAAGGAATTACATACCTTGTGCCTCGTCAAGCCGCTTGTTGACAAGCACGATGTCGGCATCTGCCACGTCAAGTTGCCGCTTTAGCTCGGCAAATCCATCAGTCCGGCTAGCCACCGGACACTTCGCCACCTACATATAAAGGCGGCATATTAGACCTGGGATTATGATCCTCTGTGCGCCGTCACTTTTGAAAACACACAGAGTCTCAGGGGCTACTATCTACACAGGGCGCATCTTATTTATGCGCAACTGTCCAAAAAGGGTACATAATTTCGTGTACCTCAAAACCTGTCAGTAAACTCCTAACGGCCTCGTGCAATCCGCTCTCCGCGGATGAAATCCTCTCAATCACCGTACCCATCAATGCACGATGCTCCTCTGAGATAGATGCTCGCCCTAGCAGATCCTTCAGCTCCTCCGACCGCGCACCAGACGGCGCCAGACTCGTCCGATGGCCCTTTTCGAAGGCCGGACGCGAAGGGCTTTGGGGGGCCATATGACTACCTTCCGGCCCCGTCGGATTCGGAGAAACCCTCCGCGACGATACCTCAGGGTCGCCCGCCTCGCAAGGAGGTACGGAAGGGGGAGGCGTTCCGCTCTCCATCATCTCCGGAAGAAGATCCCCCGAAGATGAGCTCTGCTGAGAGGGGCTAAGGTCCGAGCTACAAGGTAAATTTTCGATTACTTTTCTCAGATATAAAGCAGGGATTTCTCTCGTTTCTTAAAAAGAAAACTCCTCTCTACTTACGGCTCGGTGGAGGGCTGATCCCCTTGAGGGCATAATTCGGCCGAAGTATTCCCCAGCATAGGACCCTCTGGCGAAGATTTCTTCCCCCGCTTTAAGGCCATGGTCTCCGGGTCTTCAGAGGCGGTCCTCTTCTTCCCCTGAGGAGAGGAATTTTTAATTCCTCCCTTTCGGACAACCTCCTTTGAGGAGGCTGTAGCTTCCTTGTCCCCTCCCTCGCTTCCCTTTGAAGGCACAACCTCCAACATCCTGACTAGCACGGGACCCGGCGTGGTCTCGGGGAGGGGGGCCGGACACCTGATTAGCTTTGCTTTCCCTATCCACTCCTGTTTAAAGGACAGCTCTTTTAGGGGCAATTTTATGACAAATATATGGATAGAGAGTCCGGGCACAAGGCTACTTACTTGAGTATCCGGACGATTGTAGCTCAGACCTGCGTCCTCCGTAGAATCCGGACACACTACTTGTGGTCTGAAGAACAATTTGTACATCTCCACGGGCGTCATGCCAAGAAAATGTTGGAGAACTCATGGTCCCTCCGGGTTGAACTCCCACAGGCGGAGGGGGCGACGTTTGCAGGGCAGAACTCGGCGAATTAACATAACCTGCGTCACCACGACCAGACTGATGTCTCTTTCTAGGAGATCTCGGATGCGGCCCTGCAACAGGGGCACGTCCTTTGCCGGCCCCCAGTCCAGCCCCGTATTGACCCATGACGCCAGTCGTGGCGGGGGACCTGAGCGAAAGGCAGGTGGCGCCACCCACTTAGGGGCCCTGGGAGCGGTAATATACCACTCTCGTTGCCATAAGCTGGACTCCTCTTGAAAAGAGCCCTCGGGCCATGGAGTACCAGCATTCTTGCTTATAAAAGCACCTCCGCACTCCGCGTGCCGTCCCTTGATCATCTTCGGCTCTACTTTGAAGGTCTTGATCCATAGTCCGAAGTGAGGAGTGATACGGAGGAAGGCTACACACACGACGATGAATGAGGAAATATGGAGGATGGACTCCGGGGCTAAGTCGTGAAATTCCAGCCCATAATAATACATGAGCCCCCTCACGAAGGGATCCGTCGGGAAGCCTAGCCCCCGAAGGAAGTGAGACATGAACACCACACTCTCACCGGGCTTGGGAGTGGGAATGACCTGCCCTTGAGCAGGCAGCCTATGCGAGATTTCGCCGGTCAAGAACCTGGCCTCTCTCAACTTCAGCACGTCCTCCTCCGTGACGGAGGAGGGCATCCATCAGCCTCGAAGGTCGGAACCGGACATTGTCGAAGGTCTGAAGCGCTTCAAATCCGGAGCCTTGGGTGTTGGAACTCGAGGCGAAGGGCGAACTCGTTTGAGACTGAAAGAAAGGAGTAAGGCCTTGGTCTCTTTATAAGAGGTTGAATACCAAGGGCCTTCCCCGTGACCGTTTGGGACTCGCCTTTGATCGAGAAAATATACCAACGGGTACGGTTGGGTTACCCACACCCGTATTGATGAGAATCCTGGAATAAGGGGACACGATCTCTGCTTTAACAAGAGGTGCCAAGGAAACCGCCTCGCTAAACGCGCCGAGGTGGGACGCTAAAACGATTCGAATAAAGACTTGGCCATGGTGTGATGTCACGCTACGGAATACATCTGCAGATTAGATTTGTGTAAATATTATTGTCTCTATGGCAATATGTGGAAACTTATTTTGCAGATCCGGACACTACCTTTGTGTTCAAAATCTTCTATGAAGTATTTGGAGGAGGAACCCGCCTTGCAATGCCGAAGACAATCTGTGCGCCGGACTCGACGTCATTGAAGCCTGGTTCAGGGGCTACTGAGGGAGCCCAAGATTAGGGGGTGTCCGGATGGCCGGACTATACCTTCGGCCGGACTCCTGGACTATGAAGATACAAGATTGAAGACTTCGTCCCGTGTCCGGAAGGGACTTTCCTTGGCATGGAAGGCAAGCTTGGCGATACGGATATGTAGATCTCCTACCATTGTAACTGACTCTATGTAACCCTAGCCCTCTCCGGTGTCTATATAAACCGGAGAGTTTTAGTCTGTAGCACGAACAATCATACCATAGGCTAGCTTCTAGGGTTTAGCCTCCTTGATCTCGTGGTAGATCTACTCTTGTACTACCCATATCATCAATATTAATCAAGCAGGACGTAGGGTTTTACCTCCATCAAGTGGGCCCGAACCTGGGTAAAACATCGTGTCCCCTGCCTCCTGTTACCATCCAGCCTAGACGCACAGTTCGGGACCCCCTACCCGAGATCCGCCGATTTTGACACCGACAGAGTTGTAACACTTAAACTCGATGTTCGTCTGCTACTTATTTGCTATTCTGTGATGCGATGATAAATTCCGCATGTGTGACGATAAATTCTGCACTTAGATCATTTTGCAGACGTCCATTTTTCATTATGCATGTCATTATCTTCACATACTTTTCTTGCATGATGAATTGTCATCATAAGTTGAAGAGGATCTCCACAAGTACAACCTGCCATGTGCATTTTCATACCAAAAGCAAATTACTTATATGCACATCTTTAGGGGGAGCCTTTGCCACTTATGATGACAATCCCCTATCCTTTACAATTTCACAGATTATATTCCCTGTTGAAAACTTCAACTAGTTTGTCACAATCACCAAAAAGGGGGAGATTGTAAGTGCATCTAGTGCCACCCCAAACTGGGTGTCCTTAGCTCAAGGGGAATAAGGTGAAGACGAGGTCTTCTGAGTTGAATCTCAGCCTCCCTAACCAGACGTATAGTTGTCACAGCAACTGGAACTGGTCCAACAAATCATTGTCTTCAACGAGTCACTGGTTTCATCCTTCCCTTCCCTTTACTTACTGCTGGTCCTTGTGAAGTCATTGTATGATTGCTTTATGTTTTGTCTTCACTGAGTGCTGCTTGTTCTGATTGGCTTCACAATATCTTCCTACCTAATATTTACTGCCTAGCTGCTATTAGTCATTGTGCTTTCACTCCATTGAATACTTGACTATGGTTTGCCTAGTGTAGTCTACCTTCCGCTGCAGGGTAATAGGTTTATTTCTATCGTTTGTCTTCAAAACTTTCATGTTTTGAAGACTTTCATAAAAATCGCCTATTCACCCCCCCTCTAGTCGATCACTAGAACTTTCAATTGGTATCAGAGCAAGGTACTCTCTTGTTCTGTGTGATTCAGTTTAACCACCTGGAGTTTTAGCTATGTCGACTGCAGGGATAATTAAAGTCTCCGCCGCGTGCCCCATCTTCGATGGAACTGAATATCCCTACTGGAAGAATAAGATGCGCATGCATCTTGAAGCCATTGATGTCAACCTATGGTATGTCGTCAAGAATGGCGTTCCCAAGGCTGGTGAAGGTGTCACTGCTGCTGATGTCAAGAAGTTCGTTCAACTGGACTCCACTGCCAAGAACATCATCTGTGGTCATCTGACCAAAGGACAGTATGGCCGCGTGAGTGCTTTGGAAACATCTAAGCTAGTCTGGGACTGGCTCTCCAAGGTCAACGAAGGCGTCTCAACCCAGAGAGATCAGAGAATCAGTGTTCTTCGCAACCTCTTCAACCGCTTCAAGAGAAATGACAATGAGAATGTCCAGCTCACGTTTGATCGACTCACTAACATCACAAATGAGCTTCAAGCCCTCGGCGCTACTGAGATCACCAAGCATGAAGTCGTTAAGACACTCCTGACATCACTTGACAGCTTGTTTGACAGCCTAGCCCTGATGATTCAAGAACGTCCTGACTTCAAAACACTCGATCCGTCTGACATACTTGAGAGGCTCAACACACACGAGTTTCAGCTTTCTGAGAAAAGAGACATCTACGGTCCCAACTATGGGCGAACTCGTGCCTTGAAGGCAAAAGCTGTCTCCTCATCTGAAGAAGAGTCTGACAGCAGTTCTGATGATCCTGAAGAAATTGGAAAGGAGCTTGCTATGCTTGTGAAGAAGTTCCAAAAATTCACCAAGAAGAAAGGCTTCAGAAAGTCCTCACGATCAAGCTCAAGGAATGATGAAGCTTCTGCTCATGACTACAAGAAGAGAACATGCCACAAGTGCAAGAAACCTGGCCACTACATCTCTGAGTGTCCGCAGTGGGACAATGAGAACAAGAAGAAAAAGAAGAGCAAGGAGCATGATTCTGACGACAAGAATAAGAAGAAATACTCAAAGTCTTCTTCCAAGTCCTCCTCAAAGTCTTCATCACACAAGAAGAGCTCATCTGGCAAGGCACGTGCGTTTGTTGGCAAGGAAATGGATTCAGAGGAGGAGTCCGCTTCTGAGGAGGCGGAGGTGGAGTCTAAGGAGGAGTTCGATTCTGGTGTGGCAAGTCTGGCTACAGCCTACGTTGCCAAGTCCATCTTCAACATTGAAGACAATGTCACCAACGCCGATGCTAATGATAAGGACGACTCCACTCCCACCTACTACTTCATGGCACGCGGTGCCAAGGTAAACTCACGCACCACTCACTATCAAACATCAAGTGAAGATGACTCTGATTGTGGTTCCAAACCCAGCTACAAAACACTTGCTAAAATTGCAACTGAACAACAGAAAGCTATGGAACATATTGAAAAATTATTAGACAAAAGTGATGACCTGTTGGACGCTGAAATGACTCGATCTCAGTCCTTAATTGAAGACATAAAAAATCTTCATGTTAAGTATGAGGAACTTGAAAGTTGTCATGAAACGCTCTCAACATCTCATGAAAAGCTTTCCTATGATTATCTTCAAAGGAAGCAAGACCTTGAAAAATTGAGAGCGGCTCATGAAGATCTTCAAAAGGAAAATGAGTCACTTCGCGCCAAACAGATCAGTTCTGCTCAGGAAGGTTTTGAACCACCATGTCTTAAATGCATTGAGCGTGATAACGCTACTTCTATTCCTGAATGTTCTACTGCTGCTACTGTTGCAATATCTTCAACTGATGATGTGATAACTAACCCCTCTGCTGAGGATGCCACTGCTATTGCTGATGAGAATGCTAGGTTGAAGACATTGCTTGAAACAGGGATGTTCAAAAGTCTCAAAGGGCATCAGACACTATTTGATGTCCTCAAAAGGCAGATCCTGAACCGAAACCCTAGGAAAGAGGGTGTCGGGTTCGAAAGGAAAATGAATGCTGATGGCTCTTACTAGAAACCTGAGAAGTACCCCAAAACCACATGGGTTGCTGCAAAGAGACCTTTAGTGGATCCATCCACCCTATCTGGCTTCACTTGTGCTAATCCCATTGTTATTGATGAATCCTTTGATGCAAACTATAAACTGTTTAAGAATCAGAATGGTGAAGTGTTTGCCAGGTATATTGGTACTAACTGCAATAATGGACCGCCTATGAAGAAGGTCTGGGTGCCGAAAAGGTGTTTGGAGAATCTTCCTGTGAATGTCATCATGACACCACAGGTGAAGAAGACAAACCCCAGACCACAGGCTTCATACGGTCCAAAGGCTTCATATAGATAGAGGACTCACCTGAGTCGCACTAACGCAAATGTTTTGCAGGGAAGCCATACTCAGGCCTGTGAATATGAGCGTGTTTCATCAAACCGCCATGTTCATAAGACCAAGAACTATTCTGCTTATTCTTATGAGTACTATTGTCCACCTGCAAGACTTTTTGCTAGGGCTCCAAAGCCAAAGTTCTTAGATGCTGCACTTAGACTCATTGCTTGGAAGCCACCCTTGAAGATGTGGGTGGCTAAGAAAGCTTAACTCTCTTTTGCAGGGAAAGGTCTCCAACCAAAAACCAAAATCGTCTGAAGCTATTGCTGGGGACCTTAAACATCTTGTAGGGCGCAAGATCAAATGCCCAAATGGTCTTATTATGTACTTTGTTCCTGAGTCGCTTGCTACTTGCCCTATCAGTCCTAATCTCGATCTAAGCTTTCATAATCCACTGGCTTGTCAAATGTTTTTGCTTCACAATTCTCTTCGTGAAGCCTATCCCCCTAACTGCATTGTAGGGTACGACACCAGCTGCTTCAGAATGGATTATTGATAGTGGGTGTACCAATCACATGACTGGCAAGCGAAGCCTTCTTATGGACTCAACCTTACGTCCATCTGACAAAAGTCACATCACATTTGCTGACACTGGTAAAAGTAAGGTATTGGGTCTAGGTAGAGTTGCAATCTTAAAGGATCAACACATGGATAAAGTCATGCTTGTTGAATCCCTTGGTTTCAACTTAATGTCTGTCTCAATGCTTTGCGATTTTGTGGGGACCCCGACTCATAAGTCGTGATCACCGATGCACATGTACAGTGATCCCAGAGATCAATGCTCACTGAACACACAGATGCTGAATAACAAGAGTCTTACATCCGTACATACCGACTTACATAAATTATGACCATTATGTTCAAGTTTTGAGTATAACATTGCAGCGGAAATCTTCGTCAATAACATGGACCCATGCCATCTGCCTTAACCCTACAGGCATTCTGACTGGGAAGCATCCTAGCTCGCATGTTCGTCACCGAAGTATTCTTCATCATATCATGTTCTTTCATGCCTGGCCAATAAAATAACCAGTGGCAAGCCAATGAGTACTTTGAATGTACTCGCAAGCAACCCAAGGGTGATAACAGAATAATTATGCAAGGCACTACTGCTAAATCGACATTTTTGTGGAAAGCTAATTTTTCTCATGCAAGTAAGATCAACATTTATCAAGGACATGAATGCGTCTGCAACAAGTATCAGGAGGTTACAGACATTAACATCGAGAAGGAGTTGTGAACAAGTCGTGCTCAAGCTCATCGTGACTTCCTCACGAATCCCATCAACATATTTACCAAACCGTGTTGTTTTCCAGAAACATATGGACGTAGTCTAAGCAGCACCACCCAACTTTCCTTGACCGTGGACACGGCTATTCGAATAGTTTTACACTCTGCAGAGGTTGCACACTTTACCCACAAGATCCGGGGAACTTCCGTGTCATCCATGACCCGCGGACTCCCTCACTCTTTGTCACCTCCATAAACGAGAAACATATCCTTAGTCCTTTTTAGGTATTTTAGGATGTTCTTGACAGCTGTCCAGTGATCCACTCCTGGATTACTTTGGTACCTCCCTGCTAAACTTATAGCAAGGCACACATCAGGTCTGGTACATAGCATTGCATACATGATAGAACCTATGGCTGAGGCATAGGGAATGACTTTCATTTTCTCTCTATCTTTTGCAGCGGTCGGACATTGAGTCTGACTTAACTTCACACCTTGTAACACAGGCTAGAACCCTTTCTTTGACTGATCCATTTTGAATTTCTTCAAAATTATCAAGGTATGTGCTTTGTGAAAGTCCTATTAAGCGTCTTGATCTATCTCTATAGGTCTTTCATTGAAAAATTATTATTCAAGTATCCTTTTATGCTATCCAGAAATTATGTTTTATTTCCAATCAACAATATGTCATCCACATATAATATTAGAAATGCTACAGAGCTCCCACTCAATTTCTTGTAAATACAGGCTTCTCTAAAAGTCTGTATAAAATCATATGCTTTGATCACACTATCAAAGCGTATATTCCAACTCTGAGATGCTTGTACCAGTCCATAGATGGATTGCTAGAGTTTGCACACATTATTAGCACCTTTAGGATCGACAAAACCTTTTGGTTGCATCATATACAACTCTTCTTTAAGAAATCCATTAAGGAATGCAGTTTTGACATCCATTTGCCAGATTTCATAAAATGTGACAATTGCTAACATGATTCAGACAGACTTAAGTATCTCTACGAGCGAGAACATCTCATCGTAGTCAACACCTTGAACTTGTCAAAAACCTTTTGCGACAAGTCGAGCTTTCTAGATAGTACCACTACCATCAGTGTATGTCTTCCTCTTGAAGATCCATTTATTCTCAATGGCTTGCCGATCATTGGGCAAGTCCACCAAAGTCCACACTTCGTTCTCATACATGGATCCTATCTCAGATTTCATGGCCTCAAGTCGTCTGTCGGAATCTAGGCTCATCATAGCTTCTTCTTAGTTTGTAGGTTCGCCATGGTCTAATAACATGACTTACAGAACAGGATTACCATACCACTATGGTGCCGATCGTGCTCTGGTTGACCTATGAGGTTTAGTAGTAACTTGATCTGAAGTTTCATGATCATCATCATTAGCTTCCTCTCTAGTTGGTATAGGCATCACGGGAACGGTTTTCTGTGATGAGCTACTTTCCAATTCGAGAGAGGGTACAATTACCTCATCAAGTTCTACTTTCCTCCCACTCACTTCTTTCGAGAGAAACTTCTTCTCTAGAAAGGATCCATTCTTAGCAACAAAAATCTTGCCTTCGGATCTGTGATAGAAGGTGTACCCAACAGTTTCTTTTGGGTATCCTATGAACACGCACTTCTCCAATTTGGGTTCGAGCTTATCGGTTTGAAACTTTTTCACATAAGCATCGCAACCCCAAACTTTAAGAATAGACAACTTTGGTTTGTTGCCAAACCATAGTTCATACGGTGTCGTCTCAACGGATTTAGGCGGTGCCCTTATTAACGTGAATGCAACTGTCTCTAATGCATAACCCCAAAACGATAGTGGTAAATCGGTAAGAGACATCATAGATCGCACCATATCTAATAAAGTACGGTTACGACATTCGGACACACCATTACACTGTGGTGTTCCAGGTGGCATGAGTTGTGAAAATATTCCACATTGTTTCAAATGAAGACCAAACTCATAACTCAAATATTCACCTCCACGATCAGATCGTAGAAACTTTATTTTCTTGTTACGGTGATTTACCACTTCACTCTGAAATTCTTTGAACTTTTCAAATGTTTCAGACTTATGTTTCATTAAGTAGATACACCCATATCTTCTTAAATCATCTGTGAAGGTCAGAAAATAACAATACCCACCGCAAGCCTCAATACTCATTGGACCGCATACATCAGTATGTATTGTTTCCAATAAGTCAGTGGCTCGCTCCATTGTTCCGGAGAACAGAGTCTTAGTCATCTTGCCCATGAAGCATGGTTCGCAAGTATCAAGTGATTCATAATCAAGTGATTCCAAAAGCCCATCAACATGGAGTTTCTTCATACGCTTTACACCAATATGACCTAAACGGAAGTGCCACAAATAAGTTGCACTATCATTATTAACTTTGTATCTTTGGCTTCAATATTATGAATATGTGTATCACTAGGATCGAGATTCAACAAAAATAGACCACTCATCAAGGGTGCATGACCATAAAAGATATTACTCATATAAATAGAACAACCATTATTCTCTGATTTAAATGAATAACCGTCTCGCATCAAACAAGATCCAGATATAATGTTCATGCTCAACAGTGGCACAAAATAACAATTATCCAAGTCTAAAACTAATCCCGAAGGTAGATGTAGAGGTAGCGTGCCGACGACGATCACATCAATCTTGGAACCATTTCCGACGTGCATCGTCACCTTGCCTTTAGCCAATCTTCGTTTAATCTGTAGCCCCTGTTTCGAGTTGCAAATATGAGCAACAGAACCACTATCAAATACCCAGGCGCTACAACGAGCATTAGTAAGGTACACATCAATAACATGTATATCAAATATACCTTTCACTTTGCCATCCTTCTTATCCGCCAAATACTTGGGGCAGTTCCGCTTCCAGTGGCCCATCCCTTTGTAGTAGAAGCACTCAGTTTCAGGCTTAGGTCCAGACTTGGGCTTCTTCCCGGGAGCAGCAACTTGCTTGCTATTCTTCTTGAAGTTCCCCTTCTTCCCTTTGCCCTTTTTCTTGAAACTAGTGGTCTTGTTAACCATCAACACTTGATGCTCCTTCTTGATTTCTACCTCCACAACCATTAGCATCGCGAAGAGCTCGGGAATTGTTTTTCCCATCCCTTGCATATTATAGTTCATCACGAAGTCTTTATATCTTGGTGGCAGTGATTGAAGAACTCTGTCAATGACACTATCAATAGGAAGATTAACTCCCAACTGAGTCAAGTGGTTATGGTACCTAGACATTCTAAGTATGTGTTCACTGACAGAACTGTTCTCCTCCATTTTGCAGCTATAGAACTTGTTGGAGACTTCATATCTCTCAACTCGGGCATTTGCTTGAAATATTAACTTCAACTCCTGGAACATCTCATATGCTCCATGACGTTCAAAACGTCTTTGAAGTCCTGATTCTAAGACATAAAGCATGGCACACTGAACTATCGAGTAGTCATCAGCTTTAGTCCGCCAGACATTCATAACATCCAGAGTTGCTCCTGCAGCGGGTCTTGCACCTAGTGGTGCTTCTAGAACGTAATTCGTCTGTGCAACAATGAGAATAATCCTCAAGTTACGGACCCAGTCCGTGTAGTTGCTACCATCATCTTTCAACTTAGCTTTCTCTAGGAATGCATTAAAATTCAAGGGAACTGTAGCACGGGCCATTGATCTACAACATCATAGGTATGCAAAAACTATCAGGACTAAGTTCATGATAAATTAAAGTTCAATTAATCATATTACTTAAGAACTCCCACTTAGATAGACATCCCTCTAGTCATCTAAATGATCACGTGATCCATATCAACTAAACCATGTCCGATCATCACGTGAGATGAAGTAGTTTTCAATGGTGAACACCTCTATGTTGATCATATCTATACTATATGATTCACGTTCGACCTTTTAGTCTTAGTGTTCCGAGGACATATCTGCATATGCTAGGCTCGTCAAGTTTAACCGAGTATTCTGCATGTGCAAAACTGGCTTGCACCCATTGTATGTGAACATAGAGCTTATCACACCCGATCATCACGTGGTGTCTCGGCACGACAAGCTGTAGCAATGGTTCATACTCAGGGAGAACATGTATACCTTGAAAGTTAGTGAGGGATCATCTTATAATGCTACCGCCGTACTAAGCAAAATAAGATGCATAAAAGATAAACATCACATGCAATCAAAATATGTGACATGATATGGCCATCATCATCTTGTGCCTTTGATCTCCATCTCCAAAGCACCTTCATGATCTCCATCGTCACCGGCTAGACACCTTGATCTCCATCGTAGCGTCATTGTCTTCTCGCCAACTATTGCTTCTACGACTATCACTACCGCTTAGTGATAAAGTAAAGCAAATACATGGCGATTGGATTTCATATAATAAAGCAACAACCATAAGGCTCCTGCCAGTTGCTGATAACTTCTACAAAACATGATCATCTCATACAACAATTTATATCTCATCACGTCTTGACCATATCACATCACAACATGCCCTGCAAAAACAAGTTAGACATCCTCTACTTTGTTGTTGCAAGTTTTATGCGGCTGCTACGGGCTTCTAGCAAGAATGGTTCTTACCTACGCATCAAAACCACAATGATTTTTCGTTAAGTGTGCTGTTTTAACCTTCAACAAGAACCGGCCATAGTCAAACTAGATTCAACTAAAGTTGGAGAAACAGACATCCGCCAGCCACCTGTGTGCAAAGCACGTCGGTAGAACCGGTCTCATGAACGTGGTCATGTAATGTTGGTCCGGTCCCCTTCATCCAACAATACCGCCGAATCAAAGTAAGACGTTGGTGGTAAGAAGTATGACTATTATCACCCACAACTCTTTGTGTTCTACTCGTGCATATCATCTACGCATAGATCTGGCTCGGATGCCACTGTTGGGGAACGTAGCATGCAATTTCAAAAAAAAACCTACGATCACGCAAGATCTATCTAGGAGATGCATAGCAATGAGAGGGGGAGAGTGTGTCCACGTACCCTCGACCGAAAGCGGAAGTGTTAGGTTAACGCGGTTGATGTAGTCAAACGTCTTCACGATCCAACTGATCCAAGTACCGAACGTACAGCACCTCCGTGTTCAGCACACGTTCAGCTTGATGATGTCCCTCGAACTCTTGATCCGGCAGAGGGTCGAGGGAGAGTTCCGGCAGAGTACCGAACGTACAGCACCTCCGTGTTCAGCACACGTGCGCCACCCCTACGACGGCGTGATGACGGTGATGGTGATGTGATCCGCGCAGGGCTTCGCCTAAGCACTATGACGCTATGACCGGAGGAGTAAACTGTGGAGGGGGCACCGCACACGGCTAAGAGAACTATTGGTGTGCCCCCACCCCCGTATATAAAGGAGGGGAGGAGGAGGTGGCCGGCCCTAGGGGTGGCGCACCATGGGGGGAGAGTCCTACTAGGACTCCACTCGTAGTAGGATTCGACCCCCCCTTACCTTCCAACGGAGAGGGGAAAGGGGAAAGATGGGAAAGGGAGAAGGAAAGGGGGGCACCCCCACCCCTTGTCCAATTCGGATTAGGCAGGGGGGAGGCGTGCGCCTCCTCTTGTGGCCTTCCTCCCTCTCTCCACAATGGCCCATGAGGCCCATTAACTTTCCCAAGGGGGGGTCCGGTAACTTCCCGGTACTCCAAAAAATCCCCGAACCTCTTCGAAACCATTTTGGTGTCCGTATATAACCTTCCAATATATTAATCTTTACCTCTCGGCCATTTCGAGACTCCTCGTCATGTCCGTGATCTCATCCGGGACTCCGAACAAACTTCGATCACCAAAACACATAACTCATAATACAAATCATCATCGAACATTAAGCGTGCGGACCCTACGGGTTCGAGAACTATGTAGACATGACCGAGACACATCTCCAGTCAATAACCAATAGCGGAACCTGGATTCTCATATTGGTTCCTACATATTCTTCGAAGATATTTATCGGTCAAACTGCATAACAACATACGTCATTCCCTTTGTCATCAGTATGTTACTTGCCCGAGATTCGATCATCGGTATCATCATACCTAGTTCAATCTCATTACCGACAAGTCTCTTTACTCGTTTCGTAATACATCATCTCGCAACTAACTCATTAGTCACATTGCTTGCAAGGCTTATAGTGATGTGCATTACCGAGAGGGACCAGAGATACCTCTCCGATACACGGAGTGGCAAATCCTAATCTTGATCTATGCCAACCCAACAAACACATTTGGAGACACCTGTAGAGCATATTTATAATCACCCAGTTATGTTGTGACATTTGATAGCACACAAGGTGTTCCTCCAGTATTCGAGAGTTGCATAATCTCATAGTTAGAGGAATATGTATAAGTCATGAAGAAAGAAATAGCAATAAAACTAAACGATCATTATGCTAAGCTAACGGATGGTTCTTGTCCATCACATCATTCTCTAATGATGTGATTCCGTTCATCAAATGACAACACATGTCTATGGTCACGAAACTTAACCATCTTTGATTAACGAGCTAGTCAAGTAGAGGCATACTAGGGACACTCTGTTTTGTCTATGTATTCACACATGTACTAAGTTTCCGATTAATACAATTCTAGCATGAATAATAAGCATTTATCATGATATAAGAAAATATAAATAACAACTTTATTATTGCCTCTAGGGCATATTTCCTTCACTATATTGATCCATTGTTGAGAGAAACCCAGCTTGGCCATAATACCCTTCAAATATGACCACTCCAGCCTATCATACGCTTTCATCATATCTAACTTCAAAGCACAGAAGCAATTTTACTTTGATTTTGTCCTTTTCATGAATTGCAGACACTCGTAAGCACATATAATATTGTCTGTGATGAGCCTGCCAGGTACAAAGCCTGACTGCTCCTCAGATATTATGTTGGGTAACACTAACTTCAATCTGTTGGCCACAACCTTTGAAGAAATCTTATATAGCACATTGCAAAGACTTATAGGTCGGAATTGAGTTAACAAAGAGGGGTTGATTACCTTAGATACTCCCTCCGTCACAGTTTAGAAGACACAGTTAAATTTGCGTGTGTTTCCATAATAGACAAGGTTTAGGGCGCATTGCATTTATTTCTAGTAGCTACTTAGTACTCCGATATCCTATTTCTATATGCATGCATAGTGTGAATGCTAATTTTTAGCCCATCTCACAACCAATAGATAATCACCTAGGTCCAGAGAATTTCCAAGCGCGCCTTCTAAACCGTGACGGAGGTAGTATTAGAACCAAGACTGTATCATTAATTTCTTTCGGGCTTTCCGCCCCCCCGAACTATCTACAGCACAATCCTTGCGACATCTTCACCACATATATCCCAGTTGCGTTGATAAAAATGAGCAGGAAAGCCATCTGGCCCTGGTGCTTTTGTAGGGAACATCTGAAACTGTGTCGTTTTTACCTCCTTAACAGTGTATTACGCATTCAAACTCACATTCATCTCATCTGTTACCCTCCTTGGTACATGGTTTAGCACGACATCCAAATCATGTATCCCTTCTGAAGTATATAATGTTTGATAGAAACTGTTGGCCATCGCTTTAAGTTCCTCCAGGTCAACTACAATTGCCCCTAAAGAATTTTGCAAAGCTTTTATCATATTCTTTTTTCTTCGCAGGCGCGCTCTCAGATGAATTTTTCATTTACGTTAATATGGAACTTTTCGCTTTGAATATGAGCACACGGTTATTTTGCAGCCCAACAAACATACAATTAGGCCCAACAAATGATGAGCCAAATTGCCCAGATGACCCAACTTCTACGGTGCTACTAATACACCAAGCATGGCAGCACGCGAGCAGAATCCCTAATCCCTAAGCGAGCATGTCGCCATATTATATATCACAATATTTAGTAACCATCTTATCAATTGAACAACTTTTTTTAAAAAAGGAGGATGACCCTCGGCCTCTGCATTTGGAAGATGCATGCGGCCACTTTATTAATTATTCTCGAGGACCTTATAAGGTATTACAAAAATATGTCTGAATCCGCCATCTTCACAACATATGCAACTAATTCTATACATATGATGAAGGGGTGCTAGCTGGGTCAAATACCCAAACGACTCACCTAAGCCTATCATTAAAAGCTAGAAACCCCAGCCGAGCCACACATCGGGTCTGGTGCATAAACTGATCTGACGCACTTATATGTGTCGTCGCCGCCATCTTTCACATGTTCATCTTCAGAGCGGATATTGAGACTTCTATCTTGTCAGGCCACTCTGCCATCAACGCCACCATGCGCCAGACAACTACTTTCTCTTGCGTGAGTCCATCACCGCGCATCGGGCGCCGAGTCTTCACTGCGCCACGCCACCGGAATCCGCCGTCATCAATGTGTAGGAGGAAGCACCGCTCCATCAAAAAAGCTGCCCACTGGTCCCTCGATCATGTGTACGCCTCCAAGAATGACGCCCCCAAGGAGGAAACGAGACCAATGCGCCGTCGTCATCCGATCTATTGATCTAGGGTTTCCCTTGGAGGTAGCAGATAGAGGTCTGGAGCTTCTCCACAGCGATGCCTTCAAGAAGGTAATGACAAAAAAAAGTGTCGCCAACGCCGGTCTTGGCATCAAGCTGAGAACGAGGCTTTCACCCAGATCCGCTCGAAGAACCTCCATCAAGCATGTGTGCACGGGTCACCGCCGATCTGAGCCGCCGCACATCGAGCAGGCCGCACCGGTCAGATCAGATTTGTCCGGAGGGCAAACCACGCATGGCGCTAACCCAACCACCAGGCCCTCCATGCCGCCACCGCCGATCCGATGTCAGATGGTCCGTCGCCACAGACCCGGCCGTCGCCGCTAAACGTAGCCAAGGCCGCTGCCCGAAGCAGGGCCGGCCGCCGCACCCGCCACCATCGTCGCCCTAGGCCGAGGCGCCGCCGCTGGAAAGCAGGCCCGCCACGCCACCAAGGCCAGATCGGCCATGCGACCACACGCCGGCGGGATCCGCACCGCCCCCATGGCGCAGGAAAGAGGGGAGGCCCCTGCCACCGTAGTCAGCCCCCGCGTTATAAGCCGGCGGCGTCCTTTGACGGCGGCGGAGGGAGGGATGGAAGGACGGGGAGCCCCCGGCGGCTAGGGTTGCAACTCCGCCGAGTCGCCCGAGCGGGGGCGACGCGGGCGGGCGGGGAGGGGGGGTGTCTAAAATTGGGCGACGTGGGGGATCAATTGAACAACTTATATTGGTTTCCTTGTCTTTTTGTCTATGTTTCAACGGATCTTTAGTTTCGGTGAACACTTCGTTTCCATCCCTGTGTCCATGTTGTATTAGCTCCATTTTCATTTTAGGTAGTACTCGTTTCTGTATTTGTTTCCGGCATTTCTGTATTGGCTTCCGTATTCAGAAAAAAAAACACGAAAACATATATGGCAGCACCCAATTTCGTCCGTTCCCACTCTTTTTTTCATCCCTAGTTTCAAGGGAGCGCCTAGAGCTCAATTGAATTTCTCAATTGTCTCCAATAAAAACAGTAGAAGAAATAACAACAATATAAAAACAAAAATGAGAACAAATCTCTGCGTACAATCTGACCACTATAGCATCGATTGCGCTATAACTATTCCCCGATCGATTGAGAAACAGCAAACCCGGAGTTTCAATCGACAGGAGCTGGGAAGCCTGAATTTGCAACTTTTTACATTGTTGGAACATACGGCAACAAATTTAAATTTTATTCATGCGTATTGGTTGATCCGCAGAGACGAAGGGCTTAGTTGGACGTCCCCGTTGACCTGGCCTTGGGCTGGGTACTGATGAACGAGCCACCAGCACTGCTCCATCTCTCCGTGGCCGAGGTAAGCCGTCGGCGGGACGGCCTGAGACCATCCATGATCTGGGTGGAAGCCAAGCCCATTCGGCATCCCCGGAGACGCCGGCCCCGCCAAGTGGTGGTCGGCAACACTCATGACCGTGGAGGCACCGTGCAGCACCGGGCGGTTCTTGCGGCGGCCGGAGCCGACGGGCACGTTGCGGATGGCGCCGCCGGCCGTCCAGTAGCGGTGGCAGGCCCGGCAGAAGTGCCGCGGCTGGTTGACGTTGTAGTTGTTGAAGTAGCAGAACTTGGTGTCCTCGCTCCGGCACCGCGGGCACGGCAGCCGCGCCTCCGCCGCCGCCGCGCGCGCCCTCGCGGCCTCCTCCAGCTGCTCGGCGCTCCCGCGCCCCGAAGACGACGAGGACGACGACATGGGCGCCGCCTGCTGCGTCTTGGACACCACCACGCCGCCACCGCCGCCGTCTGCGCCCGTGCGTGTCGGCTGCCGCGTGATGACCTTGCCGAAGAGCTTGATCCCCGCCGCGCCGCCCATCTCGAGGTGAGAGTGAGACACCATGTCGGTCAGTGTGTGCCCCGCGCTCTCCGATGCCACGGAGAAGTGTGTCTCATCGGCCGTATATATAGCTCGCTTGCTAGCTAGGAGCACGAATAGGATACGTGCTCTGTGGTGGGTGTTGGGTGGGCGCCGTGATTTCCTTTCCTCTTTCCTTTAACAGGGCGAGGCGAAGGAAAAGGAACATCTAACTGCGGTGCAGTGCATGTGGGATACGGTGACGTGCGATGCCGTTCGGTTCGCGTCCCCGTCCCGCCACCTGGCCTGCCCGCGGCCACACTCCATTGCCGCCACGACTAGCTCGATCAAGGACCCATTTGGCTACGTGAACTTTGCAAAAAGATCAAGATCACGGTGCCAAATTTCCGCTGAAATCGACCAAAAAACTCCCGCGTTCCAAACAGGGCCAAATTAAGCTTGTTTCAGCAGCAAGAAACGGCCCATTTTCGACGCACCGTCGTCGTCAACGAGCGCGATGATACTTACCCACTAAGAGTCTTGATGATCATCCCTAATCACTTTTGCGGCAGGGGATGTAAAAGCGACGAAAGATGGCTTCCTTGCTTTACAATCAACTGGACATTTGATGGCTTTTTCGTGGCGGGGGGAAAAGCGATAAAGACTATCCGAAACCAAGGTGCGTCGCTTTACTCGCTTTGGCTGCGGAAAGGGGGCGCCTTTTGTGTCTTTTCCCGTATGGTGGCACGGCACTGCTAACAGTGCCTTTCCAAAGGGAAATGCTTGCGAATCGTCTCGGTTGGAAAGGCTCCGGCGATGGACTCCTCGCTAGCTAGCTTTGAGCTTTCCCTGCCAATGCGAAAGCTTTGCTTTAGGGCTTTTCTGCCACTTTGTAGCTAGACTTAGATTTTTCTTTCTTCCTTCTTTCTTTCTTTAGGGCTTCTTTATTTCTTTCTGTTGAAAAGTGTTTTCTGTGCAGACATTTTTGCTAGATATATTAGCACTTTTTTTATTAATCTAATCCATGAGTAAAGAGTAAACATGGCATTCACAATATGCAACTCATGCCGATACCTGAACATGTGTGCACATATATAGCATAGAACCGAGACATTTATGAACAGAGCATATAAAGCTAGCACATGAACAAGCAAGTAGGAGATGAACAAGTCATGCCCTCCAGTAGGCCACACAAGGGTCGCGGCGGTAGCAACAGCCTTAGCTTCCTTCATGGCTTTCTTCTTGGCGGCGGCTAATGAAGCTATGTACCTAGGGTAGGGTCATAGGCCTGACCTAGACGCCCTTCCCAAGGACATCACCCTCAAGCCAGAAGCATTCAAAGGGTACCATCATCCACTCGATCAGAGACATTTCACTCGGAAGAATCAATGTCACTCGACCGTCACCGAAGCCACTCGACGTACAGAAGATCTAAAGCCACTCTGCACAAACAACGGTCGGGCGTTTACTTATAGACTTAATTTTCCTTTATACCACTTAATTGCTAGCGTTACCAGTAACGTTCCACTCTTAATGTACATTGAATCCTGTGTAACGGAGGGGAACTGGGGGTCCTGGCGCACTCTATATAAGCCACCCCCTCCTCTGGGACAAGGGTTCGCATCTTTTGTAAACTCACACACACATACAATCCAGTCGACCGCCTCAGGGCACCGAGACGTAGGGCTGTTACTTCCTCCGCGAAGGGTCTGAACTCGTAAACTCATGTGTACAACTACTACATAGCTAGGATCTTGCCTCCTCATACCTACCCCCCATTCTACTGTCAGTCTCAGATCCACGACAGTTGGCGCCCACCATGGGGCAGGTGTCTTAGAAGTTTGTTGGAGAAGTTGCAATTCTTCCGATTCCCATCATCATGGTTTCCGATGGAGGATTGGCTGAAGGCCACGAGATCTGTCTCGGCGCGCTCGTCTTCATCGCCGACGACTTCGCTTGGCTCCACGAGGCTCCACTCGACGTCGAGGCGCTCCCCGTCCGTGGGGCGACGCACTTCCGTGCATGCGTCCGCGGCGTCCTTTTTCGACAGTCGTCGACTCAGTATCAGTCGGCTCCTACGGCATCCTCGCTTCTCGTTGTTCGCCGGCGCCAGCGATCCAGTCGGTCGCGGCTTCAGCGGTGGGTGAGGCATGCGGTGGCCCGCCAATCGGCCACCCCACAAATTGCGGCGATCGAGCCCGATGAAACTCTCTACGGCCTGTTTGATCTGTCGACTGGCTCCGTCGAGACTGCATCCGAGTGCGACAGCAGCGACCCCACGGGGGAAGTCTTGATGGTCAATGGACCACGCAGTCCTCCTGGCTTCTCCCGTGAAGACGGTGGTGATGGCGTCGGTGATCCATCACATGTCCATGAGGAGTACAGCCCCGAACCCCTCTCTTCGCAGCGGAGGGAAGATCTTCGCCGCCGTAATATGGATGCACTTCACACTCCTATCGTTGGAGAGACCTCCGAGGCCCAGGCCTTGGAGGAGGCGCGCCTGGCCAACTTGGCTGAGCGCACTCGACTAGAAAACCTCCAGCGCGCACTCGACGATCGTGCTCGGCAGCGGATTCCTGAGTCCAGTCGACGACAACTTTTTCCGCCCCCGACTCAGGTATACCGAACTCCGATCCAGAATCTCACAACTGCAGCTCGAATAGCAGAGTCAATTCAACCTTCCCAGTCAGAAGCTGGCCGAGGTTTGATGCAAATCCGGGCTTTACTCCGGGCAGTAGGAGAGCAGAATACAGCAGTATCTCAGTCGCGGAATAGAATTCATAGCAGATCTATGGTGGCATATACTGTCCAATCTGCTCACAGCCCAAGATCGCCTCCGCGGCGTGAGGGACGTGGGCACCGGTAAAATCAGTACAGGAACCGTGAGCAGTATGATCATCGACTCGACCACGATGGCCGTCGTCGAGTGCCCACGCCTCCTCCGAGGAGTGGGTCATACGTGCCTCGGCGGCAAGATGATGACAGGCGCCCCCACAGCGGCGAACGAAGAATTCCGGTCGACCCTAGAGAGCCAGGATTTGATGCAAGATCTATCCTCGTTCAAGTTCTGGTTGATAGGAACAGGGCTCACAGATAAGGCCACGATAGAGATCATCCGACTGGAAGCAGGGTGCACGTTTCAGGACCCGAGTGTTTCAGCAAAGCCATCAGAGCAGCAGTGATTCCTCCCAACTTCAGGTTGGCGACTGGAGTCAGCAAGTTCACCGGTGAGTCCAAGCCAGACACTTGGCTTGAGGACTACCGAGTGGTTGTACAGATTGGTGGCGGCAATGATGATGTGGCTATGAAGCACCTTCCCTTGATGTTGGAGGGCTCAGCCAGAGCGTGGTTGAATCAGTTGGCTCCTGGCAGCATATATAGTTGGGAGGAACTTGCTCGAGTGTTTGTTAGAACCTTTGAAGGTACTTGCAAAAGGCCTGCAGGGTTGACAGAATTGCGATGTTGTGTTCAGAAACCGAATGAAATCTTGATAGACTATATCCAGAGATGGATCACGTTACACCATAGAGTGGAGAATGTGTCAGATCACCATGCAATCTGTGCCTTCAAGGAAGGCGTTAAGTATCGAGAGTTGAATCTGAAATTCGGTCGGACAGGAGATATGACTCTGACTCGGATGATGGAGATTTCCACCAAATACTCCAACGGCGAAGAGGAAGACCGACTCCGGAGTGGCAAGCACAAAACAGTCGCCCAAGAAACCGGAGGAGGGAATTCCAGTCGGAAACAGAAGCAAAAGGCCGAACCAGATGCTCCTGGTGAAGCTTTGGTTGTTGCCCAAGGAAAGTTCAAAATAAAGCCCAAAGGGCCCTGGACTCCCAAAAGAGTTAAGGATAAAGATGGGAATGATGTGTTGGATTTACCGTGCCATATTCATACCAAAAAAGATGAAGAGGGGAACATCATTTACCCTAAACACACCACTCGACATTGTCGTTTCCTGATCCAGCAGTTCCGAGAGAAACAACCCAAGGAGAAGGAAAAGGAGTCGGACGGAGGTGAGGATGGGGAAGAAGATGATGATGGTTTTCCCAATGTCAATTCCACGCTGATGATTTTTGCTGATGCTGAAAGCAAAAGTCGGTTGAAAGTTATTAACAGAGAAGTAAACATGGTTGCTCCTGCAACACCCAGTTATCTGAAGTGGTCCCAGAATGCCATCACATTCGACCAGTCTGACCATCCAGCACATATAGCCACCCCTGGGAGGCAAGCACTGGTGGTCGACCCAGTAGTTGAAAGCACTCAACTGACTAAAGTGTTGATGGATGGTGGCAGTGGCCTGAATATCCTTTATGCTGAAACTTTGAAGGGAATGGGCATTCCGATGTCCAAGCTTAGTGAAAGCAACATGAGTTTCCATGGTGTTATACCTGGCAAGAAGGCTCAGTCACTCGGCCAGATCGCCTTTGATGTGGTTTTTGGTGATTCCAAGAATTACCGCAAAGAAAAGTTGACATTTGAGTTAGTGGATTTCAAGAGTGCTTACCATGCTATTCTGGGTAGGCCCGCTTATGCACGTTTTATGGCTCGACCATGTTATGTGTATCTCAAATTGAAGATGCCTGGTCCTAAAGGAGTAATCACTGTCACTAGTAATCGGCAGAAGGCAGAAGAGTGCTTCCAAAAGGGCTCAAAAATTGCCGATGCACAAATGGGAGTAGTAGAACTGCAAGAATATCAGAAAAATGCAAATCCGAGTGATTTGCTGCAAGCCAAGAAGCCTGCCACAGATTCTGCATTTCAGTCGTCCGGTGAAACGAAGTCGATTCTGTTGGAAATATGCCCTAGAGGCAATAATAAAATGGTTATTATTATATTTCTTTGTTCATGATAATTTTCTATTGTTCATGCTATAATTGTGTTATCCGGAAATCGTAATACATGTGTGAATACATAGACCACAACACGTCCCTAGTGAGCCTCTAGTTGACTAGCTCGTTGATCAAAAGATAGTCATGGTTTCCTGGCTATGGACATTGGATGTTATTGATAACGGGATCACATCATTAGGAGAATGATGTGATGGACAAGACCCAATCCTAAGCATAGCTCTAAGATCGTGTAGTTCGTTTGCTATAGCTTTTCCGAATGTCAAGTATCATTTCCTTAGACCATGAGATTGTGCAACTCCCGGATACCGTAGGAGTGCTTTGCGTGTGCCAAACGTCACAACGTAACTGGGTGACTATAAAGATACACTACAGGTATCTCCAAAAGTGTCTGTTGGGTTGGCACGAATCGGGACTGGGATTTGTCACTCCGTATGACGGAGAGTTGTCTCTCGGCCCACTCGGTAATGCATCATCATAATGAGCTCAATGTGACCAAGTGTTTGATCGCGGGATCATGCATTATGGTACGAGTAAAGTGACTTGCCGGTAACGAGATTGAACGAGGTATTGGGATACCGACGATCGAGTCTCGGGCAAGTAATGTACCGATTGACAAAGGGAATTGTATACGGAATGATTGAATCCTCGACATCGTGGTTCATCCGATGAGATCATTGAGGAGCATGTGGGAGCCAACATGGGTATCCAGATCCCGCTGTTGGTTATTGACCGGAGAGTCGTCTCGGTCATGTCTGCGTGTCTCCCAAACCCGTAGGGTCTACACACTTAAGGTTCGGTGATGCTAGGGTTGTTGAGATATTAGTATACGGTAATCCAAAAGTTGTTCGGAGTCCCAGATGAGATCCCGGACGTCACGAGGAGTTCCGAAATGGTCCGGAGGTGAAGATTTATATATAGGATGTCAAGTTTCGGCCATCGGGAAAGTTTCGGGGGTACTCGGTATTGTACCGGGACCACCGGAAGGGTCCCGGGGGTCCACCGGGTGGGGCCACCTATCCCGGAGGGCCCCATGGGCTGAAGTGGGAGGGGAACCAGCCCCTAGTGGGCTGGTGCAACCCCCCCCCCCATGGGCCTCCCCTGCGCCTAGGGTTGGAAACCCTAGGGGTGGGGGCGCCCCACTTGGCTTGGGGGGCACTCCACCCCCCTTGGCCGCCGCCCCCCTTGGAGATGGCATATCCTAGGGCCGCCCCCCCCCTAGGGGTCCTATAAATAGTGGGGGAGGGAGGGCAGACGCACCCTAGCCCCTGGCCTCTCCCTCTCCCTCCCGTGACACTCCTCCCTCTCCCTGTGCTTGGCGAAGCCCTGCCGAGATCACCGTTGCTTCCACCACCACGCCGTCGTGCTGCTGGATCTTCATCAACCTCTCCTTCCCCCTTGCTGGATCAAGTTGGAGGAGACGTCTTCCCAACCGTACGTGTGTTGAACGCGGAGGTGTCGTCCGTTCGGCGCTAGGTCATCGGTGATTTGGATCACGACGAGTACGACTCCATCAACCCCGTTCTCTTGAACGCTTCCGCGCGCGATCTACAAGGGTATGTAGATGAACTCCTCTCTCCCTCGTTGCTAGATGACTCCATAGATTGATCTTGGTGATACGTAGAAAATTTTAAAATTCTGCTACGTTCCCCAACAGTGGCATCCTGAGCTAGGTCTATGTGTAGTTTCTATGCACGAGTAGAACACAAAGCAGGTGTGGGCGTGGATATTTTCAATTTGCTTGCCGTTACTAGTCTTATCTTGATTCGGCGGCATCGTGGGATGAAGCGGCCCGGACCGACCTTACACGTACGCTTACGTGAGACTGGTTCCACCGATTGACATGCACTAGTTGCATAAGGTGGCTGGCGGGTGTCTGTCTCTCCCACTTTAGTCGGATCGGATTCGATGAAAAGGGTCCTTATGAAGGGTAAATAGAAATTGGCATATCACGTTGTGGTTTTGGCGTAGGTAAGAAACGTTCTTTCTAGAAACCTATAGCAGCCACGTAAAAACTTGCAACAACAATTAGAGGACGTCTAACTTGTTTTTGCAGCATGTGCCGTGTGATGTGATATGGCCAAAAGGATGTGATGAATGATATATGTGATCTATGAGATTGATCATGTTCTTGTAATAGGAATCACGACTTGCATGTCGATGAGTATGACAACCGGCAGGAGCCATAGGAGTTGTCTTTATTTATTTATGACCTGTGTGTCAACATAAACGTCATGTAATTACTTTACTTTATTGCTAAAGCATTAGCCATAGTAGTAGAAGTAAGAGATGACGAGACAACTTCAAGAAGACACGATGATGGAGATCATGATGATGGAGATCATGGTGTCATGCCGGTGACAACGATGATCATGAAGCCCCGAAGATGGAGATCAAAAGGAGCAAATGATATTGGCCATATCATGTCACTATTTGATTGCATGTGATGTTTATCATGTTTTACATCTTATTTGCTTAGAATGACGGTAGCTTAAATAAGATGATCCCTCATAATAATTTCAAGAAAGTGTTCCCCCTAACTGTGCATCGTTGTGAAGGTTCGTTGTTTCGAAGCACCACGTGATGATCGGGTGTGATAGATTCTAACGTTCGAATACAACGGGTGTAAGCCAGATTTACACACGCAATACACTTAGGTTGACTTGACGAGCCTAGCATGTACAGACATGGCCTCGGAACCCGGAAGACCGAAAGGTCGAGCATGAGTCGTATAGAAGATACGATCAACATGAAGATGTTCACAGATGTTGACTAGTCCGTCTCACGTGATGATCGGACACGGCCTAGTTAACTTGGATCATGTTTCACTTAGATGACTGGAGGGATGTCTATCTGAGTGGGAGTTCATTGAGTAATTTGATTAGATGAACTTAATTATCATGAACTTAGTCTAAAATCTTTACAATATGTCTTGTAGATCAAATGGCCCACGTTGCCCTCAACTTCAACGCGTTCCTAGAGAAAACCAAGATGAAAGATGATGGCAGCAACTATACGAACTGGGTCCGGAACCTGAGGATCATCCTCATAGCTGCCAAGAAAGATTATGTCCTAGAAGCACCGCTAGGTGACGCACCCATCCCTGAGAACCAAGACGTTATGAACGCTTGGCAGTCACGTGCTGATGATTACTCCCTCGTTCAGTGCAGCATGCTTTACAGCTTAGAATCGGGGCTACAAAAACGTTTTGAGAGACACGGAGCATATGAGATGTTCGAAGAGCTGAAAATGGTTTTCCAAGCTCATGCCCGGGTCGAGAGATATGAAGTCTCTGACAAGTTCTTCAGCTATAAGATGGAGGAAAATAGTTCTGTCAGTGAGCACATACTCAAAATGTCTGGGTTGCATAACCGCTTGACTCAACTGGGAGTTAATCTCCCGGATGACGCGGTCATTGACAGAATCCTTCAGTCGCTTCCATCGAGCTACAAGAGCTTTGTGATGAACTTCAATATGCAGGGGATGGAAAAGACCATTCCTGAGGTATATTCAATGCTGAAATCAGCAGAGGTGGAAATCAAAAAGGAACATCAAGTGTTGATGGTGAATAAAACCACTAAGTTCAAGAAAGGCAAGGGTAAGAAGAACTTCAAGAAGTACGGCAAGGGAGTTGCCGCGCCCGGTAAGCAAGCTGCCGGGAAGAAACCAAAGAATGGACCCAAGCCCGAGACTGAGTGTTTTTATTGCAAGGGAAGTGGTCAGTGGAAGCGGATCTGGCCCAAATACTTAGCGGACAAGAAGGCCGGCAACACTAAAGGTATATGTGATATACATGTAATTGATGTGTACCTTACCAGTACTCGTAGTAGCTCCTGGGTATTTGATACCGGTGCGGTTGCTCACATGTGTAACTCAAAGCAGGAGCTGCGGAATAAGCGGAGACTGGCGAAGGACGAGGTGACGATGCGCGTCGGGAATGGTTCCAAGGTCGATGTGATCGTCGTCGGCACGCTGCCTCTACATTTACCTACGGGGTTAGTTTTAAACCTCAATAATTGTTATTTAGTGCCAGCTTTGAGCATGAACATTGTATCAGGATCTCGTTTAATTCGAGATGGCTACTCATTTAAATCCGAGAATAATGGTTGTTCTATTTATATGAGAGATATGTTTTATGGTCATGCTCCGTTGGTGAATGGTTTATTCTTAATGAATCTCGAGCGTAATGTTACACATATTCATAGTGTGAATACCAAAAGATGTAAGGTTGATAATGATAGTCCCACATACTTGTGGCACTGCCGCCTTGGTCACATAGGTGTCAAACGCATGAAGAAGCTCCATGCAGATGGACTTTTGGAGTCTCTTGATTACGAATCATTTGACACGTGCGAACCATGCCTCATGGGTAAAATGACCAAGACTCCGTTCTCAGGAACAATGAAGCGAGCAACCAACTTATTAGAAATCATACATACTGATGTGTGCGGTCCAATGAGTGTTGAGGCTCGCAGTGGCTATCGTTATGTTCTCACCCTCACTGATGACTTGAGTAGATATGGGTATGTCTACTTAATGAAACACAAGTCTGAGACCTTTGAAAAGTTCAAGGAATTTCAGAGTGAGGTTGAGAATCAAACGTGACAAGAAAATCAAGTTCTTGCGATCAGATCGTGGGGGAGAATACTTGAGTCATGAATTTGGCACACACTTAAGAAAATGTGGAATAGTTTCACAACTCACGCCGCTTGGAACACCTCAGCGTAATGGTGTGTCCGAACGTCGTAATCACACTCTATTGGATATGGTGCGATCTATGATGTCTCTTACCGATCTACCGCTGTCATTTTGGGGCTATGCTTTAGAGACTGCAGCATTCACTTTAAATAGGGCTCCGTCGAAACCCGTTGAGACGACACCGTATGAATTATGGTTTGGGAAGAAACCTAAGCTATCATTTCTAAAAGTTTGGGGATGCGATGCTTATGTCAAGAAACTTCAACCTGAAAAGCTCGAACCCAAATCGGAAAAATGCGTCTTCATAGGATACCCTAAAGAAACTATTGGGTATACCTTCTACCTCAGATCCGAAGGCAAGATCTTTGTTGCCAAGAATGGGTCCTTTCTAGAGAAAGAGTTTCTCTCGAAAGAAATAAGTGGGAGGAAAGTAGAACTTGATGAAGTATTACCTCTTGAACCGGTAAGTGGCGCAGCTCAAGAAAATGTTCTTGAGGTGCCTGCACCGACTAGAGAGGAAGTTAATGATGATGATCATGAAACTTCAGATCAAGTTGCTACTGAACTTCGTAGGTCCACGAGGACACGTTCCGCACCAGAGTGGTACGGCAACCCTGTCTTGGAAATCATGTTGTTAGACAATGGTGAACCTTCGAACTATGAAGAAGCGACGGCGGGCCCGGATTCTGACAAATGGTTGGAAGCCATGAAATCCGAGATAGGATCCATGTATGAAAACGAAGTATGGACTTTGACTGACTTTCCCGATGATCGGCGAGCCATAAAAAATAAATGGATCTTTAAGAGGAAGACAGACGGGGATGGTAATGTGACCATCTATAAAGCTCGGCTTATCGCTAAGGGTTATCGACAAGTTCAAGGGGTTGACTACGATGAGACTTTCTCACCCGTAGCGAAGCTAAAGTCCGTCCGAGTCATGTTAGCAATTGCCGCATTCTATGATTATGAGATATGGCAAATGGACGTCAAAGCGGCGTTCCTTAATGGTTTCCTTAAGGAAGAATTGTATATGATGCAGCCGGAAGGTTTTGTCGATCCTAAGAATGCTGACAAGGTGTGCAAGCTCCAACGCTCGATTTATGGGCTGGTGCAAGCATCTCAGAGTTGGAACATTCATTTTGATGAGATGATCAAAGCGTTTGGGTTTACGCAGACTTATGGAGAAGCCTGCATTTACAAGAAAGTGAGTGGGAGCTCTGTAGCATTTCTCATATTGTATGTGGATGACATACTGCTGATGGGAAATGATATAGAATTCTTGGAAAGCATAAAGGCCTACTTGAACAAGTGTTTTTCAATGAAGGATCTTGGAGAAGCTACTTATATATTAGGCATCAAGATCTATAAAGATAGATCGAGACGCCTCATTGGTCTTTCACAGAGTACGTGCCTTGACAAGATATTGAAGAAGTTCAAAATGGATCAGTCAAAGAAGGGGTTCTTGCCTATGTTGCAAGGTACGAGATTGAGCACGGCTCAATGCCCGACCACGGCAGAAGATAGAGAAAAGATGAGTGTCGTCCCCTATGCCTCGGCCATAGGGTCTATCATGTATGCTATGCTGTGTACCAGACCTGATGTAAACCTTGCCGTAAGTTTGGTAGGAAGGTACCAAAGTAATCCCGGCATGGAACACTGGACAGCGGTCAAGAATATCCTGAAGTACCTGAAAAGGACTAAGGATATGTTTCTTGTTTATGGAGGTGACGAAGAGCTCGTCGTAAAGGGTTACGTCGATGCTAGCTTCGACACAGATCTGGATGACTCTAAGTCACAAACCGGATACGTGTATATTTTGAATGGTGGGGCAGTAAGCTGGTGCAGTTGCAAGCAAAGCAATGTGGCGGGATCTGCATGTGAAGCGGAGTACATGGCAGCCTTGGAGGCAACACAAGAGGCAATCTGGGTGAAGGAGTTCATTACCGACCTAGGAGTCATACCCAATGCGTCGGGCCCGATGACTCTCTTCTGTGACAACAATGGAGCTATTGCCCTTGCCAAGGAGCCCAGGTTTCACAGGAAGACCAGGCATATCAAGCGTCGCTTCAACTCCATTCATGAAAGTGTTCAAAATGGAGACATAGAGATTTGTAAAGTACATACGGACCTGAATGTGGCAGATCCATTGACTAAACCTCTCCCTAGAGCAAAACATGATCAACACCAGAACTGCATGGGTGTTTGATTCATCACAATGTAACTAGACTATTGACTCTAGTGCAAGTGGGAGACTGTTGGAAATATGCCCTAGAGGCAATAATAAAATGGTTATTATTATATTTCTTTGTTCATGATAATTGTCTATTGTTCATGCTATAATTGTGTTATCCGGAAATCGTAATACATGTGTGAATACATAGACCACAACACGTCCCTAGTGAGCCTCTAGTTGACTAGCTCATTGATCAAAAGATAGTCATGGTTTCCTGACTATGGACATTGGATGTCATTGATAACGGGATCACATCATTAGGAGAATGATGTGATGGACAAGACCCAATCCTAAGCATAGCTCTAAGATCGTGTAGTTCGTTTGCTATAGCTTTTCCGAATGTCAAGTATCATTTCCTTAGACCATGAGATTGTGCAACTCCCGGATACCGTAGGAGTGCTTTGGGTGTGCCAAATGTCACAACGTAACTAGGTGACTATAAAGGTACACTACAGGTATCTCCGAAAGTGTCTGTTGTGTTGGCACGAATCGATACTGGGATTTGCCACTCCGTATGACGGAGAGGTATCTCTGGGCCCACTCGGTAATGCATCATCATAATGAGCTCAATGTGACCAAGTGGTTGATCGTGGGATCATGCATTACGGTATGAGAAAAGTGACTTGCCGGTAACGAGATTGAACGAGGTATTGGGATACCGACGATCGAGTCTCGGGCAAGTAACATACCGATTAACAAAGGGAATTGTATACGGATTGATTGAATCCTCGACATCGTGGTTCATCCGATGAGATCATCGAGGAGCATGTGGGAGCCAACATGGGTATCCAGATCCCGTTGTTGGTTATTGACCGGAGAGTCCTCTCGGTCATGTCTGTGTGTCTCCCGAACCAGTAGGGTCTACACACTTAAGGTTCGGTGACACTAGGGTTGTTGAGATATTAGTATATGGTAATCCGAAAGTTGTTTGGAGCCACGGATGAGATCTCGGACGTCACGAGGAGTTCTGGAATGGTCCGGAGGTGAAGATTTATATATAGGAAGTCAAGTTTCGGCCATCGGGAAACTTTCAGGGGTACTCGATATTGTACCGGGACCATCGGAAGGGTCCCGGGGGTCCACTGGGTGGGGCCACCTATCCGGGAGGTCCCCATGGGCTGAAGTGGGAGGGGAACTAGCCCCTAGTGGGCTGGTGCGCTCCCCATGGGCCTCCCCTGCGCCTAGGGTTGGAAACCCTAGGGGTGGGGGCGCCCCACTTGGCTTGGGGGGCACTCCACCCCCCTTGGTCGCCG
>NC_041380.1:537143104-537147187 GCF_002162155.2 Triticum dicoccoides | reverse complement strand
AGGGAGGGCAGCCGCACCCTAGCCCCTGGCCTCTCCCTCTCCCTCCCGTGACACTCCTCCCTCTCCCTGTGCTTGGCGAAGCCCTGCCGAGATCATTGTTGCTTCCACCACCACGCCGTCGTGCTGCTGGATCTTCATCAACCTCTCCTTCCCCCTTGCTGGATCAAGTTGGAGGAGACTTCTTCCCAACCGTGCTTGTGTTGAACGCGGAGGTGTCGTCCGTTCGGCGCTAGGTCATCGGTGATTTGGATCACGACGAGTACGACTCCATCAACCCCGTTCTCTTGAACGCTTCCGCGCGCGATCTACAAGGGTATGTAGATGCACTCCTCTCTCCCTCGTTGCTAGATGACTCCATAGATTGATCTTGGTGATGCGTAGAAAGTTTTAAAATTCTGCTACGTTCCCCAACAGATTCATATTCACCCGACCGATCCCAATGCTGCTCCGACCCATATCTCAACAACACTCGATAGCAAATAGGGAGAAGCGCTCATCCAGTTCCTCCGTGAGAACTAGGACATCTTTGCATGGAAACCTTATGACATGCCGGGTGTACCCAGGGGACTGGCTGAGCATCGTTTGCGAGTCGACCCAAAAGTAAAACCAGTCAAGGAACATCTCCGACGGTCCGCCGTCTAGAAGAGAAAAGCAATTGGTGAGGAACTAGCTCGGCTCCTGGCAGCTGAGTTCATCCGAGAAATCTACCACTCCGAGTGGCTCGCCAATGTTGTCATGGTCCCCAAGAAGGACGATTCACTTCGCATGTGCATTGACTTCAAGCATATCAATTGGGCCTGCCCGAAAGATAATTTTCCTCTCCCCCGCATCGGCCAAATCGTCGACTCAACTGCGGGGTATGAGCGTTTGTCTTTTTTGGACGCCTATTCCGGGTACCATCAGATCCGACTGTATGGACCTGATGAGATAAAAATGGCTTTCATCACTCCATTCGGATGCTTCTCTTATGTCACCATGCCATTCGGCTTGAAGAACACCGGAGCCACATTCATGAGGATGATCCAGAAGTGTTTGCTCACTCAAATCAGTCAGAATGTCGAAGCATACATGGATGACATTGTGGTCAAGTCACGTAAAGGTTCCGACCTGCAGGCTGACCTTGCTGAAACCTTTGCCAATCTCAGAAGATATGATATCAAGCTTAATCCATCAAAGTGCACATTCGGAGTTCCTGGCGGAAAGTTACTCGGTTTCCTCATTTCCGAACGAGGGATCGACGCTAACCCAGAGAAAATTGGTGCTATACTTCGGATGAAACGCCCTGTGCGTGTGCACGATGTCCAGAAGCTTACTGGTTGTTTGGCCGCCTTGATTTGATTCATTTCTCGCCTCGGTGAAAAGGCATTGCCTCTTTACCGACTGATGAAGAAGTCCGATAAGTTCGAGTGGACTCTGGAAGCTGATGCAGCGTTTGTAGAGCTCAAAGCCCTGCTTTCCACCCAGTCGGTGCTTGCTGCACCAATCAGCAAAGAGCCTTTACTGCTTTATGCCACTGGACAAGTTGTTAGTATAGTAATACGGTCGAGCGGGAGGAAGAAGGAAAAGCCTATACAGTTCAACGCCCAGTATATTATGTTTCTGAAGTTCTGGCTCCGTTGAAGGAAAGATATCCACATTATCAGAAGCTTGTTTATGGGATTTACATGACCACGAAGAAGGTTGCACACTATTTCTCTAATCATTCCATTATAGTCATCAGCGACGCTCCATTATCAGAGATTCTGAACAACAGAGATGCAACTGGTCGAGTGGCAAAGTGGGCGATTGAACTCCTTCCCCTGGACATCAAATTTGAGGTAAAGAAAGCTATCAAGTCCCAAGCAATAGCTGATTTCCTCGCCGAGTGGATCAAACAGCAACTTTTGGCCCAAATTCACTCGGAGCATTGGACCATGTTCTTCGATGGGTCCAAGATGTGGAATGGTTCCGGCGCTGGGGTGGTATTGGTATCCCTCGTGGTGACAAACTCAGCTATGTTCTCCAGATTCACTTTGACTCCTCCAACAATGAAGCTGAATATGAGGCACTCCTGTACGGGTTGTGTATGGCCATTTCACTCGGTGTCCATCGCCTCATGGTCTATGGCGACTCAGATTTAGTGGTCAATCAGGTGATGAAGGAGTGGGACGTCAGAAGCCCAGCTATGACTGGTTATTGCAATGCAGTGAGGAAGTTAGAAAGAGGTTTGAGGAGTTAGAGCTCCATCACATCCCTCGACTGAAGAATCAAGCAGCCGATGATCTGGCAAAGATAGGCTCCAAAAGGGAAGCCATTCCCAGCAATGTGTTCCTGGAGCATATCCATACACCTTCAGTTCAAGAAGATCCCTTCACTGAACAGCCCCCGCAGCCGAAGAGTGCCACCGATCCGACTGAAATCAAGGTTCCAGCCGTGGTCGATTTGATTATGGAGGTTTTGGTCATCACCCCCGATTGAGCAGTACCATATATCGCATACATTCTTAGAAAGGAACTCCCAGAAGATGAAGAAGAGGCTCGACAGATCGTCTGTCGATCTAAAGCCTTTACTGTGATAAGAGGACAGTTGTTCAGAGAAAGTGTGACTGGAGTTTTCCACAAATGCATAACACCTGAAGAAGGTCGAGTGATCCTCAATGACATCCACTTGGGGACCTGTGGTCACCATGCGTCCTCTCGGACCATTCTGGCCAAAGCATATCGAGCGGGATTTTACTGGCCACAGGCAAATGACATGGTAAAAGAAATAGTCAACAAATGTGAAGGTTGCCAGTTTTACTCCAACATGTCTCACAAGCCTGCGTCGGCCCTGAAGACCATTCCACTCGTCTGGCCCTTTGCTGTTTGGGGATTGGACATGGTTGGACCTCTGAGGCCTGGTAGGAGTGGATTCACTCATGTGCTTGTAGCAGTCGACAAGTTCACCAAGTGGATTGAAGACAAGCCTATCAAGAACCTTGAAGCCAGTACTGCTGTCAGCTGCATCAAAGAGTTAACATTCAGATATGGTGTTCCACACAGCATCATCACTGACAACGGGTCAAACTTCGATTCTGATGAGTTCAGAACTTTCTGTGCTTCCCAAGGTACTCGAGTCGACTATGCCTCAGTCGCCCACCCCCAGTCGGATGGGCAAGCTGAAAGAGCAAATGGATTGATTCTCAAAGTACTAAAACCCCTACTGATGCGTGACCTCAAACACGCAGCAGGAGCCTGGGTCGGTGAACTTCCATCAGTATTGTGGGGATTGAGGACAACTCCCAATCGGTCGACTGGCAGAACCCCCTTTTTCTTGGTTTATGGAGCCGAAGCTGTACTTCTGAGTGACTTGCTCCACAATGCGCCTCGGGTCGATATTTTCTCAAAAGAAGAAGCAGAACAGGCACGGCAAGATGCAGTCGATCTCCTGGAAGAAGAAAGAGAGATGGCCTTGATCCGATCAACCATCTATCAGCAAGACCTGCATTGATTCCATGCCAGAAATGTGAGGGGTCGAGCATTTCAGGAGGGAGACTTGGTTCTCCCAGTGGATCAGCAGAAACCTCACAAGCTTGCTCCTGCCTGGGAACGCCCCTTCGTTGTCACCAGAGTGATCCACAATGGAGCGTACCACCTCTACAACGTCGAGCACAAGAAAGATGAGCCGCGAGCTTGGAATGCGGAGCTGCTCTGCCCCTTTTATACTTAAGCACTCAGTCTATTGGGATGTAATAAGAAGCACCTTTGTAGTTCGTTTATCAAAGACAAGAGTTTTTACAGTCTTCTAAAATGATTGTCGATTGCTTACGCTTGTTTCTGCAATCCCCTAGTGGGTGGCTTAGCTGCGAATCCGTTTCGCCTAAGTTGAAAAAATCCTACCGAGTGATGAGCAAGCCTCTCAATCGAGGGCTTAGCTGCAGTCCAGTACTCGCCTAAGATTGAAAAAATCCTACCGAGTGATGATCAAACCTCTCACTCGGGGGCTTAGCTGCAGTCCAGTACTTGCCTAAGTTGAAAAAATCCTACTGAGTGATGAGCAAGCCTCTCACTCGAGGGCTTAGCTGCAGTCCAGTACTCGCCTAAGTTTCAAAAATCCTACCGAGTG
>NC_041380.1:537142026-537142591 GCF_002162155.2 Triticum dicoccoides | reverse complement strand
GCCTAAGTTTAAGAAATCCTACCGAGTGATGAGCAAAAATCTCACTCGGGGGCTTAGCTGCAGTCCAGTGCTCGCCTAAGTTTCAAAAATCCTACCGAGTGATGAGCAAACCTCACACTCGGAGGCTTAGCTGCAGTCCAGTGCTCGCCTAAGTTTCAAAAATCCTACCGAGTGATGACCAAACCTCACACTCAGGGGCTTAGCTGCAGCCCAGTGCTCGCCTAAGTTTCAAAAATCCTATCGAGTGATGAGCAAACCTCACACTCGGGGGCTTAGCTGTGGTCTAGTACTCGCCTAAGTTGAAAAACCATCCCTATCCGCAAGGATGATGAGGTGCAGGTCGACTGCAATCCTCCCCGCGGAGCTGCACCACAAGTACAATGTGCACTCCATCCCTATCCGCAAGGATGACGAGGTGCAGGTCGACTGCAATCCTCCCCGCGGAGCTGCACCACAAGTACAATGTGCGTTACATCCCTATCCGCAAGAACGACGAGGTGTAGGTCGACTGCAATCCTCCCCGCGGAGCTGCACCACAAGTACAATGTGCGCACCATCCCTATCC
>NC_041380.1:537127320-537141756 GCF_002162155.2 Triticum dicoccoides | reverse complement strand
CTCAGAGCTGCGCCACAAGTACAATGTGCGCTCCGTCCCTATCCGCAAGGGCGACGAGGTGCAGGTCGATTGCAAACCTCTCCTCAGAGCTGCGCCACAAGTACAATGTACGCTCCATCCCTATCCGCAAGGACGACAAGCTGTAGGTCGATTGCAAACCTCTCCTCAGAGCTGCGCCACAAGTAAAATGAGCGCTCCATCCCTATCCGCAAGGACGACGAGGTGCAGATCGACTCGGATATCTCCCTCAGAGTTGCATCTCAAAGAATATTCCGAGTGAAGAATAAGTTCTGCTCGAAGGCGAATGCAAGCACATGCAGAAGATAAACCAAGATCGTATAAAATCTCAAAAGTTTCAGGACGAATATAAAAGTACTCGGGCGTCAAGCCCGAAGAAGTTTAATGGTTACAAAAACCACTCGGCATTCCGAGGCAAATTTAAAGCAAGTTCAAGTATCAAGTTTGTTTACTCAGCAGGAGGAGGACTCGCAGGCTCGACGAACTCGTCCAAATCAATCCCGTCAGCGATCCGAGTGGCAGTAGCAATGAAAGTCTCCATGAAGGACTGGAAGTCGTGCCTTTTTGTGTTGGCGACCTTGATCGCCGCCAGCTTCTCTTCGCGCGCCTCTTTGAAGTGGACCCTGACTAGTGACAAAGCCACATCAGCACCGCATCGGGCAGAGGACTTCTTCCATTCCTGCACTCGACTGGGGACCTCGTTGAGTCGAGTCATCAGAGACTCGAGATCATTCTGAAGAGTTGCCCTTGGCCAGAGCGATGAGTCGATGCGTGAAATGGCCACCTTCAAACGAGCAAGATAACTTGTAACACTGGCGACGCGGGATTCAGTCGAAGCACATTCATGGCAGCATCGTCACCGACTGGAGAAAGGATAGGGTCCAAGCCCGTCTCGATCTGTCCAGTCTCTTCTTCAAAGTTTTGGCAGAATTCTGCAAAGTCAAGGAGTTAATGAGTCGACTGGCCAGGACTAACTTGCAAACAGTAAAACAGTCCGGTAAAAAGGGGATACCTTCGAGCATAAGAAAGAGTTTCTTGGCGAGAGCTTTCAGATAAGCCTCCAAAGCGTTCCTCCTACGAGTCATGCTTTCCAGCTGGTCGTTCAGAGCCACTTTATCTTTTTTCAGACGAGTCGCCTCTCGATTGGATTCAGTGAGAGACGACTTCAACTTGTTGATTTCCTCCTCTAGCGCTCCGACCGAAGCCAGTTTCTGGTCAGCAAGGGCAGTCTTCTCCTGAGCCTCCTTCTTCGCAGCTGCAAGGTCCAAGTCCTTCTTCTCCAGGGCCAGCCTCATTTTCTCTGCAAAATACACATTTAGATCAAATAGAAGAACGAAGAGATAACTTGAAGGATGGTCAAGATAAGCAGTCGACAGGCCGTTACCTTCCGTACCAGTGACTTCATCTTGAGCCTTCTTTAAGTTCTGCTGAGCCAACTCCAGGTCAAGGTTGAGTTGCCTTTGCTTTTCCTCAAATTCGGCGAACTTGGAGATAAGCGTACAAGATTTCTACAGTTGTAAAAGACATATCAATCAACAAGATCAAAGATTATTTACTTCCGAGTGAACAAAACTTCAAGACTACTCAGACCCCAACCGACTGCCAGCAGTCGACTGCGGTCTCGGGGACTACACCCAGTGGGTGCACTTAGCGTGCCCCCACTGGTTCGGATCCCACTCGGCTGGTCCACCCAGACCGAGCATATAAAAAAAGGGGGAGAGAAAGAAGTGCTTAGACCCCAACCGACTGCCAGTAGTCGACTGCGGTCTTGGGGACTACACCTAGTGGGTGCACTTGGCGTGCCCCCACTGGTTCGGATCCCACTCGGCTGGTCCGCCTAGACCGAGTATAAAAAAATAGGATGACAAAGCACCCAGTGGGTGTACAATCTCGAAGTGCAAGACAATGAAAGATTGCGCGAAGGAAAATATTCGGGTAGAATATCCTAAAAGAACAAGTTCAGTCGGAAGTTAACTTACCTGGACATTGGCTCGAAGAGCCGCGCTGGCGTCATAAGCAGCCTGACTACTTTCGTGCACCGCCTTCACCCGCTCCATCATTATGCCAGCCTGACGAATGGCCTCCGCAGCGGCGTCCGACTGGCTTTCTGGAACATGATGAGTGGCAAAGAAGGGGACGAACGGTCCATACGCAGCGGCTTGGAGATCCGAGGCATGAAGTTGGATGGTTGAAACAAGCTCTGGAGCAGTCGACGATGCAGGACGCGCACTCGACACTGGGTCAGCAAAGGTTACAGACATCTTACTCACATCTTCGAGTTGTTGAACTACCCGCTCCGCCGCCGGCTCCGACTGAGATGTCTTGCTAGCTATTGCCTTCTTCTTCCTGGGCCTAAGCGGCACGTCCTCGTCATCATCCGGAAGCTCAATGACATTGGGAGGGTTGCAAAGAAATCCGCCGACCCTAGATGAGTCACCAGAATTTAATCGATCATACAATTAAGAACAAGATCACGAGAATTGTACCCGGGTTGGAGGTGACTGCACCTTCCATGTCCTCGTCTTCATACTGACGAGTGGAAGTCCCAGAGGTGGCAGCTCTGCAAATTTCAATATTCAGTCGGTCACATTTGTTACACCGAGTCAACCAAAGAATCAGGTCAGATTATTACCCAGAGATAGTAGGAATAACCATTTTGATCTTGGGCAAAGCCTTCGGAGGTTTGGATGACGCAGCCTTCGGTGGTTTCGGAGTTGGAGGAGGTGCAACTTTTGATTGCTTCGGCGTCTTCTCAGTCGGCACTGGAGAGGACGTCCGAGGATGCTTTGAAGACTACCCAGTCGGAGCAGTCACCGTGGCGTGGAGGCTTTCCGGGTAGCGTGCTTAGACCTTTTTTCTCTGCGAGGAGGCGAGTCGACCTCTTCCTCATCACTCGGGTTGCCGCTCTCCTCACCATCCTCCTTGTCCGAGTGCCACTCACCGCTATCGCCTCCACTCGCCTCCTCCTCCGAGTCCTGCTCCTGCTGTCTGTTGGGCATTGAATACATCTCAGTAAGAGCCTGAAAGATAACAAGCAAACCAAAAACAGCTAATCGTCAATATGCGGTTACATGATTAATCAAAGAAGTACTCGGCAATCCAGAATCAGACCTGATCTGGCTGGCGCGAATTGTCGAATGGAACGACCCTCCTGGACCCTTTGGGGTTATCCTTGTTGCCTGTGATGCCTCTCAACCACTTCTCCACTGTGCCCTCGTCGATCTCCTCCGGGTGGATCCGAGTGGAATCCTCAATGCCCGAGTACATCCACATTGGATGGTCGCGAGCTTGGAGCGGTTGGATGCGTCGTTTGAGGAATACCTCCAGCAGATCCATACCGGTCACGCCGTCCCGGACGAGCTGGACTACCCGCTCGACCAACACATTCACCTGCGCTCTCTCCTTTGGGATCACTTTCAATGCGGAAGGCCTCTCGACCCGAGCCATGGAAAAGGCAGGGAGCCCGGTCGACTGACCTGGAATCGGCTGGTCTTTACAACAAAACTAGGTCGACTGCCAACCCCGGACCGAATCGGGAAGGATCATGGCTGGAAAGGTGCTTTTGTTCCTCATCTGAATTCCAAGGCCCCTGCACATCTGGATCACATGCGTCCTCTCGTCACTCGGGTTGGCTTTCTTGACCGACTGGGGATGGCACATGAATATGTGTTTGAAGAGGCCCCAGTGTGGCTGACGGCCCAGGAAGTTCTCACACATGGACACGAAAGCGGCAAGATACACGATGGTGTTTGGGGTAAAGTGGTGGAGTTGCGCCCCAAAGAAGTTCAAGAAACCTCAGAAGAAAGGGTGGGGAGGCAAGGAAAACCCGCGGTCAACGTGAGTAGCGAGGAGAACGCACTCACCCTCCTGTGGCTGCGGCTCGGTCTCGTTCCCCGGGAGTCGCGCCGATTCGTGGGGGATCAGTCCCCCCTTGACCAGGTCATTGATGTCGTCCTGACGGATCGTCGAGCGAATCCAGTCGCCCTGGATCCAGCCCGGCGGCAGGTCGGCCTCAAGGAAGATCTGCCCCGGCCGGACTTCTTCCCCTTCGTCTTCTTCGCGCGCTCCAATGCCACCGTCTTCTCCTTCCCCATCGCGGCGAGCAGAGCTCGAATGGGGCGGCGGCACTGGGGCAGGAGCAGATGCAGCAGAGAAAACTGGGAGGAAAAGAGAAGAACGAAGACGCACTGTTCAAAGAAAACCCCGGCCTGACGCCTTATATGGGGCCGCTTCCGAGTGGCTGACCTGTGGGTCCGGACGACCCAATCAAATCCCGCAACAGTTGCGCGCAGGGTACGTGGCGAAAAAGGTGGCGCGGTGATCGAGGCGGCCTCACCTAATCCCTTCCGATTACTGCAGCCTCCCCCGTCCCGCGCGCTTCCCCAAATTCGAATCCCACGATATCCGCGCGCAGCAAGGCAATCTTTCAGATGGAATATCTTCTACATATCAGTATTCAAGACATCACAGTAAAGTTCACTCGGTAGATTTAAGAATGGATCAAGGCGACTGAAAAGGCGTTGAGATCATCATGGTTGTTCGCTTGGTCACAATAAGTCACTCCCGGAGCACAAAAATTGAATCGGAGGAATTCTCAACTCCTTCTCCACTCAAGCCCCGAACCATTCGGGGGCTAATGATGAAGCTATGTACCTAGGGTAGGGTCATAGGCCTGACCTAGACGCCCTCCCAAAGGACATCACCCTAAAGCCAGAAGCATTCAAAGGGTACCATTATCCACTCGATCAGAGACATTCCACTCGGAAGAATCAATGTCACTCGGCCGTCACCTAAGCCACTCTATGTACAGAAGATCTAAAGCCACTCTGCACAAACAATGGTCGGGCATTTACTTATAGACTTAATTGTCATTTATACCACTTAATTGCTAGCGTTACCAGTAACGTTCCACTCTTAATGTACATTGAACCCTGTGTAACGGAGGGGAGCTGGGGTCCTGGCGCACTCTATATAAGCCACCCCCTCCTCTGGGACAATGGTTCACATCTTTTGTAAACTCACACACACATACAATCCAGTTGACCGCCTCAGGGCATCGAGACGTAGGGCTGTTACTTCCTCCGCGAAGGGCCTGAACTCGTAAACTCGTGTGTACAACTAGTCCATAGCTAGGATCTTGCCTCCTCATACCTACCCCTCATTCTACTGTCAGTCTTAGATCCACGACAGCGGCGGAGGCCACAAGCAAAATAATCGAAGTAGAGGAGGGAGACGGGGACGGACCGGGAGCAGTCGTATCGAGACACACCCCAAAAACCTTATCGCCCTTCTCCCGATGCAGGATCTTGAAGGACAGGGTTCCATAGGCCTGCTCTGCCGAACGATCATGCATGCGGTCGCTGGAATGGGATCGCCTGAAGCAGCAAAGAGCTTAACAGTAGATGACGGCTAGGATTGCGCGAGGAGGGATGGAGTATGTCTACTGCACTAGCCAATGCCTCTGATATATAGGTTGTCATGTAGGGAGTAGTGGGCATGGGCTTAGGCCCACGACCGAGTCGACCCACGTACCCCTGAGAAGGGAGTCATCCTCCCTTGGGAAGGGTATCATATCCCGAGAAGGCAAACAGTCCACGGCCCAACGTCTCGGACAGTGACGCTTCTGTTACCGACTCGCTAAATAATCCCCTATTAGTTAAGGATTGTTATATCTGTCGACCGTGTGGCAGATTGCAAAAAATACCACATGAGCCCCCTTCCTTCGACCTCGCCTCCTCCCGAACGACCGCGCAGGCTCGCCCGAGAAACCTGCTTCTACCGCACATCTCGTGCGCCCAGCCCCAAGAAAACTGGCACTTCTTCGCGTCTCCCACATGATAAAAAAATATTGCGCATGTGGGATTCGAACCAACAACTCCCTGGCACCAAAGCGTACCACCACAACCCACCCTTAGGTATTTGTTGCTCAAACTAAAGAAACTAATCATTTTGACCCTTTTTTACAATTGTGTTATTATAGAAAATTACCATGATTTCCCCTCAGGTCAAAGTTACCATGGTATTCGTATGCAAGTTATCAGGCATGTGTTGCGTAAGTTACCGCGCTATTTACATAGAACTTATCGGGTACTATGTTTCAATAACTACACCTTTTTCAAAGTTACCACTGTGTTTTATACACAAGTTATAAGGTCTTCGATGCGTAAAATACCGTGGTACTTACACATAAGTTATCAGGGTATGTTTACATCAACCTCCCCCCGGTCAAAGTTACCATAGGGGATTGTACATGAGTTAACGGGTCTACAGTTCGTATATTATCATGGTACTTACACATAAAAACCTGGGTGTGTTTCGATAGCTTTTTTCATAGGTCAAAAATTACCATGATGTTTTTGCGTAACTTATCACACCTATAGCGGGTCAAAGTGGGGCCGTTTTTTGGGGCCAACCCACGAGCACGTGTGCCCTTCGTGACACTAAATATTATGTGACTTTTCCGTGGCATGCCATGTGGTTTGTTCATCCAAGAGGCCCCACGAGGCAAGTGTACATTTTTAACAACTTGTTTTCCTTTGGTAAAAAGTTACCATCATGTTTATATGTAAGTTATCGGTTATGCGGTCCTTATTATCATGTTATTTACACAAAAATTATCAGGGATGTTTTGAACAAATCTTTCCTGGGACAAAAAGTTATCATGATGGTGATTCTAGGTAACATATCAAGCCCATAGTGCTTAAAATATCATGTTATTTACACAAAATTTATCAGGGGTATGTTTAAGCAAAATTTCCCCCACAGATAAAAAACTTATCATGATGTTTAGTTATCGCAATGCATATGTTTTCATGCTTTTTACACATAAAAATACCAGGGGAGGGATGTATACTACCGTGCTATTTACACGGAAGATACCGGAGTATCTTTTCAAAAAAATCTTCCCTATGGTCAAAGTTACCATGGTGTTTTTACCTCAGTTATCAGATGTGTGTTGCGTATATTACCATCTATTTACACATAAATTATCGGGTATCTTTTCACATTTTTCTTCCCCAATGGTTAAAGTTTCCCCGATGTTTGTATCTAAATTATCGAGTCTATGGCGTGAATGTTATCGTGCTATTTACAGAAATTACCGAGGGTGGGGGTGGGGGAGGGTTCAACAAATTTCTTCCCAATGATCAAAGTTACCACGATACTTTTATCAAAGTTATCACGCCTTTAGTGCTTATGACCATGCTACTTACACATAATGTACCGCGTGGTATACAAAAGTTATCATGTTGGTGGTGCGTCATTTATCGTGATGGTGATAGAGAATTTACCATGGAAAAAGTTTATGTGCCAGGTTTGATAGGTGAAACAAAAAGTTTTTCAGTGCTAACAAATTAAAGGTAAAACATGTCAAAAACAGTATTTTTCTTAGCTTGTTCAACAATGAGTGTCATAGGTGAGGTGCGGTGGTCAGATCTGGCTGCGCTGGATGCGTGTGGCGGTTTTGCAATTTGCCACACGGTTGCCACATACATATTTCAACTAATTAATTGTTCCTAACCGGCAAAAAGAAAATGCAAGCATAGTTCTGAGCTCGGCTTGGCTAATTGACAAAACACAACGCACTTGCGCGCGAGGGAAATAAAAAAGGTAGAGAAAAAGGATCATGTAGGGACTCAGACCCAAGACCTCCCCGTCCCAACGTAATGCTGCATGTTAATGCGCTAACATCGAGTTCATGTTATACTACTTGGGCGCGAATCACTTGAAGAGCAGAGTTTCTTTCTTTTTTCTTCTCTTTTATTCGGTTTTCTTTGGGTTTATTCTTTTTCCCTTTTTTGTTTCTTTTCTTTTCCTTCTCCCTTTTTTTGTTTTTATTCTTTTTGCATTTTTTTCTTTGGTTTTATTTTTCATTTTTTTTCTCTTTGGTTTATTTTTCTTCTTTTTCAATTATCATTTTTTTTTGCTTTCTTTGTTTCTTTTGGTTTTCATTCTACATTCTTGTACATGTCAGCAATATTTTTTTAATACATGTTTATCACTTTTCCAGTATAAATATATCATCTTTTAACTACATGTTCAAGCTTTTTCTATACATATTTTTAACATTTTGTAAATGTTTGATTACCATTTTTTAAATATAAGATTACCATTTTTTGAATATGTGATCAACATTTTTCCTATACACACTTTAAAGTTCTTCAAATGCTTCATTAACAATTTATAAATACAAGATTAACATTTTCTAATACATGGTCAAGGTTTTCTCAATAAGAATTTAACTTTTTTAAATGCTTGATTAACATTTTTCAAAGCAATATTAACATTTTTAACACATGATAATGTTTTTCTAAACACATCTAATACTTTTGAAATGCTTGATTAAAAAATCAAATACTTGTTCAACATTTTGTCAACTGCTTGATTAACATTTTTATATACATGATCAAAAAATATCCATTTTTCTCATACATGGTCAACCTTTTTTCTATGCATATTTAACATTTTTCAAATCCTTAATTCATATCTCTCAAATACTTGGTCAATGCTTTTACAAATGCTTGATCAAAAAATTTATATACATGATAAAAAAAATTTATCAATTTTCAAATACACAGTCAACATTGTTTCTCTACACATTTAACATTTTACAAATGCTTGATTAACAATTTCCAAATGCTTGACTAAACTTTTATATACGTAACCAAAAAAATTGATCATTTTTTAATACATGGTCAAGATTTTTTTCTATACCAATTAAAAAAATTCAAAATATTGTTCCTTTTTTAAAATGCTTGATTATAATTTTTAAAATAAATGATCTAATTGTTTAATACACATTTTATTTTATTTATTATACATTTTTACTATATGTGGTAAACATTTTCTCTATACACATTTAACATTTTTTAAATGCATGGACAACATTTTTAAAATCGTAGACTAACTTTTGTAATATATTTATTTAGAATATTTTGAAGAATAAACAAAAATAAAAAGGTAATAAGGAAAACAAAAAAGGTAAAAAAATGAGGTTGTTGTTCCCGCGCGCTTGGGTCGGCCCAACTCGCGCGACGCTTCGGCAAGGGTTCCCTCTGTCTCGTGTGAAGCAAGACATAGAGGCGCCCTGTGGTTGAGAGGTTTTCTGATGAAGTAGACAAGAATATTTTGCTATTGCACTGGGTTTACAACAAGTTGGCCCGCAGGCAAGAGGAAGTCTAGCTTTAGGGCCAAGATTTGCAGCTCTACTAAGGAAACGGGAGAAAACTATAACGTGGGACCTATATCTTGCTTCATGCGAGATAGAAGGTTCTCTTTCCTAAGGCCTCTTTTGGTTCATAGGATAGGATTATCGTAGGAATAGGAATTTTATAGGAAATGATATGGCATGTATCTCAAATCCAATGAGTAGAAATAGGAAACGAGATGTCATTTGGTTGACATCAAAGGAATGTTTTCATTGAGTTTAGGCTCATTTTTATTTTCCTATGAAATGTGGAGGATAGAACCAATCCTATGTAGGAATAGGAATCTATTCCTATGAACCAAAGGGCTCTAAAGAAAAAAAATCCTATAAAAATCCTATCCTCTAGAATTCCTATGAAATTCCTCCAAACCAAAGGAGGCCTAAGGTTTTTGTTGTGCGCTATGGTAACAGATCGGCCTATTTTTCGCGCATTGATCACTAGCTTGTTACTTTTTTGTTTTTTTTTCTCTTCTTCGGATTGTTCCTGTTTTTTCTTTGGTTTCATTTGTTCTTTCATCTTTTTTCTTCGGTTCTTATTTTTCATTATACATCGTTTTTCTTTGTTTCTTCATTGGTTTTCTTCAGTTCTTCTTTTTTCTGTACTTCATTTTCTTTGTTTTTTCATCGGATTTCTTTCTATTTTGTTACACCTTGGTTTTCTTTGTTTCTTCATCGGTATTCTTCATTTTTATTTTTTTTTTATTTTTTTTGTTTTCCTTTTTCTTCGGATTTATTTGTATCATTCTTTTTTTTCATCGTTTTCTTTGGTTTTACCTTTTCTTTCATTTGTTTTCTGTTTCTTCGGGTTTCTTTTTGTATCTTTCTTATTTTTGTAGGTTTTCTTTGTTTCTTTCTCGGTTTGGCTCTTTTCTAGTCTTTTTGCATTGGTTTTGTTTTGGGTTTGTTCTTTCCCTTATTTCTTTTCATGTCCTTTGTCTCTTTTTGGTTTTTCATTAGGTGTTTTTTTTGTGTTTTTTGCCTATATAAAAAATGTTGAGCTTGTATTGTCGAAATGTTAAACACACAAAAAAATGTTCCTAATGTACACGAAACATATACACCATACGCAAATGGACGTAGACACCTAAAACATATATTAAAAAATTGATTCTATATTTAGAAAATGTTAAACTTGCATATAGAAATGGTTCTAATGTATTTAAAAAATGTACATTGTGTGTGAAAAAAATGTTTGTTGCCATTAACAAAATGGTCAACACATGACCAACATTTTCATACAAGTTTAACTTTTTTTACATACATGATCAACATGTTTTATACAGGTTTAAAATTTATAAATACATGACCAGCTTGCTTTTCCTACACGTTGTATATTTTTAATACATTTTTCCGATACATGTGCAACAATTTCTCTATACACATTTAATATTTTCAAATGTTTTATTAAAAAAATTCAAATACTAGATTTTTTTCAAAAGCTTGGTTACCATTTTTTAAGTACATGATCAAATTTTGCATACACATTATATTTTTTTATACATTTCTGTATACGTGAGAAAGAAATTTTCCATACATATTTAACATTTTTCAAATGTTTTACATAAAATGTTTTTGAAATAAATACTTATAATATTTGAAGTATAAAAAAAGTGACAAAATAATGCAAAAAAGGTGAAAAATAAACCAAAAAAAAGAAGATTGTGGCCTTGCGTCAAGCGAGACATAGGCGTGCCCACGTGGAAGCGCTGGTTCGCTTACGTGTACACTAGGAAACATATACGTGCAGTCGTGTGTTGCAACGGGAAAAAACTATAAAAGCAAGTTAACGGGTCACCGTCTACTCCGGTGTCGGCCTACTACAACACCGACTTAGCGCAATGGCGGACACCTGCGGACATATTTGGTCGCATGTGGGCTGGTATATTTGCTGCTTGTGTTGTGTCACTATAACATGCTCGAAACGACAGAGTGTTCGACAAGAAGATCTTGCCTGATTCAAGGGTGCTTGCTATTGTGGTTGATCATGTCAAGCTTTGATGCAATCATGCGATTCGATAACGGATAAAGAGAAGTTACTGCAATGGGTGAACTCACTTATCTAGCTCCCTGGGTACCCTTGTAACTCTGTGATATCCCCTTCTGCCGGCTACAACTTTGGTCTAGCGTTCTCATTCATGTAAATGGCATCGGCCATTCAGGCATTGCCTATTTGAAAGGAATAAGGTAGAATATGAATCTTCCTTTTATTTCAAAATAAAATAAATCCAGAATCAAATGAGCAAATTACATACTCAACATTTTTCATGTACATTAGAAACATATTTTATATACACCTTTAAAAAAATTAAATACATGAATAGCTTTTTTTTGAAAATTTATATTTTCTATGTCTACTTTTTTCCATACACACTGTACTTTTTAGGTCTAATACATTTTCTATACATGTTTACAATTTTCTCAAATACAAGACTAATATTTCTTGAATACATGGTCAACACATTTCATTACACGGTGCACAATTTTTTAATGGCAATAATCATTATTTCACATGCAATGTATATTTTTGTATACATCAGAAACATTTTTATATGCTTGTTTAACATTTTTTAAATATAGAACTAACTTTCTAAATATATGTTTTTGATACTCCCTCCATTCCCTTATACAAGGCCACTATGAAAAATACAATTTGTATCTATACAAAGCGACTAACAGTAATCGAGGCAAAAATTAATGATGTTTTTCTCATACTACCAACTTATTTAATACTTGCATGCATGTAGTCATAATGACAGTGTGCTACTTCCTTCCCATTCCTTCTTTGCATGCATGCGGGCGTATTAATGATCCAGGTTAACGAAAAGACTAATTGACTTGCAAAGCAATCATTAAATTTTATCTTGTTACCTGTAATTCGAGTTTGTAGCCTTGTATAAAGGAATGGAGGGAGTATCTATTTTTATTTAATGTATGTTGTACACTTTTTGTATACACCGGAAACATATTTTATACATGTTTTAACATTTTTTTAAATACATGGTCAATATGTTTTTCCATACACACTATTTCTATACATATTTAACTTTTATCAAATGCTTGATTAAAAAATTTCAAATACATGATTAACATTTTTGAAATGCTTGATTAGCTTTTTTTAAATACATGATTAACTTTTTGCATACAGATTGTATATTTTTTGTATACATGAGAAACATTTTTTATATACACATTTAACATTTTTTTCATGTACTTGGTTAACATTTTTTTAAATGTTTGATGTAAAGTTTTTTTTGTAATATATATTTATAATATTTGGAAGTATAAAAAAGAATAAAATAATAAAGCAGAAAATGAAACAAGAAACCTAAAAAAAGAGGGAGTGGCCTCCCACACGCTAGGCCGGCCTAGTCAGGCGCTTGCTTCAGGTGAGGCTGCCCTGCGTCTCGCTACTAAAATCCTCTATGAGTTTCTAAAAAAAAACTAAAATCCTCTATGATGGATCCATATCCCCTACGGTATGGTATAGAACTTCAAAAAAAATTGGGGAGAGAAACAAAAAGCAAAATAAAGATTTTGAGTTGGAGTCACATTTTTTGCAATTGTTATTTGTGTCTTCTACATGAGTGTTGGTTTTCCATTAAAGTAGTAGTTTATTTTTTGTGTTTGGTCCTACACATGAGTAAAAATACAACTATTTATATATCTTTTGAAAGTTTGTTACTTCCACATGTGAAGAGGAAGAGACTGTCTTTGTTTATGGTGAAGGTTGTTGGCCCCATAGGTGAACTTATCCAAACTCCAAGCTTTATAAGAGCAGGTACAATAGCAAGCTTATGGCCCACTAAGAGGATCACCAGGGTAGGGCCAACCTTACTTGGTTGCTTCTAAGGTAGGGCCCACATGACTTGCGTCTAACCAAATGAAAAAACTCACAATGTATGAAGACTAAAACTAGCCTCTAAGATGAACCCTAGTAGAGATTTTAAAAATGGTAAATAACGCCACATTCATCCAACAAATCACCCTTTTCTTGGGTTTCCTTTGGATGATAAGTGGGGCCAAATGATTTGATGGCATGTTGGAGGCAACCTCTAAGGTTAGAGGCGTCCGTTGCTGGTTTTTGATTAGAGGCAACTAGCACAGTGTATAGAGGCTACCTCTAAGAGGAGAGAGAGGGCTTAGAGCACTAGTAGAAAACGGAGCTTTAAAACCGGTTTGTAAGGGCCTTTAGTGCCGGTTCTGTAACTGGCACTAAAGTGTGGACACTAAAGCCCCCCCCCCCTTTAGTACCGGTTCGGCACGAACCGTTACTAAAGGCTCACCACGTGGCGTGAGCTCGTGTCGTGGTATGGGGGACCTTTAGTACCGATTGGTGTTACCAACCGGTACTAAAGGGTTTTTCTGAAATTTTTGATGAAAAAAATTGATTTTTTTTCAATTTTTGATTTTCTGAATTATTTGATGATTTAGTCTCTAATCACCCCTCTTAACTTCTCAAAGTGTGGATCACTCATTCCAAATCGTCCAACTTCCCGACCAGTCACCCATCCTCTCACTCCCCCAGCCTGAGCACGCTTAACTTCGGAGTTCTATTCCCCCTACTTTCCAAGTCTGCACTTGTTATTTTCCTGACAAACGTAAGCTGTCAAACCTATTAACCCTCAGCAGTTTAGCTTGAGCATTAGGTCACACATTTCACCGTTTGAGTTTGAAGCTATTATTCTAAAAACAGTAATTATTTAGTAACACTAATATTTCTTGAATAAGTTTGACCATAGTTTGACCAGATTTGTCCAAAATTCAAAAAATTGAAATAATTATTTAGTAACACTAATATTCTTGACTAATTATATAGTAACATTAATACTTCTTGAATAAGTAGTTTGACCATAGTTTGACCAGATTTAACCAAAATTAAAAAAACTAAAATTTGGGCATATCTTTTTTTCCTTTTGGAATTTGAGGATTCTAAAAAATTGCAAACAGGCCATAGGCAGTCAAAATCGGATGCGGATTTTTGTGCTAAATTTTTTGATAAATTATACGTTTTTTTCCGACATCGTATGCAAAAGTTATAGCCGTTTTTACATTTTCCCTACACTTTTTGCAAAACATGTCCAAATTTAAGTTTTCAAATTTTCCTAACTAGTAGATGTAGTAATATAACTACCTCTCGAAGGATTTTATTTTTTGAAGTTTTTATCATTTTGTTTTGATTTTTTCAAAAATGAAATGGCGATACACGCGGGGGG
>NC_041380.1:537049805-537127027 GCF_002162155.2 Triticum dicoccoides | reverse complement strand
GGGACTATAGATCAGACCCCTTTAGTCCCGGTTCATGCCACGAACCGGTACTAAAGGTTGGCCCTTTAGTCAAGGTTTGTGCCACGAACCGGTACTAAAGGTGATCGTGGGGCCCCGGCCTGACGCCAGCCTGCCACCACCCCTTTAGTACCGGATCGTGGCACGAACCGGTACTAAAGGTTCAACACGAACCGGCATTAATGCATAGCCGTTCGAACCGGCATTAATGGTACCATTAGTACCGGATCAAAATCAAACCGGGACTAATGTGTCTCACATTAGGTCCTTTTTCTACTAGTGGAGGCAGCAAAAATCATACACTGTGGGTGCCCTTATATGGCAATTTTGCCTATGTGGAAAAGAGAGACATGCAAAAATACGGGAAGTGGACACTCGTGCAATAGTCTGGTTGTACGCGTGCTCCTAAGCAGATACAATAAAAATAAATAAAGTGATAAAGAGAAGGTGGCAAAAAATATTAACTTTATAGTTAACCTTGTTGTATGACTGACTATAAATGATGACTACAGATGATATGACAACATCATATAGCCGGCAGTTAGCTATATTATTAACATGCTCTAAAGAGGAAAGAAATGCACTCAATGTTCCCAAGCTCTTTTTCTTTGTACTTTTCCCAAGATCTACTCAGATACATGTTGGGAAACGTAGCATGCAATTTCAAAAATTTCCTACGCTCACGCAAACTCTATCTAGGAGATGCATAGCAACGAGAGGGGGAGAGTGTGTCCACGTACCCTCGTAGACCGAAAGCGGAAGCGTTTGACAACGCGGTTGATGTAGTCGAACTTCTTCTCATTCTGACCGATCAAGCACCAAACATACGGCACCTTCGAGTTCTGCACACGTTTAGCTCGATGACGTCCCTTGAGCTCTTGATACAGAAAAGTGTTGTGGAAGAGTTCTGTCAGCACGACGATGTGGTGACGGTGAAGGAGAAGTGATCTGCGCAGGACTTCGCCTAAGCACTACGTGAATATGACCGGAGGCGTAAACTGTGGAGGGGGGCGCCGCACACGGCTAACAATGGTTTGTGTGTGTTCTAGCGGTCCCCCCTTCATATATATAGATCAGAGGGGAGGGGAGGCAGCCAAGGGGGCGCCCCAAGTAGGAGGAATCCTACTTGGGCACCTCCCAATTCGGCCTCCCCCATTTCCTATTCCTATTCGGAGTAGGAAGGGAAGAGGGGAAAGGGGAATTGTCGGTGTCAAAACCGGCAGATCTCGGGTAGGGGGTCCCGAACTGTGCGTCAAGGCCGGATGGTAACAGGAGACAAGGGAACACGATGTTTACCCAGGTTCGGGCCCTCTCGATGGAGGTAATACCCTACTCCTGCTTGATTGATATTGATGATATGGGTAGTACAAGAGTAGATCTACCACGAGATCAAGGAGGCTAAACCCTAGAAGCTAGCCTATGGTATGATTGTTGTGTATGGAGTTGATTGCCTACGGACTACCACCCTCCGGTTTATATAGACACCGGATAGGGTTAGGGTTACACAGAGTTGGTTACAATGGTAGGAGATCTTGGATATCCGCATCGCCAAGCTTGTCTTCCACGCCAAGGAAAGTCCCATCCGGACACGGGACGAAGTCTTCAATCTTGTATCTTCATAGTCCAGGAGTCCGGCTGAAGGTATAATCCGGCTACCCGAACACCCCCTAATCCAGGACTCCCTCAATAGCCCCCGAACCAGGCTTCAATGACGACGAGTCCGGCGCGCAGATTGTTCGGCATTGCAAGGCGGGTTCTTCTCCAAATCTTGTGTACCTGTAGGAATAATGTCCGATTTTTGTAATGTTCGGCTTCCACGCCCAATAATGGCCGTCTTCCATGTGTCAAAACGAAATGCGAAAAGCCGGGGTGTTTTTACATCCACACCCCTAGCCGTATAAATGAGCCGCCTATTTAACGGGATGGGGATTTAGGTCCAAACCACATCTTCTCCTCTCCGCGAGTTATCATCAGAGCGCTTCTAGCAAAGGTCCATTCCAACATGACCAGCCGTCGCAGCTCCTCCCCTCGCCCCTCCGGTCCCAAACCCGGGGACTGGGAGAGTTGCACCATCCCGCATAGCGAGTTAGTGTCGCTTCAGGCCAAGGGATCTCTCCCTCAGGCATATATGGTCCCGATCCGAGCCAGCCTCGCCACCTATAATGGCGGAAAACAAGCGGAGAGCACCCCCAATCCTTCTAAAGGAGAGCGGGTGTGCCTCGTCCCCTATCTAATAAGGGGACTGGGGTTTCCAATTCATCCATTTCTCCACGGGCTTCTGGAGTTCTACGGCCTCCAGCTGCACAATCTCACGCCCGCCTCCGTATTACATATTGCGGGTTTCGTCGCCCTTTGCGAGCTATTTTTAGGCGTTGAGGCTCATTTCGTGCTGTGGAAGAGGTTATTCTGCCTGGTACCCCGTTCTCGAGAGGGGTCTATATACCAAGTGGGCGGAGCCGAAGTATGGCGCATCGCCGGGACCGGATACCTATCCGGAACCCCAAAGAAGGCGTCCAAGGACTGGCCTTCGGAATGGTTTTACATAGATGACGTCCCGCTACCGGACCCTATCCGGGTCGGTCTCCCTGAGTTCAATAGTGCTCCATTGAAGAAACGCTTTAGCCGGCGTCCGCGGAGCTCTCAGAGAGAAAGCGACAGAGACGTCCTTTACCTGATGGGCCGGATAAGACTGTTGGCTCATTCCGGACTAACATGATTGGAGTCATGGCCGCATGCATTATGCGGGGGGTGCAGCCGCTTCAATATAGAGGCCACCCCATGTGGGATTTCAACGGGGAGGATGACGCCACACGTTACGGTCGTAAGGGGCCGGCCTCAGCTGCCGCCCTAGTGAAGATCTTATCCTCTTTGTACAAGGGAGAAAAGGAGGAATTCCTCCGCATCAATCCACGGGCCGAATTTACTATGTACGATCCTCCAAGTTGGGTAAGTGAATAATTGCACTTGCCCGTTTGTTTTATACTCCCACGGTTAGATATGTAGTCTAACGACTTCAGTGCAGGAACTGCGACAGGAGGTAAAGGATATAAACAGCCGCCCTCCACAGCCCGAGGACCCAGAACGGTCCCTCGATCCGGACTCCAAAGAGGATCCGGACATATCGGTGGAGCTTATCGACGGGGTGTTCCATCAGCTAAGCAAGGACAATACCTTGGTAGCCATCACGGCTGATTACCCAGGGTTAATCCCGGCCTCCCAGGTGACAGAAACCAGAGTCTCATTCCCTTGAGAGAGATTCCACTCTCACGTATTCTGGTGTTTCTGACGACAACCGTGTTTTGCAGGGGAGACTTCCGAGGCAGGAGGCCGAACCTGCGGCGGCTAGCCAACGAGGGGCCGCAAGGTCCCGTGGGGCAAAAAGGAATGTAGTCCGGACTGAGATGCCGGCGCAAAGGTATAGCGCACCCTCTATTTCCCTGGTGTTATTCTGTCAGGGCATATTAATGTTCGTGCTATCTTCAGAACGAAGAGACCTCGCCGGACTACATCCGGAGAGGTTGCCAATCGCGCCTCCACCAGCCAGGCTCCAACGTCTGGCCAGGAAGCGGAGACGAGCACAAGGCGCGCACCGGACGCTCCTCCGACAGAGGATGCGGACAGGCTGTCTTCCACAAATTCTGAAGTGGAGAGTGCCATGAACCACAGGCGTCGCCGGACAGTTCTACGCGACGCTTGTTTCTCCCAAGAGGCTTTAGATGCCTTTAATTCGGGAGATGCGTACCTCCGTGCCGCTCAAAATGGTTTAGCGAGAGCCACGGAGCAGTATGTAAAAGACATACGGGTAAGAAAATTTTGGTCAAATATATATATATATACCAGTAGCCCCCGAGACTTGAAACAGTTAGAGCAACTGATTTAAGGATCATTTAATATGCAGGTTCTTACAGAGAAGAATACTGTACTATCCCAGGAGCTGGAAAAGTGCAAGGCCCAACTAGAGGCCGCACTAGCCGCAGCAGGGGAGCCCAAAGAGACCCCCTTAGGTAAGATACACTTCGAAAGATTAGTATTTTGCGGTGTGGGTGCAAATCTGACAAATCATATTGCAGATGGCGCCGGACTTGATCCGGACAAGCAACAACTCTTACGCCGGCTAAAGGCCGGTGAGAGTACGTTGACAAAGGTGAGGCGAGAGAAGAATGATCTTCAGGATGCCAACACCAAGCTGGACATCGAACTTAAAGATGTTCGTGGCCAGCTGTCGGACTCCACGAAGGAGAATCAGCGGCTTCGACGCGGCATTTTTAGTAAGTGCTTGAACGAACTTTGAAAAAAGAGTTCGGCGAGGAAGTCGACTAACAGAGTAATGTTTGTAGGTATGCTCACAGGTCGTCCTTCAGAGGAGATGCCCGGTTCTACGGGTGACCTTCTTCCCGAACTCATGCAACTACACGAGCGAATTCGGCAGGCGATGCGAGGTGTTGCCCGAGCCTTATGGCCTGCCCACTCCATGCCCGAGGGCCTTGGAGAGCTTGCGGAGAAGCTGAAGAGAGCTCGGCGGCGCTTCGGTTGTGGAAGATATCGGCCTGCCGACAAGGCGCTAGGGAAGCCTGGGCCATGGTGAAGACCCGTTTTACGAAGTCTGACCCAAACCACATGGCCGAGGTCGGACCAGTGGGGCCTGACGGGAAGGAGATCCCTGTGAGCTTAGTATACGGCCAAGTAGAGTTGGCCGCGAAGTATTCCCAGCAGGACTGTAAATTAGACAGCCTGTTAGATGGTATAGAAGAGGAATACAATCAGTCAAAATGACTATGTAATTTTGAATTGACATGTGTAATGCCTTCTAGCCGGATTGTAGATCGTTTGTCGTTGCCGACCTTTTCACTTCAACCTCGGGACCTGACGGTCCGGAGTGTGTCCGAATACCATAGCGGTTATAGAAGAACCGTGGTATGCGTGGAGACCAGGCGTAGGGGTCATTAGTGCTTTATCAGACAAGTGCCCAACTAGTTATGTTATATTACATGGTTAGTAAGAAACATCTTCCAGAGAGAATAGTTCCGTTAGGGGTTCCTTTCGCTGGGGAGGCATGCCCTAAAGTGCATGTCCGGACTGCGTAAAAAGACGCAGAAAAAAGCATCTGGGGGCGCATAAAATGAGTAAAAAGATCATATTTTATCTTACCGACCGAATATTCCCTTAAGAACGCTAGCTTTCGGCTTCACCCAGTCTGAGGTACACATCCGGCTGACCCGGCAGTAACAATCGCAGAGGTGCTCCCTTTACCGCCTAGCCGAACAATCGGGAACGTAGGGGTAAGCACAGGAGCCAGGCAACCCAGCTTGGCCAAAACTTAAGTCATATCGATGCATATAATGGTGAAGAAAAAGGTACATGTGGAAGTTTGACGCATGTGTTGGGCGTGAAGCCCGTATAAATAAGCTTCTGTGAAAGAAGCCCCCAGGTATAATGAGCGCGAGTGGCGCGTCACTAGATGAGCCTTTAAGGGCTATAAAAGAAAACAGGGGAAGGAGAGAAATGTAAGACAGAAAAATGCAAAAAATGGATAGAGGAAGGAGACGAACACAGGGTCCGGCGCTAGGCATAGAATCTTCGGAGACTGGTGGCGTTCCACGGGTTCGGCTCGAGTCGGTTATCCGACGCATCTCGCGGGCGGTACGCCCCGCCAGTCAGGACTTGGTCGATTATGAATGGACCTTCCCACTTGGGCTTGAGTTTGTCCTTTTTCTTATCCGACAGGCGTAGAACTAGTTCGCCAACATTGTAATTTTTGGCCCGTACTTCTCTGCTTTGATATCTTCGGGCCTGCTGTTAATAAAATGCGGAACGGGCTTTTGCCACGTCACGCTCCTCCTCCAGGGCGTCCAAGTTGTCCTGCCGATCGAGCTCGGCTTCTCTTTCTTCGTACATGCGCACTCTAGGTGAGTCATGAATTATGTCGCAGGGCAGAACTGCCTCTACGCCGTACACCATAAAAATGGTGTGTATCCGGTGGTGGGATTTGGCGTGGTCCGCAGCCCCCATAGCACAGAGTCGAGCTCCTCTACCCAGTGCGTGTTAGATTCCTTGAGGGACCGCACCAGTATGGGTTTAATGCCGCTCATGATAAGACCATTTGCACGTTCGACCTGGCCGTTGGTTTGTGGGTGATAGACGGAAGCATAATCGAGCTTGATGCCCATGTTTTTGCACCAGAGTTTTACCTCGTCGGCGGTAAAGTTTGTACCGTTATCGGTTATGATGCTGTGGGGGACGCCATAACGGTGTACAACCCCGGATATGAAGTCTATCATAGGTCCGGATTCGGCCGTTTTAACAGGCTTGGCTTCTATCCATTTGGTGAACTTATCCACCATGACCAGTAAGTATTTTTCCCTATCGGTCCCACCTTTAAGGGGTCCGGCCATGTCAAGCCCCCAGACCGCAAAAGGCTAGGTGATGGGTATAGTTTGGAGTGCGGTGGGTGGCATATGGCTTTGGTTGGCAAAAAGTTGGCAACCAGCGCATCGTTGGACTAGGTCCTGAGTGTCTACCTAGGCCGTCGGCCAATAAAAGCCTGTACGGAAAGCCTTGCTAACAAGGGACCGAGCAGCGGCGTGGTGACCACCGAGTCTAGCATGAATTTCAGCCAGAAGGTTCCGCCCTTCCTCTTCGGAGATGCACCTTTGAAGGACTCTGGTAGTGCTTTTCTTATAAAGCTCTCCCTCATGGACTCTATAGGCTTTAGATCACCGCACTATGCAGCGGGCCTCGTTTTGGTCCTCTGGGAGTTCCTGCCTAGTAAGGTAGGCTAGAAATGGTTCTGTCCACGGGGCGATAACCGCTATTATTACGTGGGCTGAAGGTGTAATTTCATTGGCAGAGCCTCCAATTGTGTCAGTTTGTTCGGCGTCGAGTGGTGCGGCTGGGTCCGGGCTGTTATTTGCGGGTTCCCCCTCCCATGCTACGGATGGCTTGAACAATCTTTCCAAAAAGATGTTGGGGGGGACTGCATCGTGTTTTGCTCCGATGCGTGCCAGGACATCCGCTGCTTGATTGTTTTCTCGGGCTATATGGTGAAACTCCAGCCCTTCGAACCGAGCTGACATTTTTAGGACGGCGTTGCGGTAGGCTGCCATTTTTGGGTCCTTGGCATCAAAGTCTCTATTTATTTGGGATATCGCGAGGTTTGAATCCCCGCGTACCTCTAGGCGCTGGATACCCATGGATACTGCTATCCGGAGACCATGTAGGAGGGCCTCATATTCGGCTGCATTGTTGGAATCCATGTACATGATCTGGAGCACATATTGGACTGTGTCTCCAGTGGGGGACGTCAGGACGACGCCAGCCCCCAGTCCGGCCAACATTTTGGAGCCGTCAAAATGCATAATCCAGTTTGAATATGTGCCGTACTCTTTAGGGAGTTCGGCCTCCGTCCATTCTGCGACGAAGTCGGCCAAAACTTGCAATTTGATAGCTCGCCGTGGCTTATAGGTTATATCGAACGGGAGGAGCTCGATGGCCCATTTTGCGATCCGGCCCGTTGCATCGCGGTTGTTGATAATATCGTTAAGTCGTACTTCTGAGGCTACTGTTATGGAACACTCTTGAAAGTAGTGTCGTAGCTTTCGGGATGCCATGAATACTGCGTATGCAATCTTTTGATAATGCGGGTACCGTGATTTGCATGGAGTGAGGACAGTGGACACGTAGTAGACCGACCTTTGAAGGGGGAGTTTGTGTCCGTCCGTTTCCCATTCTACGACGAGCACTGCGCTGACAACTTGATGTGTTGTTGCAATGTACAATAGGATTGGTTCGCCGGTGTTCGGCGCGGCCAGGACTGGGTTTGTTGCCAATATGGCTTTTATTTCATCGAGTCCAGCTGTGGCAGCATCCGTCCACTCGAAGTGTTCGGTGCGCAGAAGGAGGCGATAAAGGGGTAGTGCCTTTTCCCCCAAGCGGGAGATGAAGCGGCTTAAAGCCGCCACGCATCCGGTTAATTTTTGTATTTGTTTGAGGTCCTTTGGGACATCCAATTGTGACAAAGCCTCTGCCGAATACAATGAAGCCCAAGAGCTTTCCGGCTGGAACGCCGAAGACGCATTTTTCTGGATTGAGCTTGATGTCATATTGTCGGAGGTTATCAAATGTAAGCCTCAAGTCGTTTATTAGGGATTCGACACGTCTTGATTTGATGACCACATCATCCACATACGCCTCCACTATTTTGCCGATTTGGTTTGCCAGACATGTCTGGATCATGCGCTGATATGTTGCGCCGGTGTTTTTCAGCCCGAAGGGCATTGTGTTGAAGCAGAATGGGCCGTATGGTGTGATGAATGCTGTTGCAGCTTGGTCTGCTTCTGCCATCTTGATTTGATGGTAACCGGAGTATGCGTCGAGGAAACACAACAAATCGTGTCCTGCGGTGGCATCGATAATTTGATCGATGCGGGGGAGGGGGAAGGGATCCTTTGGGCAAGCCTTGTTAAGGTCTTTAAAATCGACACACAGGCGCCAGGATTTGTCCTTCTTTGGTACCATCACCAGGTTTGCTAGCTAGTCCGGATGTTTTATGTCTCTGATGAATCCAGTCTCCAATAGCTTGGCTAGCTCCTCTCCCATAGCCTGTCTCTTGGGTTCGGAAAAACGCCGAAGGGCTTGTTTGACAGGTTTAAATCCTTTTAGGATATTTAAGCTGTGTTCGGCCAGCCTGTGTGGGATCCCTGGCATGTCTGAAGGGTGCCAGGCGAAGATGTCCCAGTTCTCTCGTAGGAACTCTCGCAGTGCAGCGTCTGCCTCAGGGATCAGTCGTGCCCCGATTGAAGTTGTTTTATTGGGGTCCGTTGGATGGACCTGGAATTTGACTATTTCGTCGGCTGGCTTGAAGGATGTGGATTTGGATCTCTTATCGAGTATCACATCATCCCTGTTAACCGTGGAGCGCAGCCAGTCAGTTCCTCGGCCGCTAAGGCTTCGGATAGCGCCTCAATGGCTAATGCGGTCGTCTTGTTTTCGGCGCGGAGTGCTATGTCCGGATCACTAGCTAGAGTGATAATTCCATTCGGCTCGGGCATCTTAAGCTTCATGTACCCGTAATGGGGTATTGCTTGAAAGATTGTGAATGCTTCCCGTCCTAGTAAAGCGTGATATCCGCTCTTAAACGGGGCCACCTGAAACGTGACTTCTTCGGACCTGTAATTATCCGGCGTGCCGAACACCACATCTAGTGTGATTTTTCCTGTGCAGCGCGCTTCCCGACTGGGGATTATTCCTCTAAAGGTTGTGCTGCTTCGCTCGACGCGGTTCCAGTCTATTTCCATTTTTTGAAGGGTTTCCTCATAAATGAGGTTCAGTCCGCTGCCTCCATCCATGAGCACCTTGGTGAGGCGAAAGCCATCCACTATGGGACTGAGGACCAATGCGGCTGGTGCTCGGGCTGTTCGGAATCTAGGTTCATCACTTGCGTTGAAGGTAATAGCAGTGTCGCTCCATGGATTTATTGTTGCAACTTGATAGACTTCGGCGAGGCTGCGGAGTGTTCTTTTTCGCATATTGTTTGATGCGAAAGTCTCGAAGACTGTGAGAACGGTACTGGTGTCCTCGGGCTGGCTTTCTGCGGCCTCCAGAATTAAGAGGTCCTCGCCAATTTTGGCCACCTGCCGGAGTATCCAACATGCTCTAAGGCCGTGAGTTGGTGTGGCGTCCTCTGTACTGTGAATTTTACAGGGTCCATCAAGCCACCTTTCCAGTACGGTTCCATGCCCTGTAGAGGGTTTTGGCTTTTTGGTGTTTATCCCGGGTGTCCTATGATGATGCACCCTCTTAGTTCGGACGGGATTACTATTCGAGGCCGGATTATCCCAAAATTTTATTTCGGTTTTCCAAGCGCTTTCCATCGCACAGTATTTTTGTACTATGGACGCCAAGTCAGCGAAGCGTGTAATATCACAACGACTTATGGCGTTAAGGATTCCCTCGTCCGTGCAATTACTGCAAAAGATTGATATTGCGTCTCCCTCGCGGCAATCCTTTATCCTGTTCATAACCAGGAGGAATCTGGCCCAGTAATGATGTACTGTTTCTTCGGGCTTTTGCCTGATTTGGGAGAGATCGCTTATGTTCGGGTGGGCGGGTGTTGTTGAATCTGAAACCTCACCCAATCCAAGATTCAGAGGCCGAAGAGTTTCCGAACTCTGAAGTTCGGATTCTTGGATGTTGTCCAACGAATCTAGCCCGTTGCCTGATCCTAAGCTCAGGTCTTGAGTTACATCCTCCTCTCCGCGGGTATCCGGCTTGGAGGGGTCGGGAATTCGGACGTAACTTGTCCTTAAAATAGGTGAAGGGTCGCCGCACTGCGCCTCTACCATGGCAACGTGGTGGGTGACTTGGGGAGAGTTAATTTCTCTTAGATCGGGTTTAAGCCCAACCTGGTCGTAATCTGTAGCGACCCCCAGGGCGGCGATGCGATCCAAGAGCTCGTTTACGGAAGAGAGCTCCATCGGATCTAGCTGCTCGACAAGCTCCGAGCTGACGTGAAGGTTGCTTTCGATGACCCGAGAGGTCACCGTCGGAGCAACGGCCGAACAGGCGGTCATGAGAAAACCACCTAGCCGGAGGGTTTGGCCGACAGCCAAGGCTCCCTTAGTAACGGTGCCGTCTTTAAAGACGGGAAGAGGCATCCTTCCTGAATGCAACGACACAGAGGAACTCTCAACGAAAGCACCAATGTCGGTGTCAAAACCGGAAGATCTCGGGTAGGGGGTCCCGAACTGTGCGTCAAGGCTGGATGGTAACAGGAGACAAGGGAACACGATGTTTACCCAGGTTCGGGCCCTCTCGATGGAGGTAATACCCTACTCCTGCTTGATTAATATTGATTATATGGGTAGTACAAGAGTAGATCTACCACGAGATCAAGGAGGCTAAACCCTAGAAGCTAGCCTATGGTATGATTGTTGTGTATGGAGTTGATTGCCTACGGACTACCACCCTCCGGTTTATATAGACACCGGATAGGGTTAGGGTTACACAGAGTCGGTTACAATGGTAGGAGATCTTGGATATCCGCATCGCCAAGCTTGCCTTCCATGCCAAGGAAAGTCCCATCCGGACATGGGACGAAGTCTTCAATCTTGTATCTTCATAGTCCAGGAGTCCGGCTGAAGGTATAGTCCGGCTACCCGAACACCCCCTAATCCAGGACTCCCTCAGGAATCCTATTCCCTTTTTCCTTTCATCCTTCCTCTTTTCTTCTCCAATTTGGCCAGCCCATATGGGGAGGGGCGCACCAGCCCCTTTGTGGCTGGTGTGTTTCCCCTCTTGGCCCATAAGGCCCATATAGCTTGTCGGGGGTTGCCCGAAACCCCTTCCGGTGACCCGATACGTATCCGGTACCCCCAGAACGCTTCCGGTGTCCAAATACTATCGTCCTATATATGAGTCTTTACCTCTCAACCATTTCGAGACTCCTCCTCATGTTAGTGATCTCATCCGGGACTCCGAACAACATTCGGTCACCAAATCACATAACTCATATAATACAAATCATCATCGAACGTTAAGCATGCGGACCCTACGGGTTCGAGAACTATGTAGACATGACCGAGACACCTCTCCGGTCAATAACCAATAGCGGAACCTAGATGTTCATATTGGTTCCCACATATTCTTTGAAGATCTTTATCAGTCGTACCGTAATGACAACATACGTTATTCCTGAAGGAAATATGCCCTAGAGGCAATAATAAAGTTATTATTTATTTCCTTATATCATGATAAATGTTTATTATTCATGCTAGAATCGTATTAACCGGAAAGATAATACATGTGTGAATACATAGACAAACAGAGTGTCACTAGTATGCCTCTACTTGACTAGCTCATTGATCAAAGATGGTTATGTTTCCTAACCATAGACATGAGTTGTCATTTGATTAACGGGATCACATCATTAGGAGAATGATGTGATTGACTTGACCCATTCCGTTAGCTTAGCACTTGATTGTTTAGTTTGTTGCTATTGCCTTCTTCATGACTTATACATGTTCCTATGACTATGAGATTATGCAACTCCCGTTTACCGGAGGAACACTTTGTGTGCCACCAAACGTCACAACGTAACTGGGTGATTATAAAGGTGCTCTACAGGTGTCTCCAAAGGTACTTGTTGGGTTGGCGTATTTCGAGATTAGGATCTCTCACTCCGATTGTCGGAGAGGTATCTCTGGGCCCACTCGGTAATGCACATCATTATAAGCCTTGTAAGCATTGCAACTAATGAGTTAGTTGCGGGATGATGTATTACGGAACGAGTAAAGAGACTTGCCGGTAACGAGATTGAACTAGGTATTGAGATACCGACGATCGAATCTCGGGCAAGTAACATACCGATGACAAAGGGAACAACGTATGTTGTTATGCGTTCTGACCAATAAAGATCTTCGTAGAATATGTAGGAGCCAATATGGGCATCCAGGTCCCTCTATTGGTTATTGACCAGAGAGGTGTCTCGGTCATGTCTACATAGTTCTCGAACCCGTAGGGTCCGCACGCTTAACGTTCGTTGACGATATAGTATTATATGAGTTATGTATGTTGGTGACCGAATGTTGTTCGGAGTCCCGGATGAGATCACGGACATGACGAGGAGCTCTGAAATGGTCCAGAGGTAAAGATTCATATATTGGATGATATGGTTTGGCCAAGGGGTCATGCCCATGAGGCTATAAGTCGGTGCAAAAGGAGTTTTGCGGAGACCAGGGGCCAAACGCCGGAGACCCTGGTGTCTGGCCCTGGGCCAGAGGCCGGGGCCCATGGCGTCTGGGACAGATGCCAAGGATTGTGGCGTTTGGTCCTGGAGTCCGAGTGGGACTCTTGGCTTTCGGGCAAAACCGACTTTGAGGAGGCTTTTGCTCCAAGTTTCGACCCCAGGGCTCAACATATAAACAGAGGGGCAGGGCTAGCACCAAAGACACATCAAGAAACACCAAGCTGTGTGCCGGCAACCCCGTCCCCTCTAGTTTATCCTCCGTCATAGTTTTCGTAGTGCTTAGGCGAAGCCCTGCGGAGATTGTTCTTCACCAACACCGTCACCACATCGTCGTGCTGCCGGAACTCATCTACTACTTCGCCCCTCTTGCTGGATCGAGAAGGCGAGGACGTCACCGAGCCAAATGTGTGCAAAACTCGGAGGTGACGTGCTTTCGGTACTTGGATTGGTCGGACGTGAAGACGTACGACTACATCAACCGCGTTGATATAACGCTTCCGCGAACGGTCTACAAGGGTACGTAGACAACACTCTCCCCTCTCGTTGCCATGCATCTCCATGATCCTGCATGTGCGTAGGAAATTTTTGAAATTACTACGTTCTCCAACAGTGGTATCAGAGCCATGTTTTATGCGTTGATGTAATATACACAAGTAGAACACAAGTGAGTTGTGGGCGATATAAGTCATACTGCTTACCAGCATGTCACACTTTGGTTCGGCGGTATTGTTGGATGAAGCGGCCCGGACCGACATTACGCGTACGCTTATGTGAGACTGGTTCTACTGACGTGCTTTGCACACAGGTGGCTGGCGGGTGTCAGTTTCTCCAACTTTAGTTGAACCGAGTGTAGCTACGCCCGGTCCTTGCGAAGGTTAAAACAACACCAACTTGACAAACTATCGTTATGGTTTTGATGCGTAGGTAAGAACGGTTCTTGCTAAGCCCGTAGCAGCCACGTAAAATTTGCAACAACAAAGTAGAGGACGTCTAACTTGTTTTTGGAGGGCATGTTGTGATGTGATATGGTCAAGACATGATGCTAAATTTTATTGTATGAGATGATCATGTTTTGTAACCAAGTTATCGGCAACTGGCAGGAGCCATATAGTTGTCACTTTATTGTATGCAATGCAATCGCCCTATAATGCTTTACTTTATCACTAAGCGGTAGCGATAGTCGTGGAAGCATAAGATTGGCGAGACGAAAACAATGCTACGATGGAGATCAAGGTGTCGCACCGGTGACGATGGTGATCATGAAGGTGCTTCGGAGATGGAGATCACAAGCACAAGATGATGATGGCCATATCATATCACTTATATTGATTGCATGTGATGTTTATCTTTTATGCATCTTATCTTGCTTTGATTGACGGTAGCATTATAAGATGATCCCTCACTAAATTATCAAAGTATAAGTGTTCTCCCTGAGTATGCACCGTTGCGAAAGTTCTTCGTGCTGAGACACCACGTGATGATCGGGTGTGATAGGCTCTATGTTCAAATACAACGGGTGCAAAACAGTTGCACACGCGGAATACTCAGGTTAAACTTGACGAGCCTAGCATATAACAGATGTGGCCTCGGAACACGGAGACCGAAAGGTCGAGCGTGAATCATATAGTAGATATGATCAACATAGTGATGTTCACCATTGAAACTACTCCATCTCATGTGATGATTGGACATAGTTTAGTTGATATGGATCACGTGATCACTTAGAGGATTAGAGGGATGTCTATCTAAGTGGGAGTTCTTAAGTAATATGATTAATTGAACTTTAATTTATCATGAGCTTAGTCCTGGTAGTATTAGCATATCTATGTTGTAGATCAATAGCTCGCGATGTTGCTCCCAGTTTATTGTGTTCCTAGAGAAAAATTATGTTGAAAAATGTTAGTAGCAATGATGCGGATTAGATCCGTGATCTGAGGATTATCCTCATTGCTGCATAGAAGAATTATGTCTTTGATGCACCGCTAGGTGACAGACCTATTGCAGGAGTAGATGCAGATGTTATGAACGTTTGGCTATCTCAATATGATGACTACTTGATAGTTTAGTGCACCATGCTTAACGGCTTAGAATCGGGACTTCAAAGACGTTTTGAATGTCATGGACCACATGAGATGTTCTAGGAGTTGAAGTTAATATTTCAAGCAAATACCCGAGTTGAGAGATATGAAGTCTCCAACAAGTTCTATAGCTAAAAAGAGGAGAATAGCTCAAGCAGTGAGCATGTGCTCAGATTGTCTGGGTACTACAATCGCTTGAATCAAGTGGGAGTTAATCTTCCAGATAAGATAGTGATTGACAGAATTCTCTAGTCACCATCACCAAGTTAGTAGAACTTCGTGATGAACTATGATATGCAAGGAATAACGGAAACGATTCCCAAGTTCTTCGTAATGCTGAAATCAACGAAGGTAGAAATCAAGAAAAATATCAAGTGTTGATGGTAGACAAGACCACTAGTTTCAAGAAAAAGGCAAAGGGAAGAAGGGGAACTTCAAGAAGAACGGCAAGAAAGTTGCTTCTCAAGTGAAGAAGCCCAAGTCTGGTCCTAAGCCTGAGACTAAGTGCTTCTACTGCAAAGGGACTGGTCACTGGAAGCGGAACTGCCCCAAGTATTTGGCGGATAAGAAGGATGGCAAAGTGAACAAAGGTATATTTGATATACAGATTATTGATGTGTATTTTACTAGTGTTCATAGCAACCCCTCGGTATTTGATACTGGTTCAGTTGCTAAGAGTAGTAACTCGAAACGGGAGTTGCAGAATGAACAGAGACTAGTTAAGGGTGAAGTGACGATGTGTGTTGGAAGTGGTTCCAAAATTGATATGATCTCATCGCACACTCCCTATACTTTCAGGATTAGTGTTGAACCTAAATAAGTGTTATTTGGTGTTTGCGTTGAGCATGAATATGATTTGATCATGTTTATTGCAATACAATTATTCATTTAAGTAAGAGAATAAATTGTTGTTCTGTTTACATGAATAAAATCTTATATGGTTACACACCCAATGAAAATGGTTCGTTGGATCTCGATTGTAGTGATACACATATTCATAATATTGAAACCAAAAGATGCAAAGTTAATAATGATAGTGCAACTTATTTGTGGCACTGCCGTTTAGGTCATATTGGTGTAAAGCACATGAAGAAACTCCATGCTGATGGACTTTTGGAATCACTTGATGCTTGTGAACCATGCCTCATGGGCAAGATGACTAAGACTCCGTTCTCCGGAACAATGGAGCGAGCAACTGACTTATTGGAAATAATACATATTGATGTATGCGGTCCGATGAGTGTTAAGGCTCATGGCAAGTATCATTATTTTCTGACCTTCACAGATGATTTGAGCAGATATGGGTATATCTACTTAATGAAACACAAGTCTGAAACATTTGAAAAGTTCAAAGAATTTCAGAGTGAAGTGGAGAATCAACGTAACAAGAAAATAAAAGTTTCTACGATATGATCGCAGAGGTAAAATATTTGAGTTAAGAGTTTGGCCTTCAGTTAAAACAATGTGAAATAGTTTCACTACTCACACCACCTGGAACACCACAGTGTAATGGTGTGTCCGAATGTCATAACCGTACTTTATGAGATATGGTGCGATCTACGATGTCTCTTACCGATCTACCACTATCGTTTTGGGGTTATGCATTAGAGACAGCTGCATTCACGTTAAATAGGGCACCATCTAAATCCGTTGAGACGACACCGTATGAACTATGGTTTGGTAAGAAACCTAAGCTGTTGTTTCTTAAAGTTTGAGGTTGCAATGCTTATGTGAAAAAGTTTCAACCTAATAAGCTCAAACCCAAATCAGAGAAGTGCGTCTTCATAGGATACCCAAAAGAAAATGTTGGGTACACCTTCTATCACAGATCCGAAGGCAAGATATTCGTTGCTGAGAATGGATCCTTTCTAGAGAAGGAGTTTCTCTCGAAAGAAGTGAGTGGGAGGAAAGTAGAACTTGATGAGGTAACTGTACCTGCTCCCTTATTGGAAAGTAGTTCGTCACAGAAATATGTTCCTGTGACTACTACACCAATTAGTGAGGAAGCTAATGATGATGATCATGTAACTTCAGATCAAGTTGCTACCGAACCTCGTAGGTAAACCAGAGTGAGATCCGCACCAGAGTGGTATGGTAATCCTATTCTGGAGGTCATGTTACTTGACCATGACGAGCCTACGAACTATGAGGAAGCGATGATGAGCCCAGATTCCACGAAATGGCTTGAGGCCATGAAATCTGAGATGAAATCCATGTATGAGAACAAAGTATGGACTTTGATTGACTTGCCCAATGATCGGCGAGCCATTGAGATTAAATGGATCTTCAAGAGGAAGACGGACGCTGATAGTAGTGTTACTATCTACAAAGCTAGAATTGTCGCAAAAAGGTTTTCAACAAGTTCAAGGTGTTGACTATGATGAGAGTTTCTCACTCGTATCTATGCTTAAGTCTGTCCAAATCATGTTAGCAATTACCGCATTTTATGAAATCTGGCAAATGGATAAACAATACTGCATTCCCTAATGGATTTATTAAAGAAGAGTTGTATATGATGCAACCAGAAGGTTTTGTCAATCCTAAAGGTACTAACAAAATATGCAAGCTCCAGCGATCCATCTATGGACTGGTGCAAGCATCTCAGAGTTGGAATATACGCTTTGATAAGTTGATCAAAGCATATAGTTTTATATAGACTTGCGGTGAAGCCTATATTTACAAGAAAGTGAGTGGGAGCACTACAGCATTTCTGATAAGTATATGTGAATGACATATTGTTGATCGAAGATAATGTAGAATTATTCTGCAAAGCATAAAGGAATGTTTGAAAGGGGTTTTTGAAAGAAAGACCTCAGTGAAGCTGCTTACATATTGAGCATCAAGATCTATAGAGATAGATCAAGACGCTTGATAAGTTTTTCAATGAGTACATACCTTGACAAGATTTTGAAGTAGTTCAAAATGGAACAGTAAAAGAAGGAGTTCTTGCCTGTGTTACAAGGTGTGAAGTTGAGTAAGACTCAAAACCCGACCACGGCAGAAGATAGAGAGAGAATGAAAGTCATTCCCTATGCCTCAGCCATAGGTTCTATAAAGTATGCCATGCTGTGTACCAGACCTATTGTATACCCTGCCCTGAGTTTGGCAAGGGAGTAGAATAGTGATCTAGGAGTATATCACTGGACATTGGTCAAAATTATCCTTAGTGGAATAAGGATATGTTTCTCGATTATGGAGGTGACAAAAGGTTCGTCGTAAAGGGTTACATCGATGCAAGTTTTGACACTGATCCAGATGACTCAAAGTCTCAATCTGGATACATATTGAAAGTGGGAGCAATTAGCTAGAGTAGCTCCGTGCAGAGCATTGTTGACATAGAAATTTGCAAAATACATACGGATCTGAATGTAGCAGACCCGTTGACTAAACTTCCCTCACAAGCAAAACATGATCACACCTTAGTACTCTTTGGGTATTAATCACATAGCGATGTGAACTAGATTATTGACTCTAGTAAACCCTTTGGGTGTTGGTCACATGACGATGTGAACTATGGGTGTTAGTCACATGGTGATGTGAACTATTGATGTTAAATCACATGGCGATGTGAACTAGATTATTGACTCTGGTGCAAGTGGGAGACTGAAGGAAATATGCCCTAGAGGCAATAATATAGTTATTATTTATTTCCTTATATCATGATAAATGTTTATTATTCATGCTAGAATCGTATTAACCAGAAACATAATACATGTGTGAATACATAGACAAACAGAGTGTCACTAGTATGCCTCTACTTGACTAGCTCGTTGATCAAAGATGGTTATGTTTCCTAACCATAGACATGAGTTGTCATTTGATTAACGGGATCACATCATTAGGAGAATGATGTGATTGACTTGACCCATTCCGTTAGCTTAGCACTTGATTGTTTAGTTTGTTTCTATTGCCTTCTTCATGACTTATACATGTTCCTATGACTATGAGATTATGCAACTCCCGTTTACCGGAGGAACACTTTGTGTGCCACCAAACGTCACAACGTAACTGGGTGATTATAAAGGTGCTCTATAGGTGTCTCCGAAGGTACTTGTTGGGTTGGCGTATTTCGAGATTAGGATTTGTCACTCCGATTGTCGGAGAGGTATCTCTGGGCCCACTTGGTAATGCACATCACTATAAGCCTTGCAAGCATTGCAAATAATGAGTTAGTTGCGGGATGATGTATTACGGAATGAGTAAAGAGACTTTCCGGTAACAAGATTGAACTAGGTATTGAGATACCGACGATCGAATCTCGGGCAAGTAACATACCGATGACAAAGGGAACAACGTATGTTGTTATGCGATCTGACTGATAAAGATCTTCGTAGAATATGTAGGAGACAATATGGGCATCCAGGTCCCGCTATTGGTTATTGACTAGAGAGGTGTCTCGGTCATGTCTACATAGTTCTCGAACCCGTAGGGTCCGCATGCTTAACGTTCGTTGACGATATAGTATTATATGAGTTATGTATGTTGGTGACCGAATGTTGTTCGGAGTCCCGGATGAGATCATGGACATGACGAGGAGCTCCGGAATGGTCCGGAGGTAAAGATTTATATATTGGATGATATGGTTTGGCCAAGGGGTCAGGCCCATGAGGCTATAAGTCGGCGCAAAAGGAGTTTTGCGGAGACCAGGGGGGCAAACGCCGGAGACCCTGGCGTCTAGGCCAGACGCCAAGGATTGTGGCGTTTGGTCCTGGAGTCCGAGTGGGACTCTTGGCTTTCGGGCAAAACCGACTTTGAGGAGGCTTTTGCTCCAAGTTTCGACCCCAAGGCTCAACATATAAATAGAGGGTCAGGGCTAGCACCAAAGACACATCAAGAAACACCAAGCCGTGTGTCAGCAACCCCGTCCCCTCTAGTTTATCCTCCGTCATAGTTTTCGTAGTGATTAGGCGAAGCCCTGCGGAGATTGTTCTTCACCAAAACCGTCACCACGCTGTCGTGCCAACGGAACTCATCTACTACTTCGCCCCCCTTGCTGGATCAAGAAGGCGAGGACGTCACCGAGCCGAACGTGTGCAGAACTCCAAGGTGCCGTGCTTTCGGTACTTGGATCGGTCGGACGTGAAGACGTACGACTACATCAACCGCGTTGATATAAAGCTTTCGCGAATAGTCTACGAGGGTACGTAGAAAACACTCTCCCCTCTCGTTGCTATGCATCTCCATGATCCTGCGTGTGCGTAGGAAATTTTTGAAAATACTGTTGGGGAACGTAGCAGAAATTCAAAATTTTCTACGCATCACCAAGATCAATCTATGGAGTAATCTAGCAACGAGGGGAAGGAGAGTGCATCTACATACCCTTGTAGATCACTAAGTGGAAGCGTTCAAGTGAACGGGGTTGATGGAGTCGTACTCGTCGTGATCCAAATCACCGATGATCCTAGTGCCGAATGGACGGCACCTCCGCGTTCAACACACGTACAGCCTGGTGACGTCTCCTACGCCTTGATCCAGCATGGGGAGAAGGAGAGCTTGGGGAAGACTCCATCCAGCAGCAGCACGACGGTGTGGTGGTGGTGGAGGAGCGTGGTACTCCAGCAGGGCTTCGCCAAGCACCGCAAGAGACGAGGAGGGAGAGGGGTAGGGCTGCACCAAGAAGGAGATGTTCTCGTGTCTATGGCAGCCCAAAACCTCAAGTATATATAGGGGGAGGGGAGGGGCTGTGCCCCCACCTAGGTTTCCACCCCTAGGGGTGGCGGCCAGCCCTAGATCCCATCTAGGGGGACGGCCAAGGGGGGGAGAGAGGGGGGCGCACCACTTGGTGGGCCTTAGGCCCATCTGAGCCTAGGGTTTGCCCCCTTCCACTCTCCCTTGCGCCTTGGGCCTTGGTGGGGAGGCGCACCAGCCCACCTGGGGATGGTCCCCTCCCACACTTGGCCCATGCAGCCCTCCGGGGCTGGTGGCCCCACTTGGTGGACCACCGGGACCCTCCCGGTGGTCCCGGTACATTACTGATAAACCCGAAACTTTTCCGGCGACCAAAACAGGACTTCCCATATATAAATCTTTACCTCCGGACCATTCCGAAACACCTCGTGACGTCCGAGATCTCATCCGGGACTCCGAACAACATTCAGTAACCACATATATCTATTCCCTATAACCCTGGCGTCATCGAACCTTAAGTGTGTAGACCCTACGGGTTCGGGAGTCATGCAGACATGGCCGAGATAACTCTCCGGCCAATAACCAACAACGGGATCTGGATACCCATGTTGGCTCCCACATGTTCCACGATGATCTCATCGGATGAACCATGATGTCGAGGATTCAATCAATCCCGTATACAATTCCCTTTGTCTAGTGGTACGATACTTGCCCGAGATTCGATCGTCGGTATCCCGATACCTTGTTCAATCTCGTTACCAGCAAGTCTCTTTACTCGTTCCGTAACACATCATCCCGTGATCAACTCCTTGGTCACATTGTGCACATTATGATGATGTCCTACCGAGTGGGCCCAGAGATACCTCTCCATTTACACGGAGTGACAAATCCCAGTCTCGATTCGTGCCAAGCCAACAGACACTTTCGGAGATACATGTAGTGTACCTTTATAGCCACCCAGTTACGTTGTGACGTTTGGCACACCCAAAGTATTCCTACGGTATCCGGGAGTTGCACAATCTCATGGTCTAAGGAAATGATACTTGACATTAGAAAAGCTTTAACATAGGAACTACACGACCTTTGTGCTAGGCTTAGGATTGGGTCTTGTCCATCACATCATTCTCCTAATGATGTGATCCCGTTATCAACGACATCCAATGTCCATGGTCAGGAAACCGTAACCATCTATTGATCAACAAGCCAGTCAACTAGAGGCTTACTAGGGACATGGTGTTGTCTATGTATCCACACATGTATCTAAGTTTCCTATCAATACAATTCTAGCATGGATAATAAACGATTATCATGAACAAGGAAATATAATAATAACCAATTTATTATTGCCTCTTGGGCATATTTCCAACAGTCTCCCACTTGCACTAGAGTCAATAATCTAGTTCACATCGCCATGTGATTAACACTCACAGGTCACATCGCCATGTGACCAACATCCAAGAGTCTACTAGACTCAATGATCTAGTTCACATCACTATGTGACAAACACTCAAAGAGTTTTGGGTTTGATCATGTTATGCTTGTGAGAGAGGTTGTAGTCAACGGGTCTTGCCATATTCAGATCCCTATGTATTTCGCAAAACTTTATATCGTAGATGCTGCTACCACGTTCCACTTGGAGCTATTCCAAATTGTTGCTCCATTATACGTATCCGGTATCTCTACTCAGAGCTATCCGGATAGGTGTTAAGCTTGCATCGATGTAACTCTTTACGTCGAACTCTTTATCACCTCCATAACCGAGAAACATTTCCTTATTCCTCTAAGGATAATTTTTGACCGCTATCCGGTGATCTACTCCTAGATCACCCTTTGTACCCTCTTGCCAAACATGTGGCAAGGCACACATCAGGTGCGGTACTTCAGCATGGCATACCGTATAGAGCCTATGACAAAAGCATAGGGGACGACCTTCGTCCTTCCTCTTTCTTCTGTCGTGGTCAAGCTTTGAGTCTTACTCAACTTCACACCTTACAACTCAGGCAAGAACCCCTTCTTTGACTGATCTATTTTGAACTCCTTCAAAAACATGTCAAGGTGTGCGTTCTTTGAAAGTATCATCGGGCGTCTTGATCTATCTCTATAGATCTTGATGCCCAATATGTATGCAGCTTTATCCAGGTCTTCCTTTGAAAATCACTCTTCAAACAACCGTTTATGCTTTCCAGAAATTCTACATTATTTCGGATCAACAATATGTCATCCACATATACTTATCAGAAATGTTGTAGTGCTCCCACTCACTTTCTTGTAAATACAAGTTTCTAGCAAACATTATATAAACCTAAAAGCTTTGATCACTCCATCAAAACATATATTCCGATTCCAAGATGCCTGCTCTAGTCCATAGAAGGATTTCCGGAGCTAGCATACCTTTTAGCATTCTTAGGATCGTCAAAACCTTTTATTGTATCACATACAACTTTTCTTACGAAAACTGGTAGGAAAACTTGTTTTGACATCCATCTGTAAGATTTCATAATCGAAAAATACAGCTAATGATTCTGACGGACTTAAGCATCGCTACGGGTGAGAAATTCTCATCGTAGTCAACTCCTTGAACTTGTGAAAAGATACTTTTCCACAAGTCAAGCTTCATAGACGGTCACATTACCGCCCACGTCCGTCTTCTTCTTAAAGATTCATTTATCTCAATGGCTTGCCGATCATCGGGCAAGTCCACCAAAGTCCATACTTTGTTCTGATACATGGATCCTATCTCGGATTTCATGGCTTCTAACCATTTGTCGGAATACGGGCCCACCATCGCTTCTCCATAGCTCGTAGGTTCATTGTTGCCTAACAACATGATATCTAAGACAGGATTACCGTACCACTTAGGAGTAGTACATATCCTTGTCGACCTACGAATTTCGATAGCAACTTGATCCAAAGCTTTATGATCACTATCATTAACTTCCTATTCAACAGATGTAGGCTCCACAGAAAACATCTTTCTGTGTTGCATCACTCTTTGGTTGAAATAAAGGTTCGACAACCTCATCAAGTTCTATCTTCCTCCCACTCAATTCTTTTGAGAGAAACTCCTTCTCGAGAAAGGACCCGTTCTTAGCAATAAACAATTTGCCCTCGAATCTGAGATAGAAGGTATACCCTACTGTCACCTTTGGGTATCCTATGAAGATGTGTTTGTCCGCTTTGGGTTCGAGCTTCTCCGGCTAAAGCCTTAAGCATCGCAGCCCCAAACATTAAGAAACGACAACTTGGGTTTCTTGCCAAACCAATGTTCATACGACGCCGTCTCAACGGACTTAGATGGTGTCCTATCTAAAGTGAATGCAGCTGTCTCTAACGCATAACCTCAAAATGAAAACGGTAGATTGATAAGAGACATCATAGATCGCACCATATCTCATAAGGTTCGATTATGACGTCCGGACACACCATAACCCAGTGGTGTTCCAGGTGGCTTCAATTGTGAAACAATTCCACAATGTCTTAAGTGTTTGCCAAACTCATAACTCAGATATTCTCATTGATCAGATCGTAGGAATTTGATCTTCTTGTTATGATGATTCTTAACTTCACTCTGAAATCGCTTGAACTTTTCAAACATTTCAGACTTGTGCTTCAATAAGTAAATATACCTATATCTACTCAAATCGTCAGTGAAGATGAGAAAATAGCGATATCCACCGCACGCTTCAATTCTCATTGGATCACACACATCAGCATGTATGATTTACAACAAGTCACTTGCCCGTTTCATTGTACCTGAAAGCGGGGTCTTAGTCATCCTGCCCATGAGGCATGGCTCGCATGTGTCAAGCGATTCAAAATCAAGTGATTCCAAACATCCATCTACATGGAGTTTCTTCATGCATCTTACGCCAATATGACCTAAGCAGCAGTGCCACGAGAAAGTGGTACTATCATTATTAACTCTACATCTTTTGGCGTGAACATGTGTATTACCACGACCGAGATTCAATGAACCATTCACATTAGGTTCATGACCATGAAAGGTATCATTCATGTAAACAGAATAACCATTATTCTCTAACTTAAATGAATGACCGTATTGCAATGAACATGATCTAATCATATTCATGCTCAACGTAGACACCTGATAACATTTATCTAGGTTCAATACTAATCCCGAAGGCAGATGGAGCGTGCGATGGTGATCCCATCAACTTTGGAAACACTTCCAACACACATCGTCACCTCGCCCTTAGCCAGTCTCTGTTTAGTCCGTAGCTTTTGCTTCAAGTTACCAGTAATAGCAACTGAACCGGTATCCAATACCCAGGTGCTACCGGGAGTACTAGCGAGGTACACATTGGTAACACGTATATACTTTGTTGAAGTTGCCAGCCTTCTTATCTACCATGCATTTGGGGTAATTCCGCTACCAGTGACCGTTCCCCTTACAATAGAAGCACTTAGTCTCGGGTTTGGGTTCACCCTTGGGTTCCTTCACTGGAGCGGCAACTGATTTGCCGTCCATGAAGTTTCCCTTCTAGCCCTTGCCCTTCTTGAAGCCAGTGGTCTTGTTAAACCATCAACACTTGATGCTCCTTCTTGATTTCTACCTTTTGCGGTCTTAAGCACCGCGAACAGCTCCGGGATCAACTCCATCCCTTGCATGTCATAGTTCATCACGAAGATCTAGTAGCTTAGTGATGGTGGCTAGAGAAATCTATCAATCACTATCTTATCTGGAAGTTTAACTCCCACTTGATTTAAGTGATTGTAGCACCCAGACATTCTGAGCACATGCTCACTAGCTGAGCTATTCTCCTCTATCTTGTTGGCAAAAGAACTTGTCAGAGGTCTCACACCTCTCAACACGGGCATGAGCCTGAAATCCCAATTTCAGCTCTTGGAACATCTCATATGTTCTATGGCGTTCAAAACGTCATTGGAATCCCGATTCTAAGCCGTAAAGTATGGTGCACTAAACTATCAAGTAGTCATCAGGACGTGTCTGTCAGGTGTTCACAACATCCACAGACTACGTTGTAGGGGTTTGCACATCGAGCGGTTCATCAAAGACGTAAGCCTTATGTGTAGCAGTGAGGACACTCCTCGGACTATGGACCCAGTCCGCATCATTGCTTACAATATCTTTCAACTTAATCTTTCTCTAGGAACATATTGAAACAGGGAGCTACAACGTGAGCTATTCATCTACAACATATTTGCAAAGACAATTTAGACTATGTTCATGATAATTGATTTCATCTAATGAACTCCCACTCAGATAGACATCCCTCTAGTCATCTAAGTGAAACATGATCCGAGTCAACTAGGCCGTGTTCGATCATCACGTGAGACGGACTAGTCAACATCAGTGAACATCTTCATGTTGATCGTATCTTCTATACGACTCATGCTCGACCTTTCGGTCTTCCGTGTTCCGAGGCCATGTCTGTACATGCTAGGCTCGTCAAGTCAACCTAAGTGTTTTTCTGTGTAAATCTGGCTTACACCCGTTGTATTCGAACGTTAGAATCTATCACACCCGATCATCAAGTGGTGCTTCGAAACGACGAACCTTCGCAACGGTGCACAGTTAGGGGGAACACTTTTCTTGAAATTTTAGTGAGGGATCATCTTATTTAAGCTACTGTCGTTCTAAGCAAATAAGATGTAAAACATGATAAACATCACATGCAATCAAATAGTGACATGATATGGCCAATATCATTTTGCTCCTTTTGATCTCCATCTTCGGGGCTCCATGATCATCGTTGTCACCGGCATGACACCATGATCTCCATCATCATGATCTCCATCATCGTGTCTTCTTGAAGTTGTCTCGTCATCTATTACTTCTACTACTATGGCTAACGCTTTACCAATAAAGTAAAGTAATTACATGACGTTTATGTTGACACGCATGTCATAAATAAATTAAGACAACTCCTATGGCTCCTGCCGGTTGTCATACTCATCGACATGCAAGTCGTGATTCCTATTACAAGAACATGATCAATCTCATACATCACATATATCATTCATCACATCCTTTTGGCCATATCACATCACAAGGCATATGCTGCAAAAACAAGTTAGAAGTCCTCTAATTGTTGTTGCAAGTTTTTTACATGGCTGCTATAGGTTTCTAGCAAGAACGTTTCTTACCTACGCGAAAACCACAATGTGATATGCCAATTTCTATTTACCCTTCATAAAGACCATTTTCATCGAATCCGATCCGACTAAAGTGGGAGAGACAGACACCCGCTAGCCACCTTATGCAACTAGTGCATGTCAGTCGGTGGAACCAGTCTCACGTAAGAGTACGTGTAAGGTCGGTCCGGGCCGCTTCATCCCACGATGCCGCCGAATCAAGATAAGACTAGTAACGGTAAGTAAATTGACAAAATCAATGCCCACAACTGCTTTGTGTTCTACTCGTGCATAGAAACTACGCATAGACCTAGCTCTGATACCACTGTTGGGGAACGTAGCAGAAATTCAAAATTTTCTACGCATCACCAAGATCAATCTATGGAGTAATCTAGCAACGAGGGGAAGGAGAGTGCATCTACATACCCTTGTAGATCGCTAAGCGGAAGCGTTCAAGTGAATGGGGTTGATGGAGTCATACTCGTCGTGATCCAAATCACCGATGATCCTAGTGCCGAACGGATGGCACCTCCGCGTTCAACACACGTACAGCCCGGTGACGTCTCCTACGCCTTGATCCAGCAAGGGGAGAAGGAGAGGTTGGGGAAGACTCCATCCAGCAGCAGCACGACGGCGTGGTGGTGGTGGAGGAGCGTGGTACTCCAGCAGGGCTTCGCCAAGCACCGCAAGAGACGAGGAGGGAGAGGGGTAGGGCTGCGCCAAGAAGGAGATGTTCTCGTGTCTATGGGAGCCCAAAACCTCAAGTATATGTAGGGGGAGGGGAGGGGCTGCGCCCCCACCTAGGTTTCCACCCCTAGGGGTGGCGGCCAGCCCTAGATCCCATCTAGGGGGCGGCCAAGGGGGGAGAGAGGGGGGCGCACCACTAGGTGGGCCTTAGGCCCATCTGAGCCTAGGGTTTGCCCCCTTCCACTCTCCCTTGCGCCTTGGGCCTTGGTGGGGGGGCGCACCAGCCCACCTGGGGCTGGTCCCCTCCCACACTTGGCCCATTCAGCCCTCCGGGGCTGGTGGCCCCACTTGGTGGACCACCGGGACCCTCCCGGTGGTCCCGGTACATTACCGATAAACCCGAAACTTTTCCGGCGACCAAAACAGGACTTCCCATATATAAATCTTTACCTCTGGACCATTTCGGAACTCCTCGTGACGTCCGAAATCTCATCTAGGATTCCGAACAACATTCGGTAACCACGCATATCTATTCCCTATAACCCTGGCGTCATCGAACCTTAAGTGTGTAGACCCTACGGGTTCGGGAGTCATGCAGACATGGCCGAGATAACTCTCCGGCCAATAACCAACAGCGGGATCTGGATACCCATGTTGGCTCCCACATGTTCCATGATGATCTCATCGGATGAACCACGATGTCGAGGATTCAATCAATCCCGTATACAATTCCCTTTGTCTAGTGGTACGATACTTGCCCGAGATTCGATCGTCGGTATCCCGATACCTTGTTCAATCTTGTTACCGGCAAGTCTCTTTACTCGTTCCGTAACACATCATCCCGTGATCAACTCCTTGGTCACATTGTGCACATTATGATGATGTCCTACCGAGTGGGCCCAGAGACACCTCTCCGTTTACACGGAGTGACAAATCCCAGTCTCGATTCGTGCCAACCCAACAGACACTTTCGGAGATACCTGTAGTGTACCTTTATAGCCACCCAGTTATGTTGTGACGTTTGGCACACCCAAAGTATTCCTACGGTATCCGGAAGTTGCACAATCTCATGGTCTAAGGAAATGATACTTGACATTAGAAAAGCTTTAGCATACGAACTACACGACCTTTGTGCTAGGCTTAGGATTGGGTCTTGTCCATCACATCATTCTCCTAATGATGTGATCCCGTTATCAACGACATCCAATGTCCATGGTCAGGAAACCGTAACCATCTATTGATCAACGAGCCAGTCAACTAGAGGCTTACTAGGGACATGGTGTTGTCTATGTATCCACACATGTATCTGAGTTTCCTATAGATAAAATTCTAGCATGAATAATAAACGATTATCATGAACAAGGAAATATAATAATAACCAATTTATTATTGCCTCTAGGGCATATTTCCAACAATTACTACGTTCCCCAACAATTCCTTTTGTCATAGGTATGTTACTTGCCCGAGATTTGATCGTCGATATCTTCATACCTGGTTCAATCTCGTTACCGGCAAGTCTCTTTACTCGTTCCGTAATGCATCATCCCGCAACTAACTCATTAGTCACATTGCTTGCAAGGCTTATTGTGATGTGCATTACCGAGAGGGCCTAGAGATACCTCTCTGATACTCGGAGTGACAAATCCTAATATCGATCTATGCCAACCCAACAAATACCTTCGAAGATACCTGTAGAGTATCTTTATAATCACCCAGTTACGTTGTGACATTTGATAGCACACAAGGCATTCCTTCGGTATCCGGGAGTTGCATAATCTCATAGTGAAAGGAATATGTATATGACATGAAGAAAGCTATAGCAATAAAACTGAACGATCATTATGCTAAGCTAACGGATGGGTCTTGTCCATCACATCATTCTCCTAATGATGTGATCTCGTTCATCAAATGACAACACATGTATATGGTTAGAAAACTTAACCATCTTTGATTAACGAGCTAGTCTAGTAGAGGCTTACTAGGACAAGGTGTTTTGTTTATGTATCCACGCATGTATCAAGTTTCTCGTTAATACAATTCTAGCATGAATAATAAATATTTATCATGATATAAGGAAATATTTCTACACGCGAGCAAAATGAGCGGACGACGGGACTTGACAGGTGTGTGCCCCCGCACTCGCGTGCCTCTGCGAATTTTTGCATTGTTCCCTACTTGTATGTATATTAGTGGTAGATATTTCTACAACAGAATACAAGAATGATCGTAGTATTAAGTTTGTGTTGGTCTGGTCCAGAGGTGTAAATTGGCACTTGAATGCAAAACAACAAGCTAGTGAGCGAGACAGAATACAGATCAGAGTCGTTGGCCGCATAGATGCACCCAGCATTACAGCTTATAAATGCAAAAAACCAAGACCACCTAATTTAAAGCGCCACTCCCCCAGTCTAGTAGTGCTGGACTATAGTACTACTAGCCGAGGGCCCGAGGCACATATCACACCAGGAGAGTAGAATGGACAGTGTCGATCGACGGTGCTCTCTCTCGCTCCCGGCGACGACGAAAACGACGTGTCTCGATGCAAGCTGCATGGTATCCTATCACGAGTCACGACCATGTATGATTGACCATGACCGTGCGTACTGTCCGGCCGACAAAATGGACAATGTCACCCACCGGTTGTTACGACAACCTCACATCACAGTACGTATATACCATCGAAATTGGGGTGCAAGTTCCCAGAGAATTTACCAGCCAGCCTAGGAGGACGCCGGATCGTCCAAGTACTTTCCCCTTTCAGCATGCATCCAGCGACAGCCGACGACGAGCAAACCAAATCGACCACGTACAGCGGCACAAGGTGAACAGTGTTACCCCTGCGTGCTGGATCATGTGGCCACGTCCGTGCATTGCCGGCATTATCACAACGATCTACTCCACTTGATTGAGCAGGTCCATCCATCCAACGGGTTGCGTTTTATTTTATTAAGGGCCAGATCGGTGGTTAGAGTGGCTCATTGGCGATCGATCGAGGTCGCTCACACTATCACGCAGCTAGAGCTAGTGCTCGGCCATGGCCGAGGCGAGCAAGCGCATCGACCTCGCCGCGCCGCTGCTCTCCGTGCGGCGCCACGGCGGGTTGGGCCTGGGCGGCGCGTTGCGGTACGGCGAACGCTGCGACGATGCCACCCCCCGCCCCGGAGGCGTGCCGTTCGGGTGGGAGCGCCGGCCCGGCCACCCCAAGGGCGTAGGCACGCCACCGCTGCCCGGGCCGGACCAGGAGGCCGCGGTGCGCTTCTCGGACGCGCTCTCCCGCCCCGACAGCTGCTACACCGTGAGCTGCAGCGACGCGGCCGGCGCGACGGCGTCGGCGGCCCCGAGCCCGAGCCCCCGCGGCAGCGTCATGATGGACCGCTTCTTTCTGGCGGCCAAGGAGCAGTGCGTCTTCCGGAAGGCCGCCACCGCTGCTGCCAACACGCGCACCCCCACCAGCGACAGGTTGCCGGGGCGCCTCCCTGTCCAGCACCTGCCGGCGAGCCACGTCCACGTGCAGCGTAACCATGTAAAGGACGCGGACGGCAACGGGGAGGACGACGAGTGGGAGGTGCACAGCACGGCGGGCTTCGCGTCCAAAAGGAAGTGCGGGCTGCTCCCCGCGCGGTGCGCCAAGAGCGCCCTGCTGCTCCTGAACCCGGCGCGGTCCACGATGAGGCGCCGCCGAGGCGCGCGGCGCTTCCTATCCGGCTGCGGCAGCAGCCGGCGCGAGACGAACCCGCTCCTGCCGCGGGTCGGGCAGCACCCTGATCTCGACGCTGGCACGGTCACGGTGAGCAGCAGCTTGCTTCACGTTCTCATGGAGTATCACTAGCCAAGCCATGCATGCACGTCTTGATCTTGACTCTGGGTGTGCTCTGCAGGGAAGCAGCTGGGAGGAGGTGTACATCAGCTCGCTGCGGCGATCGGACCGAGGCGCCGTGCATCCCAAGGCCACCCATCTCGGCCTGCTCCTGGTCCTCGACGGGGCCGACGGCGGTGCGGCCTCGCCGCTGCCGCCTCCCAATCCCAAGTGCGTCAGGCCGCCGACGGCGAAGGCGAACGTCGGCGGGAAGACACCCCGCAGGCTCAACGCCGTCGGCCAGGGCTTCCCGCCGCCGCTACCTCCCTCGCAGGAGAGGACCGTGGCTCGCCGTGACGACAAGATGGTGCTCGCATTGCCGTCGCCCAAGACGCCGTCGGAGTCGTGGCTCTCGCGTACGCTGCCGACCGTGTCGTCGAACAGGCTGACGGCCACTTCGTTCATGGGGCTCCACGTGCAGCAGCTCAGGAATCAGCGCGCTCCGTCTCGCTGGTGCTCCAGCGATCAGGCCAAGGTTATCGATCATGGCGCCAGGCCACGGCAGATACGAATATATGATCCTTGCTAGTGTAGTTGCATCCATTTGGTTATGATCTGGTCATGCGTTGCTCCGCAGCTCAATCTCTAGTAAAAGTAATAAGCTCATCCTGCTGCTCAGTTGCGTCCATTTTGTTCCATGGCGGTGAATTGCGGGTGTTCTCCATTGGCGCCATTGTTTGCAGCTCCAGAAGTGCGCCTAGTTCAGTGTATAGGTCTGCAGATGTAATACTGCATTTCTCAGTCGATACTTGTTTTACCTCGGCTTAGGTACATCAAGTCACAATGACCACAAAAGGGTTACATTGCCCGTAAAGCGGCATTGGAGGAAGGTAATCATAATGACATGTACAAGGGTTACATGGTTCATTATGATTTATCAATGCAGATTTGCAGCCCGAAACCATGTCTAGATTCTTTCTATCTATCTACCTTGAGGAGTAAAACGGCACTGGAGGAAGGCGCACCACACTCGCCCAAAGAAATGAAGACGAGGCTAACATGAAGGAGCATGGTGCCTGATTCCAATGCTTGATGATCACATCATTCTGCTAGTGACCTCAACTGAAACTTGATAAAAAAAAGGGGGTCTACATTGTAATCCAGTAGTCATGAATAATCCACCAACCAGGTAACAAAACCGAAGTTACAGAATGTTTAGACCTCACATCAGCTTTCGAACACCTGAATCACTTCATGGGTATAGATCATCAGAGTCATAAGAGATGGTATATTCGGTGTGTGCCCGTGTCTGAATATTCGAGCAGCCAGTAGAAACTTCCCTTTATCCATTAGGGCTGTCAAAAGACTTATGCGATGGTTGTGAGGTTTCTTGTGGGTCCGATGATCATGGCCGCCGCCTCTCTGGTTTTTGGGATTCGCGGGGTTCTTCTGCACATTCCCATTGTTCAAGTACGTACACCCCAATTTGGAGACTTCTTTGCATATCGCTGTTGTTCTACACATAGCAAGTATAATCAACTGAAGAAAATCAGATCAAGAGTTGAGTAACGTGATGAATTCGCATTGCATGCTGCTCTTCCGCAAGGGGTCGTACCATTCGTCTTTGCCAAAGAGTACAATGTCTATCCTAACATTCTCAGCACAACGTATGATCTCTTAACATACCTCTAGCTTTCTTGGTGTACCACTATTACCAATATTAGCCAAGAAAAGCTTTCAAAAACCATATCAAGCAATTGCTGGCAGTGCTCCATTGCAGGATCCCCCCCCCCCCTATTTCACCTACTTTATTCAACAAGAATGTGTAATGATTGAACTGCTGGACAAGGTTGTACAGGATCCGAGTCAATAAGTAGTGTATTACAAATGCAGAAGGCCTTCTGTTCAAATTCCAGATTGAATAGTTCTTCAAGTATTACATGACATCCGTTGTTGCCACCGCTCTTTTGGTAGTACTATCTAAACTAAGTGTGACAGTTTTAAGCGAGGCTTTGCCTTTCAATATGATCTGTGTAAATGCATAGTGTATTCAAATGAACAAAATCTTATGTTCAGAATTCAGACTGAACTGTTCTTTGTCGCATGATCCCAGCGTTCATGAGTTCAAAAAAAGCATGACCACACTTCAGTGACGTTTAGTGGTAGCTTGATGTGGAGCATCCCATGATCATCCCCATGGACCTACCATCGTCGCATCAAGAGCCAAGAGGACCCATGACACGAGCACGAGCCAGAGCTCTCGAGAACGAGGTGACTTCTTTCCTTAGTGATATCACATATGATCCACTCGAGACATGGTTACTACCTAAGTCCGATATGCTATGCATGATCAGGTGTTAAGAGGAGCCTCCCGAAGATGCACGTGAAGACGGACAAGCCGCCAAGTCCACGGATGAAGAGAACCAACAGAAACGGGCAAGTTCACCTTTCAGGCCCCAGACATCCGGCCAAGGCCCCGGACATCCGGCCCCTGGAGATGCCACCACAGCAGCCGCAGCCCAGCCAGAAAAGACTACAGGGCCCGGACATCTGTCCCCGCGCCCCGGACATCCGGCCTTCCCCGAAGCCCCGGAAATTCGGCCCTCTGCCCGGAAATCCGGCCTCGTCTATCCAGAGCCCACAGAAGTCTTCACCGCCAGCCCGGACATCCGGCTCCCCAGCCCGGACATCCGGCCACTCCTGAAGCCCCGGACATCCGGCCCGACGCCCGGACATCCGGCCTCGCCTGTCTGTGAACAGTGAAGGGCCGAAGCCCATGTACCCTCTCGCCCCCCTAGACTATATATACTTCATCCCCATCCTCTTTCTAGGGGTAGCGTTTGTTTAGCTCATATGTGAGATAGAGCTTCGCTCATCCATATAGATCTCCTCCTCGAGAGAGACTGCGGCCCCTCTTCGGAGAAGATCGACTTGGATTCAAGACCCCCCTCTTGGGCGGCCCCATCAAGACCTCCTTCTAGGAGAAGAACCGGTTACTTTGTATTGTCCTTTGTTGACCTTGGATCATCGTGTACCTCTTTGTGTTATTTGGATCAAGCGCATGTGTAATCGAATCTTGTTGGTTTGAGTGATTCTCTCGTGTTTCCCCTCGTGTATCCCCTCGTGGTCCTCGTGTTTCTCTTTGGGATCCGCTCCTTTCGTGAAAGATCGGCCATCTAGGGTTCCACCCTACATCATCTTGGTATCATGAGCCACGTTGATCATGATTTCGGAGCCCCCTCTTTTTGTTTTCTAGCTTGATTTTGTTGTTTTTCGTCCTAATCCGAAAATTGCCCCACAAAAATAGCCCCAAAATTTTTTGTGATTTGTTGGTGTGATGAAGTTTTGTTGGATTTGATCCGAGGATTTCGTGTGTTGCAGGTAGATCTAGCATTCCCCCACCTTTTCCCCAAATTCCATCCACAAAATCCCCCGAATTTTGCCCCGGATTTGACCTCTCCACGCGGTTTTCTTCGAATTGGTCCACGGATCCAGCGCCCGGACATCCGGCCCGACCAGCCCGGACATCTGGCACCCCGGACATCCGGCCATCACCCTTGGACATCCGGCCCCTGGCAGCAAAACAACCCATCCACCATACGTTTCCTGCCTAACTCTCGCCAAATTTCGTCCCGGTGCCCACATCCACTTCCGCATACCCCCACCACTCCCGCATAGCACCACCCTAGCCTTTCCCGCTACTAACTCCGACAATTTTGCCAAATTTTGCTTTGAGAATTTGAGTTGCGGTACCGTATCCTTTTGTGTTTCGGCTATCTCGGTACGGTTCGACATCGACATCACCGCTGCTCATTTTCGCCATGGACGCGTCATCAACAACGACCACCTCGACTACGACTTGGTTTTCGTGCCACCATTTTTAACACCATACTGGAAGCAAGACCGGTAACCTCATCTTGGTATTGGACATATCATTCTTGCCATTACATTGATAGCCATCATAGCCTTACTTTTGCGTCACTTACCCATCGAGACTAGCCCTTGAGTATTGCCGGCAACGTGACTTGTGCACATTAGTGTTCATACTTCCCATAGCATACATACCATCATCGTGTTGCATCTCTTGGTATCATCACTTGTGTCACAAAGTTGTTGTCGCATACACAATTACTCTCTTACTTCGTGAAGCATTGCATGAGAAAAGAGCTCAAACATCAAAGAGCCAAACAAGCTTTTAAGCAAAAGAGGAAAGACAAGCAAAGAGCAAGAACCATAGCATCATACAACATTAAGATTGTCATACTCGATAATCTTGGATCAATGCATAGGAACATCATACATATAGCATACTTGAGATAGAAGTCGTTGCATTTTTGCTTAGTAGGTTGTGCACAAGTTCGTATCCGCCTATTGTGCAATCGTGCTAGCGTCTCTCTAGTGTTGTGCAACAAGAGCATCTTGGTGAATTCCATATTTTGGCTCATCCTTGGTTGCATAACCCCATCTTATCTATTTGCGTGTGTGTTTCCGTGTACCATATCTTGCTTTTGGTCTACTTGTTGCATTTGCAAATTCATGAATCTTTTCCAACATTATTGAGTCTCACTTACAATTGCATCAAATTGTGTGCCACCATCCTAACCGAGCTCCACCATAAGCTTTTACTTGTGTAGGTGTGAGAACCGACAAGAATTGGTACCAATTGGGCTATTTCCTTGTTACACATTGGAATCATCTTTGATCCATTGTCAACATCGGTCAAGGTACATTTGATATTGGTTCTTTCCTTTCTTCCACTCACACTTGTCTTGGAATGATGGATAGGCCAAGTACTTCTACCAACCCGCTCTTCATGGAGCAAGACGACGACATGAACTCCTTCGTCACCAAGAGTCACCTCTTTGGTGCACAACGTGCTTTGCATCAAGAGCAACAAGCTATGAGTGAACGCATCGACAACCTTGCTTCCGACTTGTGACTTTCCGAGCAACGTACAAGGGACTACTTCGACCACAAGCTCGACGATCACAAGCAAGAGAATGACGCAAGGATGGACGAGATTCGCGCTTTGTTGCTCAACCGATCTTCTTCCACTTCAAGAAGGAGCCGTTCAAGTCACCATTCCGACTTCACCCTCTCCGGCTCAAGTACACCGACATCAAACACTCTTCGTCGAGCCGCGCGCAACGAGCGTCAAGCAAACCTCAATCCACTTCGAGACACCGACTTGCAAGAACATTGACGACGTCAAGCCGAAGAAGCCTTTGCGCTAGCTAGAGAACGGCAACGCCAACGTCAACAAGAACAAGAGGAGCGAGCGCGACAACATCAAGATGCACAAGACGCCGAGGCGGAACGCCAAGAACAACAACTCCGTGAAGCTCAAGCACTTGAAGCGCAACATGCCCTTCATGAATCAAGTCGTGCCATAGCCGACCGAGGCCGACAAGCTCGACTACATCAAGAAGCACTTCGCGATGAAGCTCAAGAAAGACTTTTCCAAAGACGTGTGCATCAACAAGCTCCTCGTCAAGATAGACAAGCTCCTCGTCAAGATAGACAAGCTCCCCCTCAAGCGAGACAAGAACATCAAGTCCATCGAGAGCAAGAAGACAATGGACCCAATCTTCGCCAAGAGCACCACGAGTTGAACAATCATCTACAACATGGGCGTCATCATCCCCGACCCCAACACAATGAAGAGCAATGCTACGGCAAGCTCAAGTTCACCATGCCCAAGTTCAATGGAAGCAATGACCCCGAAGAGTACATCTCATGGGCATTGAAGGTTGACAAAATCTTCCGCTTGCACAACTACGAAGAAGAGAAGAAGATCGTGATGGCATCCCTTGAGTTCCAAGACTATGTCCTCATTTGGTGGGAACAAGTCATTGAGCGCCGCGAGGCAAGAGGTGATCCACCCATCACTACTTGGGCACAAATGAAGGATGTCATGAGAGCATGATTCGTGCCTACCTACTACAACCGCGACCTCTTCAAGAAACTTCAACAACTCAAGCAAGGAACCAAGAGCATTGAAGAGTACTACAAGGAAATGGAGATTGCCATGATACGAGCCAATGTCAAAGAATATGATGAGAAAACTATGGCAAGGTTCTTGAATGGACTCAACCATCCTATCAAGAAGATCGCCGACTTCCAACCATACTCGAACCTCATCGAGCTAGTGCATCAAGCTACCAAAGGAGAACGGCAAGTACAAGATGACTTCAAGTATGCCAAGTTCTCATCCAAGTCCTATGGCCTCTCCAACAATCAAGCTTCGACGACTCCAACACCTTCTACCTCAACCAAGCCTTCTACAAGCAATGGCGACAAGTCAAGTTACAAGAAAGCTTCGACAAGCTCAAGTTGTCCTCCTACTACAAGCAACTTCAAGAAAGCTCCATCATCATCTACTCCACCTGATGAGACCATCAAGAAAAGTTCTATCAAATGCTTCACATGCGGAGGCCGAGGCCACAAGTCCTTCGAGTGCACAAACAAGTGCACCATGATCCTCAACAACGAAGGAACCTATGACTCCATGAGTGAAGGAGAAATGGAAGATCTTGAGCAAGTGGCCATGCACCGACAAGTGAACAATGACGATGAAGATGACCAAGTCTTTTGCGATGAAGATTCAAGTCCCGCTCTTGTTGTCTCCAAGGTCTTGACCCTTCAACATCAACAAGACGAAGATCAAAGATGCCATATCTTCCACACAAAGGCCGGCATCAATGGACGTTCCGTCAAGGTCATCATCGATGGAGGTAGTTGCCACAACTTAGCAAGTGAAGAACTATGCTCCAAGCTCCAATTGGTCAAGATGAAGCACCCTCACCCCTACAAGGTTCAATGGCTAAGCGACACCGGCACCATACAAGTCGAGCATAGAGTACAAGTCTCTTTCAAGATCGACGCCTATGAAGACACATTGGAATGTGATGTCCTTCCGATGACCGTTTTCCACCTCCTCCTTGGACGGCCATGGCAATTTGACCGTGGTGTCATTCACAATGGGCGTACAAATCACTATAGCTTCAAGATGAAAGGGAAAGAGTTCGTGCTACGTCTTATGTCTCCAAGCCAAGTGCTCGCCGACAAGCAAGCCACCCATCATGGAGAAAATAGTGAGAGAGCGACCCACCAAAAAGAGAGTGAGCGCCACAAGCCCAAATTGAGTGCCTCCACGATGAGCGACAAGAAAAACTTAGTTCTCTTTGCCACCAAACGTGAGATGAGAGAAGTGTGTGAGAACCCATCAAGTGTCCTACACTATGTCCTATTGTGCAAGGACTGTTGGGGAACGTTGCAGAAAACAAAAATTTTCCTACGGTTTCACCAAGATCCATCTAGGAGTTCATCTAGCAACGAGTGATCGGATTGCATCTACATACCTTTGTAGATCACGCGCGGAAGCGTTCAAAGAACGGGGATGAGGAAGGCGTACTCGACGTGATCCAAATCACCGGAGATCCTAGTGCCGAACGGACGGCACCTCCGTGTTCAACACACGTACGGTCAGCGTGATGTCTCCTCCTTCTTGATCCAGCAAGGGGAAGGAGAGGTTGAGGAAGATGGCTCCAGCAGCAGCACGACGGCGTGGTGGTGGTGGAGCTGCAGTACTCCGTCAGGGCTTCGCCAAGCTCTACGGAGGAGGAGGAGGTGTTGGAGAGGGAGAGGGAGGCGACAGGGCTTAGGTGTGGCTGCCCTCCCTTCCCCCCACTATATATAGGGCCAAGGGAGAGGGGGAGTGCAGCCTTGGCCCTTCCTCCAAGGAAGGGTGCGGCCAGGGAGGAGTCCATCCTCCCCAAGGCACCTAGGAGGTGCCTTCCCCCTTTAGGACTCTTCCTTTCCCTCATCTCTTGGCGCATGGGCCTCTTGGGGCTAGTGCCCTTGGCCCATATAGGCCAAGGCGCACACCCCTACAGCCCATGTGGCCCCCCGGGGCAGGTGGACCCCCTTGGTGGACCCCCGGACCCCTTTCGGCACTCCCGATACAATACTGATAATGTGCGAAACCTTTCCGGTGACCAAAACAAGACTTCCCATATATAATTCTTTACCTTCGGACCATTCCGGAACTCCTCGTGACGTCCGGGATCTCATCCGGGACTCCGAACAACATTCGGGTTACTGCATATACATATCCCTACAACCCTAGCGTCACCGAACCTTAAGTGTGTAGACCCTACGGGTTCGGGAGACATGTAGACATGACCGAGATCGCTCTCCGGTCAATAACCAACAGCGGGATCTGGATACCCATGTTGGCTCCCACATGCTCCTCGATGATCTCATCGGATGAACCACGATGTCGAGGATTCAAGCAACCCCGTATACAATTCCCTTCGTCAATCGGTATGTTACTTGCCCGAGATTCGATCGTCGGTATCCCAATACCTCGTTCAATCTCGTTACCGGCAAGTCACTTTACTCGTACCGTAATGCATGATCCCGTGACCAGACACTTGGTCACTTTGAGCTCATTATGATGATGCATTACCGAGTGGGCCCAGTGATACCTCTCCGTCACACGGAGTGACAAATCCCAGTCTTGATCCATGTCAACCCAACAGACATTTTCGGAGATACCCGTAGTATACCTTTATAGTCACCCAGTTACGTTGTGACGTTTGGTACACCCAAAGCACTCCTAACGTATCCGGGAGTTACACGATCTCATGGTCTAAGGAAAAGATACTTGACATTGGAAAACTCTAGCAAACGAACTATACGATCTTGTGCTATGTTTAGGATTGGGTCTTGTCCATCACATCATTCTCCTAATGATGTGATCTCGTTATCAATGACATCCAATGTCCATAGTCAAGAAACCATGACTATCTATTGATCAACGAGCTAGTCACCTAGAGGCTTACTAGGGACATGTTGGTGTCTATTATTCACACATTTATTACGATTTCCGGATAACACAATTATAGCATGAATAAAGACAATTATCATGAATAAGGAAATATAATAATAATGCTTTTATTATTGCCTCTAGGGCATATTTCCAACAGTCTCCCACTTGCACTAGAGTCAATAATCTAGTTACATTGTGATGAATCGAACATCCATGGAATTCTGGTGTTGATCATGTTTTGCTCTAGGGAGAGGTTTAGTCAACGGATCTGCTACATTCAGGTCCGTATGTACTTTACAAATATCTATGTCTCCATCTTGAACATTTTCATGAATGGAGTTGAAGCGACGCTTGATGTGCCTGGTCTTCTTGTGAAACCTGGGCTCCTTGGCAAGTGCAATAGCTCCAGTGTTGTCACAGAAGAGTTTGATTGGCCCCGACGCATTGGGTATGACTCCTAGGTCGGTGATGAACTCCTTCACCCAAATTGCTTCATGCGCTGCCTCCGAGGCTGCCATGTACTCCGCTTCACATGTAGATCCCGCCATGATGCTCTGCTTGCAACTGCACCAGCTTACTGCCCCACCATTCAAAATATACACGTATCCGGTTTGTGACTTAGAGTCATCCAGATCTGTGTCGAAGCTAGCGTCGACGTAACCTTTTACGACGAGCTCTTCGTCACCTCCATAAACGAGAAACATTTCCTTAGTCCTTTTCAGGTACTTCAGGATATTCTTGACCGTTGTCCAGTGTTCCTTGCCGGGATTACTTTGGTACCTTCCTACCAAACTTACGGCAAGGTTTACATCAGGTCTGGTACACAACATGGCATACATAATAGACCCTATGGCTGAGGCATAGGGGATGACACTCATCTCTTCTATATCTTCTGCCATGGTCGGACATTGAGTTGAGCTCAATTTCACACCTTGCAATACAGGCAAGAACCCCTTCTTAGACTGATCCATATTGAACTTCTTCAATATCTTGTCAAGGTATGTGCTTTGTGAAAGACCTATGAGGCGTCTTGATCTATCTCTGTAGATCTTGATGCCTAATATATAAGCAGCTTCTCCAAGGTCCTTCATTGAAAAACTCTTATTCAAGTAGGCCTTAATGCTGTCCAAAAGCTCTAAATCATTTCCCATCAAAAGTATGTCATCTACATATAATATGAGAAATGCTACAGAGCTCCCACTCACTTTCTTGTAAACGCAGGCTTCTCCATAAGTCTGCATAAACCCAAACGCTTTGATCATCTCATCAAAGCAAATGTTCCAACTCCGACATGCTTGCACCAGCCCATAAATCGAGCGTTGGAGCTTGCACACCTTGTCAGCATATTTAGGATCGACAAAACCTTCCGGCTGCATCATATACAATTCTTCCTTAAGGAAACCATTAAGGAATGCCGTTTTGACGTCCATTTGCCATATCTCATAATCGTAGAATGTGGCAATTGCTAACATGATTCCGACGGACTTTAGCTTCGCTACCGGTGAGAAAGTCTCATCGTAGTCAACCCCTTGAACTTGTCGATAACCTTAGCGACAAGCCAAGCTTCATAGATGGTCACATTACCATCCGCGTTTGTCTTCTTCTTAAAGATCCATTTATTTTCTATGGCTCGCCTCTCTACGGGCAAGTCAGTCAAAGTCCATACTTTGTTTTCATACATGGATCCTATCTCGGATTTCATGGCTTCCAGCCATTTGTCGGAATCCGGGCCCGCCATCACTTCTTCATAGTTCGAAGGTTCACCGTTGTCTAACAACATGATTTCCAAGATAGGGTTGCCGTACCAATCTGATGCGGAACGTGTCCTTGTGGACCTTCGAATTTCAGTAGGAGCTTGATCAGAAGTATCCTGATCATCATCATCAACTTCCTCTCTAGTCAGTGCAGGCACCTCAGGAACATTTTCTTGAGTTGCGCCATTTTCCGGTTCAAGAGGTAATACTTCATAAAGTTCTACTTTCCTCCCACTTACTTCTTTCGAGAGAAACTCCTTCTCTAGAAAGGATCCATTCTTGGCAACAAAGATCTTGCCTTTGGATCTGAGGTAGAAGGTATACCCAATAGTTTCTTTAGGGTATCCTATGAAGACGCATTTTTCCGACTTGGGTTCGAGCTTTTCAGGTTGAAGTTTCTTGACATAAGCATCGCATCCCCAAACTTTTAGAAACGACAGCTTAGGTTTCTTCCCAAACCATAATTCATATGGTGTCGTCTCAACGGATTTCGACAGAGCCCTATTTAAAGTGAATGCGGCAGTCTCTAAAGCATAGCCCCAAAAAGATAGCGGTAAATCGGTAAGAGACATCATAGATCGCACCATATCTAATAGAGTGCGATTACGATGTTCAGACATACCATTACGCTGAGGTGTTCCAGGCGGCGTGAGTTGTGAAACTATTCCACATTTTCTTAAGTGTGTGCCAAACTCGTGACTCAAGTATTCTCCTCCACGATCTGATCGTAGGAACTTGATTTCCTGTCACGTTGATTCTCAACCTCACTCTGAAATTTCTTGAACTTTTCAAAGGTCTCAGACTTGTGTTTCATTAAGTAGACATACCCATATCTACTCAAGTCATCAGTGAGGGTGAGAACATAACGATAGCCACCGCGAGCCTCAACACTCATTGGACTGCACACATCAGTATGTATGATTTCCAATAAGTTGGTTGCTCGCTCCATTGTTCCTGAGAACGGAGTCTTGGTCATTTTACCCATGAGGCATGGTTCGCACGTGTCAAATGATTCGTAATCAAGAGACTCTAAAAGTCCATCGGCATGGAGCTTCTTCATGCGTTTGACACCTATGTGACCAAGGCGGCAGTGCCACAAGTATGTGGGACTATCATTATCAATGTTACATCTTTTGGTACTCACACTATGAACATGTGTAGCATTACGCTCGAGATTCATTAAGAATAAACCATTCACCATCGGAGCATGACCATAAAACATATCTCTCATATAAATAGAACAACCATTATTCTCGGATTTAAATGAGTAGCCATCTCGAATTAAACGAGATCCTGATACAATGTTCATGCTCAAAGCTGGCACTAAATAACAATTATTAAGGTTTAAAACTAATCCCGAAGGTAAATGTAGAGGTAGCGTGCCGATGGCGATCACATTGACCTTGGAACCATTCCCGATGCGCATCGTCACCTCGTCCTTCGCCAGTCTCCGCTTATTCCGCAGCTCCTGTTTTGAGTTACAAATGTGAGCAACCGCACCGGTATCAAATACCCAGGAGCTACTACGAGTACTAGTAAGGTACACATCAATTACATGTATATCACATATACCTTTCGTTTTGCCGGCCTTCTTGTCCGCTAAGTATTTGGGGCAGTTCCGCTTCCAGTGACCACTTTCTTTGCAATAAAAGCACTCAGTCTCGGGCTTGGGTCCATTCTTTGGCTTCTTCCCGGCAGCTTGCTTGCCAGGCGTGGAAACTCCCTTGCCGTCCTTCTTGAAAGCTTTCTTTCCCTTGCCCTTCTTGAACTTAGTGGTTTCATTCACCATCAACACTTGATGTTCCTTTTTGACTTCTACCTCTGCTGATTTCAGCATTGCAAATACTTCAGGAATGGTCTTTTCCATCCCCTGCATATTGAAGTTCATCACAAAGCTCTTGTAGCTCGGTGGAAGCGACTGAAGGATTCTGTCAATGACCGCGTCATCCGGGAGATTAACTCCCAGCTGAGTCAAGCGGTTATGCAACCCAGACATAGTGAGTATGTGCTCACTGACAGAACTGTTTTCCTCCATCTTACAGCTGAAGAACTTGTCGGAGACTTGATATCTCTCGACCCGGGCATGAGCTTGGAAAACCATTTTCAGCTCTTCGAACGTCTCATATGCTCCGTGTCTCTCAAAACGCTTTTGGAGCCCCGGCTCTAAGCTGTAAAGCATGCCGCACTGAACGAGGGAGTAGTCATCGGTACGTGCCTGCCAAGCGTTCATAACGTCTTGTTCTGTAGGGAGAACAGGTGCGTCACCTAGCGGTGCTTGTAGGACATAATCTTTCTTGGCAGCTATGAGGATGATCCTCAATTTCCGGACCCAGTCCGTGTAGTTGCTGCCATTGTCTTTCAGCTTGGTTTTCTCTAGGAACGCGTTGAAGTTGAGGACTACGTTGGCCATTTGATCTACAAGACATATTGTAAAAAATTTAGACTAAGTTCATGATAATTAAGTTCATCTAATCAAATTATTCAATGAACTCCCACTTAGATAGACATCCCTCTAGTAATCTAAGTATAACATGATCCGAGTTAACTAGGCCGTGTCTGATCATCACGTGAGACAGACTAGTCAACATCGGTGAACATCTTCATGTTGATCGTATCTTCTATACGACTCATGCTCGACCTTTCGGTCTTCTGTGTTCCGAGGCCATGTCTGTACATGCTAGGCTCGTCAAGTCAACCTAAGTGTTTGCATGTGTAAATCTGTCTTACACCCGTTGTATGTGAACGTTAGAATCTAACACCCGATCATCACGTGGTGCTTCGAAACAACGAACTGTCGCAACGGTGCACAGTTAGGGGGGACACTTTCTTGAAATTATTATGAGGGATCATCTTATTTACTACCGTCGTTCTAAGTAAACAAGATGCAGAAACATGATAAACATCACATGCAATCAAACAATAATAGTGACATGATATGGCCAATATCACATAGCTCCTTTGATCTCCATCTTGGGGCTCCATGATCATCTTGTCACCGGCATGACACCATGATCTCCATCATCATGATCTCCATCATCATGTCTCCATGAAGTTGCTCGCCAACTATTACTTCTACTACTACGGCTAACGCGTTTAGCAATAAAGTAAAGTAATTTACATGGCGTTTCTCAATGACACGCAGGTCATACAAAAATAAAGACAACTCCTATGGCTCCTGCCGGTTGTCATACTCATCGACATGCAAGTCGTGATTCTTATTACAATAGCATGAACATCTCATACATCACATATATATCATTCATCATTCATCACAACTTTGGCCATATCACATCACAGAACACTTGCTGCAAAAACAAGTTAGACGTCCTCTAATTGTTGTTGCAAGTTTTACGTGGCTGCAAAAGGGTTCTAGCAAGAACGTTTTCTTACCTACGTGAAAGCCACAACGTGATTTGTCAACTTCTATTTACCCTTCATAAGGACCCTTTTCATCGAATCCGCTCCAACTAAAGTGGGAGAGACAGACACCCGCCAGCCACCTTATGCAACTTGTGCATGTTAGTTGGTGGAACCGGTCTCACATAAGCGTACGTGTAAGGTTGGTCCGGGCTGCTTCATCCCACAATACCGTTGAAGCAAGATAAGACTAGTAGCGGCAAGAAAGTTGACAACATCAACGCCCACAACAAATTGTGTTCTACTCGTGCAAGAGAACTACGCATAGACCTAGCTCATGATGCCACTGTTGGGGAACGTTGCAGAAAACAAAAATTTTCCTACGGTTTCACCAAGATCCATCTAGGAGTTCATCTAGCAACGAGTGATCGGATTGCATCTACATACCTTTGTAGATCACGCGCGGAAGCATTCAAAGAACGGGGATGAGGAAGGCGTACTTGACGTGATCCAAATCACCGGAGATCCTAGTGCCGAACGGACGGCACCTCCGTGTTCAACACACGTACGGTCAGCGTGACATCTCCTCCTTCTTGATCCAGCAAGGGGAAGGAGAGGTTGAGGAAGATGGCTCCAGCAGCAGCATGACGGCTGGTGGTGGTGGAGCTGCAGTACTCCGTCAGGGCTTCGCCAAGCTCTACGGAGGAGGAGGAGGTGTTGGAGAGGGAGAGGGAGGCGCCAGGGCTTAGGTGTGGCTGCCCTCCCTTCCCCCAACTATATATAGGGCCAAGGGAGAGGGGGGCGCAGCCTTGGCCCTTCCTCCAAGGAAGGGTGCGGCCAGGGAGGAGTCCATCCTCCCCAAGGCACCTAGGAGGTGCCTTCCCCCTTTAGAACTCTTCCTTTCCCTCATCTCTTGGCGCATGGGCCTCTTGGGGCTGGTGCCCTTGGCCCATATAGGCCAAGGCGCACACCCCTACAGCCCATGTGGCCCCCCGGGGCAGGTGGACCCCCGGACCCCTTTCGGCACTCCCGGTACAATACCGATAATGCGTGAAACCTTTCCGGTGACCAAAACAAGACTTCCCATATATAATTCTTTACCTCGGACCATTCCGGAACTCCTCGTGATGTCCGGGATCTCATCCGGGACTCCGAACAACATTCGGGTTACTGCATATACATATCCCTACAACCCTAGCGTCACCGAACCTTAAGTGTGTAGACCCTACGGGTTCGGGAGACATGTAGACATGACCGAGATCGCTCTCCGGTCAATAACCAACAGCGGGATCTGGATACCCATGTTGGCTCCCACATGCTCCTCGATGATCTCATCGGATGAACCACGATGTCGAGGATTCAAGCAACCCCGTATACAATTCCCTTCGTCAATCGGTATGTTACTTGCCCGAGATTCGATCGTCGGTATCCCAATACCTCGTTCAATCTCGTTACCGGCAAGTCACTTTACTCGTACTGTAATGCATGATCCCATGACCAGACACTTGGTCACTTTGAGCTCATTATGATGATGCATTACCGAGTGGGCCCAGTGATACCTCTCCGTCACACGGAGTGACAAATCCCAGTCTTGATCCGTGTCAACCCAACAGACACTTTCGGAGATACCCGTAGTATACCTTTATAGTCACCCAGTTACGTTGTGACGTTTGGTACACCCAAAGCACTCCTAACGTATCCGGGAGTTACACGATCTCATGGTCTAAGGAAAAGATACTTGACATTGGAAAACTCTAGCAAACGAACTATACGATCTTGTGCTATGTTTAGGATTGGGTCTTGTCCATCACATCATTCTCCTAATGATGTGATCTCGTTGTCAATGACATCCAATGTCCATAGTCAGGAAACCATGACTATCTGTTGATCAACGAGCTAGTCACCTAGAGGCTTACTAGGGACATGTTGGTGTCTATTATTCACACATGTATTACGATTTCCGGATAACACAATTATAGCATGAATAAAGACAATTATCATGAATAAGGAAATATAATAATAATGCTTTTATTATTGCCTCTAGGGCATATTTCCAACAAGGACGAGGTCACAAAAACTAACAACTCTCACGATCTACCTGTGGTGTTATCTTCTCTATTGCAGGAATTCCAAGATGTTTTCGCGTAGCTCCACTACGAGGCATTGAGCACCGAATTGATCTCATCCCCGGAGCGCCGCTTCCCAACAAAGCTCCATACCGTGTCAACCCCGAAGAAACCAAAGAAATACAAAGGCAAGTAAAGCATCTCATAGACCATGGACATGTGCGTGAAAGTTTGAGTCCTTGTGTCGTACCGGTCATTCTTGTGCCAAAACGTGACGGTAGCTTTCGCATGTGCTCCGATTGTAGACCTATCAATGCTATCACTGTTTGATATAGGTACCCCATTCCATGCCTCGATGATATGCTTGATGAACTTAGCGGTGCCACTATCTTTTCAAAAATTGATCTTAAAAGTGGTTACTATCAAATCCGCATACAAGAGGGTGATGAATGGAAAACCGCTTTCAAAACAAAGTTTGGTCTCTATGAGTGGTTAGTCATGCCTATGGGTTTATCGGAAGCACCCGGTACTTTCATGCGTCTTATGCATTACGTGTTTCGCCCTTACATTGGTGAATTTGTTGTTGTCTACTTTGATGATATCCTTGTGTTTAGAAAATCTCTCAAAGAGCATGTCACCCACCTTCGAACCGTGCTACAAACTCTTCGAAAAGAGCAACTTTATGTTAATATGGAAAAATGCCTATTTGGCGTTGACAAGCTTGTTTTCTTGGGTTTCGTAGTTTCTTCTAAGGGTGTTCATGTTGATGAATCTAAGATCAATGCTACTAAAACTTGGCCCCAACCAACCAATTTGCAACAAGTGCGTAGTTTTCTTGGTTTAGCCGGTTTCTACCATAGATTTGTGAAGGATTTTAGCACCATTGCTTCACCTTTGCATGCTTTGAGTAAGAAAAATGCACCATTTGTTTGGGGAACATCTCAAGATATTGCTTTCAATGAGCTTAAGAATTTGTTTACGCATGCTCCCGTGCTTGCATTACCCTGAAGGAAATATGCCCTAGAGGCAATAATAATGTTATTATTTTATTTCCTTATATCATGATAAATGTTTATTATTCATGCTAGAATTGTATTATCCGGAAACATAATACTTGTGTGAATACATAGACAAACTAAACGTCACTAGTATGCCTCTACTTGACTAGCTCGTTAATCAAAGATGGTTATGTTTCCTAACCATAGACATGTGTAGTCATTTGATTAACGGGATCACATTATTAGGAGAATGATGTGATTGACATGACCCATTCCATTAGCTTAGCACCCGATCGATTAGTATGTTGCTATTGCTTTCTTCATGACTTATACATGTTCCTATGACTATAAGATTATGCAACTCCCATTTGCCGGAGGAATACTTTGTGTGCTACCAAACGTCACAACATAACTCGTGATTATAAAGGAGCTCTATAGGTGTCTCCAAAGGTAAACGTTGGGTTGGCGTATTTCGAGATTAGGATTTGTCACTCCGATTGTCGGAGAGGTATCTCTGGGCCCTCTCGGTAATACACATCACATAAGTCTTGCAAGCATTGCAACTAATGAGTTAGTTGCGAGATGATGTATTACGAAATGAGTAAAGAGACTTGCCGGTAACGAGATTGAACTAGGTATTGAGATACCGACGATCGAATCTCGGGCAAGTAACATACCGATGACAAAGGGAACAACGTATGTTGTTATGCGGTCTGACCAATAAAGATCTTCATAGAATATGTGGGAGCCAATATGAGCATCCAGGTTCCGCTATTGGTTATTGATCGGAGACGTGTCTCGGTCATGTCTACATTGTTCTCGAACCCGTAGGGTCCGCACGCTTAAGGTTTCGATGACAGTTATATTATGAGTTTATGAGTTTTGATGTACCAAAGTTAGTTCGGAGTCCCGGATGTGATCACGGACATAACGAGGAGTCTCGAAATGGTCGAGACATAAATATTGATATATTGGATGGCTATATTCGGACACCGGAAGTGTTCTGGGTGATTTCGGAGGAAACCGGAGTACCACAGGGTTACCGGACCCCCCCGGGAGAAGTAATGGGCCATATGGGCCTTAGTGGAGAGAGAGAAGGGCAGCAAGGGTGGGCCGCGCGCCTCCTCCCCCCTTGGTCCGAATTGGACTAGGAGAGAGGGGCGGCGCCCCCTCTTTCCTTCTCCCTCCCCACTTCCTTCCCCCTCCTAGTAGGAGTCCTACTCCTACTAGGAGGAGGACTCCTCCTTGGCGCGCCTATAGGGCCGACCGGCCTCCTCCCCTTGCTCCTTTATATATGGGGGCAGGGGGCACCCATAGACACACAAGTTGATCCACGTGATCGTTTTCCTAGCCGTGTGTGGTGCCCCCTTCCACCATAATCCTCGATAATATTGTAGCGGTGCTTAGGCGAAGCCCTGTGACGGTAGAACATCAAGATCGTCACCACGCCATCGTGCTGACGGAACTCTTCCCCGACACTTTGCTGGATCGGAGTCCGGGGATCGTCATCGAGCTGAACGTATGCTAAAACTCGGAGGTGCCGTAGTTTCGGTGCTTGATCGGTCGGGCCATGAAGACGTATGACTACATCAACCGCGTTATCATAACGCTTCCGCTGCCGGTCTACTAGGGTACGTAGATCACACTCTCCCCTCTCGTTGCTATGCATCACCATAATCTTGCGTGTGCGTAGGAAATTTTTTGAAATTACTATGTTCCCCAACAGTGGCATCCGAGGCTAGGTTTTATGTGTTGATGTTATATGCACGAGTAGAACACAAGTGAGTTGTGGGCGATATAAGTCATACTGCTTACCAGCATGTCATACTTTGGTTCGGCGGTATTGTTGGACGAAGCGGCCCGGACCGACATTACGCGTACGCTTACGCGAGACCGGTTCTCCCGACGTGCTTTGCACAAAGGTGGCTAGCGGGTGTCAGTTTCTCCAACTTTAGTTGAACCGAGTGTGGCTACGCCCGGTCGTTGCGAAGGTTAAAACAGCACCAACTTGACAAACTATCGTTGTGGTTTTGATGCGTAGGTAAGATTGGTTCTTGCTTAAGCCCGTAGCAGCCACGTAAAACTTGCAACAACAAAGTAGAGGACGTCTAACTTGTTTTTGCAGGGCATGTTGTGATGTGATATGGTCAAGACATGATGCTAAATTTTATTGTATGAGATGATCATGTTTTGTAACCAAGTTATCGGCAACTGGCAGGAGCCATATGGTTGTCACTTTATTGTATGCAATGCAATTGCGCTGTAATGCTTTACTTTATCACTAAGCGGTAGCGATAGTAGTGGAGGCATAAGATTGGCGAGACGACAACGATGCTACGATGGTGATCAAGGTGTCGCGCCGGTGATGATGGTGATCACGACGGTGCTTCGAAGATGGAGATCACAAGCACAAGATGATGATGGCCATATCATATCACTTATCTTGATTGCATGTGATGTTTATCTTTTATGCATCTTATCTTGCTTTGATTGACGGTAGCATTTTAAGATGATCTCTCACTAATTATCAAGAAGTGTTCTCCCTGAGTATGCACCGTTGCGAAAGTTCTTCGTGCTGAGACACCACGTGATGATCGGGTGTGATAGGCTCTACGTTCAAATGCAACGGGTGCAAAATAGTTGCACACGCGGAATACTCAGGTTATACTTGACGAGCCAAGCATATACAGATATGGCCTCGGAACACAGAGACCGAAAGGTCGAGCGTGAATCATATAGTAGATATGATCAACATAGTGATGTTCACCAATGAAACTACTCCATCTCACGTGATGATCGGACATGGTTTAGTTGATTTGGATCACGTAATCACTTAGAGGATTAGAGGGATGTCTATCTAAGTGGGAGTTCTTTAGTAATATGATTAATTGAACCTAAATTTATCATGAACTTAGTACCTGATAGTATCTTGCTTATGTTTGATTATAGATAGATGGCCCGTGCTGTTGTTCCGTTGAATTTTAATGTGTTCCTTGAGAAAGCAAAGTTGAAAGATGATGGTAGCAATTACACGGACTGGGTCCGTAACTTGAGGATTATCCTCATTGCTGTACAGAAGAATTACGTCCTGGAAGCACCGCTGGGTGCCAGGCCTGCTGCTGGAGCAACACCAGATGTTATGAACGTCTGGCAGAGCAAAGCTGATGACTACTCGATAGTTCAGTGTGCTATGCTTTACGGCTTAGAATCGGGACTTCAACGACGTTTTGAACGTCATGCAGCATATGAGATGTTCCAGGAGTTGAAGTTAATATTTCAAGCAAATGCCCGGATTGAGAGATATGAAGTCTCCAATAAGTTCTATAGTTGCAAGATGGAGGAGAACAGTTCTGTCAGTGAGCATATACTCAAAATGTCTGGGTATAATAATCACTTGATTCAATTGGGAGTTAATCTTCCAGATGATTGTGTCATTGACAGAATTCTCCAATCACTGCCACTAAGCTACAAGAGCTTCGTGATGAACTATAATATGCAAGGGATGAATAAGACTATTCCCGAGCTCTTCGCAATGCTGAAAGCTGCGGAGGTAGAAATCAAGAAGGAGCATCAAGTGTTGATGGTCAACAAGACCACTAGTTTCAAGAAAAAGGGCAAAGGAAAGAAGAAGGGGAACTTCAAAAAGAACAGCAAGCAAGTTGCTACTCAAGAGAAGAAACCCAAACCTGGACCTAAGCCTGAAACTGAGTGCTTCTACTGCAAGCAGACTGGTCACTGGAAGCGGAACTGCCCCAAGTATTTGGCGAATAAGAAGGATGGCAAGGTGAACAAAGGTATATGTGATATACACGTTATTGATGTGTACCTTACTAATGCTCGCAGTAGCACCTGGGTATTTGATACTGGTTCTGTTGCTAACATTTGCAACTCGAAACAGGGACTACGGATTAAGCGAAGATTGGCTAAGGACGAGGTGACGATGCGCGTGGGAAATGGTTCCAAAGTCGATGTGATCGCGGTCGGCATGCTACCTCTACATCTACCTTCGGGATTAGTATTAGACCTAAATAATTGTTATTTGGTGCCAACGTTAAGCATGAACATTATATCTGGATCTTGTTTGATGCGAGACGGTTATTCATTTAAATCAGAGAATAATGGTTGTTCTATTTATATGAGTAATATCTTTTATGGACATGCACCCTTAAAGAGTGGTTTATTCTTATTAAATCTCGATAGTAGTGACACACATATTCATAATGTTGAAGCCAAAAGATGCAGAGTTGATAATGATAGTGCAACTTATTTGTGGCACTGCCATTTGGGTCATATCGGTGTAAAGCGCATGAAGAAACTCCATACTGATGGACTTTTTGAACCACTTGATTATGAATCACTTGGTACTTGCGAACCGTGCCTTATGGGTAAGATGACAAAAACACTGTTCTCCGGTACTATGGAGAGAGCAACAGATTTGTTGGAAATCATACATACAGATGTATGTGGTCCGATGAATGTTGAGGCTCGTGGCGAATATCGTTATTTTCTCACCTTCACAAATGACTTAAGCAGATATGGGTATATCTACTTAATGAAACATAAGTCTGAAACGTTTGAAAAGTTCAAAGAATTTCAAAGTGAAGTTGAAAATCATCGTAACAAGAAAATAAAATTCCTACGATCTGATCGTGGAGGAGAATATTTGAGTTACGAGTTTGGTGTACATTTGAAACAATGCGGAATAGTTTCGCAACTCATGCCACCCGGAACACCACAGCATAATGGTGTGTCCGAACGTCGTAATCGTACTTTACTAGATATGGTGCGATCTATGGTGTCTCTTACTGATTTACCGCTATCGTTTTGGGGATATGCTCTAGAGATGGCCGCATTCGCGTTAAATAGGGCACCATCAAAATCCGTTGAGACGACGCCTTATGAACTGTGGTTTGGCAAGAAACCAAAGTTGTCGTTTCTAAAAGTTTGGGGTTGCGATGCTTATGTGAAAAAGCTTCAACCTGATAAGCTCGAACCCAAATCGGAGAAATGTGTCTTCATAGGATATCCAAAGGAAACTATTGGATACACCTTCTATCACAGATCCGAAGGCAAGACTTTTGTTGCTAAATTCGGAAACTTTCTAGAGAAGGAGTTTCTCTCGAAAGAAGTGAGTGGGAGGAAAGTAGAACTTGATGAGGTAACTGTACCTGCTCCCTTATTGGAAAGTAGTACATCACAGAAACCAGTTTCTGTGACACCTACACCAATTAGTGAGGAAGCTAATGATGATGATCATGAAACTTCAGAACAAGATACTACTGAACCTCGTAGATCAACCAGAGTAAGATCTGCACCAGAGTGGTACGGTAATCCTGTTCTGGAAGTCATGCTACTAGATCATGATGAACCTACGAACTATGAAGAAGCGATGGTGAGCCCAGATTCTGCAAAATGGCTTGAAGCCATGAAATCTGAGATGGGATCCATGTATGAGAACAAAGTATGGACTTTGGTTGACTTGCCAAATGATCGGCAAGCAATTGAGAATAAATGGATCTTCAAGAAGAAGACTGACGCTGATGGTAATATTACTGTCTACAAAGCTCGACTTGTAGCAAAAGGTTTTCGACAAGTTCAAGGGATTGACTACGATGAGACCTTCTCACCCGTAGCGATGCTTAAGTCTGTCCGAATCATGTTAGCAATTGCCGCATTTTATAATTATGAAATTTGGCAGATGGATGTCAAAACTGCATTCCTGAATGGATTTCTGGAAGAAGAGTTGTATATGATGCAACCGGAAGGTTTTGTCGATCCAAAGGGAGCTAACAAAGTGTGCAAGCTCCAGCGATCCATTTATGGACTGGTGCAAGCTTCTCGGAGTTGGAATAAATGCTTTGATAGTGTGATCAAAGCATTTGGTTTTGTACAGACTTTTGGAGAAGCCTGTATTTACAAGAAAGTGAGTGGGAGCTTTATAGCATTTCTGATATTATATGTAGATGACATATTACTAATCGGAAATGATATAGAATTTCTGAATAGCATAAAGGGATACTTGAATAAGAGTTTTTCGATGAAAGACCTCGGTGAAGCTGCTTACATATTGGGCATTAAGATCTATAGAGATAGATCAAGACGCTTAATTGGACTTTCACAAAGCACATACCTTGACAAAATTTTGAAGAAGTTCAAAATGGATCAAGCAAAGAAAGGATTCTTGTCTGTGTTACAAGGTGTGAAATTGAGTAAGACTCAATGTCCAACCAATGCAGAAGATAGAGAGAAAATGAAAGATGTTCCCTATGCTTCAGCCATAGGCTCTATCATGTATGCAATGTTGTGTACCAGACCTGATGTGTGTCTTGCTATAAGTCTAGCAGGGAGGTACCAAAGTAATCCAGGAGTGGATCACTGGACAGCGGTCAAGAACATCCTGAAATACCTGAAAAGGACTAAGGATATGTTTCTCATATATGGAGGTGACAAAGAGCTCATCGTAAATGGTTACGTTGATGCAAGCTTTGACACTGATCAGGACGATTCTAAATCGCAAACCGGATACGTGTTTACATTAAATGGTGGAGCTGCCAGTTGGTGCAGTTCTAAACAAAGCGTTGTGGCGGGATCTACATGTGAAGCGGAGTATATAGCTGCTTCGGAAGCAGCAAACAAAGGAGTCTGGATGAAGGAGTTCATATCCGATCTAGGTGCCATACCTAGTGCATCGGGTCCAATGAAAATCTTTTGTGACAATACTGGTGCAATTGCCTTGGCAAAGGAATCCAGATTTCACAAAAGAACCAAGCACATCAAGAGACGCTTCAATTCCATCCGGGATCTAGTCCAGGTGGGAGACATAGAGATTTGCAAGATACATACGGATCTGAATGTTGCAGACCCGTTGACTAAGCCTCTTCCACGAGCAAAACATGATCAGCACCAAAGCTCCATGGGTGTTAGAATCATTACTGTGTAATCTAGATTATTGACTCTAGTGCAAGTGGGAGACTAAAGGAAATATGCCCTAAAGGCAATAATAATGTTATTATTTTATTTCCTTATATCATGATAAATATTTATTATTCATGCTAGAATTGTATTATCCGGAAACATAATACTTGTGTGAATACATAGACAAACTAAACGTCACTAGTATGCCTCTACTTGACTAGCTCGTTAATCAAAGATGGTTATGTTTCCTAACCATAGACATGTGTTGTCATTTGATTAACGGGGTCGCATTATTAGGAGAATGATGTGATTGACATGACCCATTCCATTAGCTTAGCACCCGATCGTTTAGTATGTTGCTATTGCTTTCTTCATGACTTATACATGTTCCTATGACTATGAGATTATGCAACTCCCGTTTGCCGGAGGAACACTTTGTGTGCTACCAAACGTCACAACGTAACTGGGTGATTATAAAGGAGCTCTACAGGTGTCTCCAAAGGTAAATGTTGGGTTGGCGTATTTCGAGATTAGGATTTGTCACTCCGATTGTCGGAGAGGTATCTCTGGGCCCTCTCGGTAATACACATCACATAAGCCTTGCAAGCATTGCAACTAATGAGTTAGTTGCGAGATGATGTATTACGAAACGAGTAAAGAGACTTGCCGGTAACGAGATTGAACTAGGTATTGAGATACCGACGATCGAATCTCGGGCAAGTAACATACCGATGACAAAGGGAACAACGTATGTTGTTATGCGGTCTAACCGATAAAGATCTTCGTAGAATATGTGGGAGCCAATATGAGCATCCAAGTTCCGCTATTGGTTATTGACCGGAGACGTGTCTCGGTCATGTCTACATTGTTCTCGAACCCGTAGGGTCCACACGCTTAAGGTTTCGATGACAGTTATATTATGAGTTTATGAGTTTTGATGTACCGAAGTTAGTTCGGAGTCCCGGATGTGATCACGGACATAACGAGGAGTCTCGAAATGTTCGAGACATAAAGATTGATATATTGGATGGCTATATTCGGACACCGGAAGTGTTCCGGGTGATTTCGGAGGAAACCAGAGTACCGGAGGGTTACCGGAACCCCCCGGGAGAAGTAATGGGCCATATGGGCCTTAGTGGAGAGAGAGAAGGGCAGCAAGGGTGGGCTGCGCGCCTCCTCCCCCCTTGGTCCGAATTGGACTAGGAGAGAGGGGTGGCGCCCCCTCTTTCCTTCTCCCTCCCCACAGGACTCCTCCTTGGCGCGCCTATAGGGCCGGCCGGCCTCCTCCCCTTGCTCCTTTATATACGGGGGCAGGGGGCACCCCTATACACACAAGTTGATCCACGTGATCATTTTCTTAGCCGTGTGCGGTGCCCCCTTCCACCATAATCCTCAATAATATTGTAGTGATGCTTAGGCGAAGCCCTGCGACGGTAGAACATCAAGATCGTCACCACGCCGTCGTGCTGACGGAACTCTTCCACGACACTTTGCTGGATCGGAGTCCGGGGATCGTCATCGAACTGAACGTATGCTAAAACTCGGAGGTGCCGTAGTTTCGGTGCTTGATCGGTCAGGCCATGAAGACGTATGACTACATCAACCGCGTTATCATAACGCTTCCGCTGTCGGTCTACTAGGGTACATAGATCACACTCTCCCCTCTCGTTGCTATGCATCACCATGATCTTACGTGTGCGTAGGAAATTTTTTGAAATTACTACGTTCCCCAACATACCCAACTTTGACAAACCTTTCGAAAATCATTGCGATGCTAGTGGTAATGGCATAGGCGGCGTGTTAACGCAAGAGAAGCGCCCCATTGCATACTTTAGTGAGAAACTATCTGGAGCGCAACTCAATTACCCCATCTATGACAAAGAGCTATATGCTTTAGTGCGAGTTTTGCATGAATGGGAACATTACCTTCGCCCACATGAGTTCATCATCCATACCGACCATGAAACACTTAAATACCGTAAGGGTCAAACTAAGTTGAACAAGCGTCATGCTAAATGGAGTAAATTTATTGAGTCATTTCCCTATGTCATCAAGTACATTAAGGGTAAAGAAAATGTTGTGGCGGATGCGCTTTCCCATATATGCATGCTTGTCACTAACCTTGAGTTGAATGTCATTGGTTTTGAGCATATCAAAGACTTGTATGAACATGATCCTACATTCGCCATACCTTATGCCAAGTGTTTGATGCATACTTCTTGGGATCGATACTACATCAAAGATGGATATCTTATGAGAGCTAACAAACTTTGCATCCCCGAGTCCTCTTTTCGTTTGATGCTTTTGCAGGAATCTCATGGAGGCGGACTCATGGGACACTTTGGACGCGACAAGACATTTGCTACGCTCTCCAAGAACTACTTTTGGCCCAAGATGCATCGCGACGTCAATCGCTTCACCAACCGTTGTTCTACATGTCGCAAAGCTAAGTCTAAAGCCCAATATCATGGCCTCTATATGCCACTTCCAATTCCATATCAACCATGGGAAGATATTAGCATGGACTTTGTGCTTGGTTTGCCTAGAACTCGAAATGGCAAGGATTCCGTTTTTGTTGTTGTGGACCGTTTCTCCAAAATGGCTCATTTCATTCCTTGCAACAAGATAGACGATGCTTCACATATTGCAAATTTGTTTTGTAGGGAAATCTTGCGCCTTCATGGAGTGCCAAAGACGATTGTCTCGGACCGCGACGTCAAGTTCTTGAGTTACTTTTGGAAGACATTATGCGCCAAGCTTGGAATCAAGCTCTTGTTCTCTTCGGCATACCATCCACAAACCGACGGCCAAACGGAGGTCACCAACCGTACGCTCTCCACCCTACTACGAGTATTGATAAAGAAGAACATCAAGGAGTGGGAAGAGTGCCTACCCATCGTCGAGTACGCCTACAACCGAGCAAGACATTCGACTACCGGCAAGTCCCCCTTCGAGGTCGTCTATAGATTCAACCCATTGTCCCCATTGGACATTCTACCTCTACCGCTACAAGAGTGCACAAACATGGACGCGAGTGCACGAGCCAACTTCCTCAATAAGATGCATGAAGATACAAGGAACACCATCGAGCGCCAAGTACAACGACTCGCGACCAAGCTTAACGCCAACAAGCAACCCATGATGTTCCATGTTGGAGATCTTGTGTGGCTACACCTTCGCAAGGATCGCTTCCCCAATGAACGCAAGTCCAAGCTACGACCACGAGCGGATGGACCCTTCAAGGTGCTTGCACGCTACAACAACAATGCATACAAGATCGACATCCCACGCGACAAGTACTCCGTGAGCGACATCTTCAACGTCAAAGATCTCTCCCCGTACCATGGTGATGAGGATTTCGATCCGAGGTCGGATCTTTCCCAAGGGAGGGGAGATGATGCGGAGCATCCCATGATCATCCCATGGACCTACCATCGTCGCATCAAGAGCCAAGAGGACCCATGACACGAGCACGAGCCAGAGCTCTCGAGAACGAGGTGACTTCTTTCCTTAGTGATATCACATATGATCCACTTGAGACATGGTTACTATCTAAGTCCGATATGCTATGCACGATCAGGTGTCAAGAGGAGCCTCCCGAAGATGCACGTGAAGACGGACAAGCCGCCAAGTCCACGAATGAAGAGAACCAACGGAAACGGGCAAGTTCACCTTCCAGGCCCCGGACATCCGGCCCCCGGAGATGCCACCACAGCAGCCGCAGCCCAGCCAAAAAAGACTACAGGGCCCGGACATCCAGCCCCGCGCCCCGGACATCCGGCCTTCCCCGAAGCCCTGGAAATCCGGCCCTCTGCCCGGAAATCCGGCCTCGTCTATCCAGAGCCCGCAGAAGTCTTCACCGCCAGCCCGGACATCCGGCTCCCTAGCCCGGACATCCGGCCACTCTTGAAGCCCCGGACATCCGGCCCGACGCCCGGACATCCGGCCTCGCCTGTCAGTGAACAGTGAAGGGCCGAAGCCCATGTACCCTCTCGCCCCCCGGACTATATATACTTCATCCCCTTCCTCTTTCTAGGGGTAGCGTTGGTTTAGCTCATATGTGAGATAGAGCTTCGCTCATCCATACAGATCTCCTCCTCGAGAGAGACTGCGGCCCCTCTTCGGAGAAGATCGACTTGGATTCAAGACCCCCCTCTTGGGCGGCCCCATCAAGACCTCCTTCTAGGAGAAGAACCGGTTACTTTGTATCGTCCTTTGTTGACCTTGGATCATCGTGTACCTCTTTGTGTTATTTGGATCTAGCGCATGTGTAATCGAATCTTGTTGGTTTGAGTGATTCTCTCGTGTTTCCCCTCGTGTATCCCCTCGTGGTCCTCGTGTTTCTCTTTGGGATCCGCTCCTTTCGTGAAAGATCGGCCATCTAGGGTTCCACCCTACATCATAGCTGGTTTTCATTCTTTCCAAAGAATAACAGATTCAGAAGACGTGTTTATTTAATAATATTGTCAAGGGTGAGTTTCATTACACATAAGCAAAAAAATAAGGATCTCTGGTCTCTTTTAGGATTATAATTTTTTTTGTTTGACTTTTTGTATTTGTTTTGTGTTGCTTTTTTTTGTAGAAACAGTTGCTGTTGATGATGTTAGCGCTATGGGAGAGAATCTTTCTGGAAGTTCTGCCTCTGGTGTTGATCAATTTGGTGTCCAAATCTCATTTCAAGTTCAGTCATCTGAAGTTAAAAAAAGGTTTAGTCATCTGATGAGAGTTTATGACAAGCTTTAGAGAATCATGCATGAACAACTCAATTGTACGTAGTTTATTTATAGGTGCATAAGTTCACCCTTTGTCGGTCGGTACGTAGTACTACCGTCATGTGGTGTGCTCATATGTGACCATTATAGTTAGGGAAATAGGAAGAGTGTTCATTGCCGCCGCTGCCGATGGTATGTAGCTGCATCCATTTGGTCCCATGGTGGTGAGTTGCTGGTGGTTTTCATTCATGATATCGTTTGCAGCTACACTAAACAATCAGACAACGATACAAATGTTACTACTGAACATTACAATGTCATGTAGACCACAAAAGGGATACATTGCCGGTAAAACGGCATTGGAGGAAGGTAGTCATAACGACATGTACAAGGGTTAATTTATCAATGCAGATTAGCAGCCCCAAACCATGTCTACCTACGTGAAGGGTAAAACGGCATTGGAGGAAGGTACACACCACGCTCCATGGGTAAATCACCGAAAGAAATGGAGTGCCATTTACAAACAACAACCACAGCCATAGAGTCAAATCCACATCCATCATCAGACGAGAAAGAGAAGAGCAGAGATTGCGAGTACAGTATCACAGTGCCGCCCCTTTCTCCCGGATTAACAGAGCCAAGAGTTCATGCCATCCGCCACATGATTCACACGATAACATCAACAGAGATGGCACTTATTCACAGGCCAGCTTCGTGCCAAAGCTGGTGAGGCAGATGGCGAACGCCTGGTAGGCCGACAGGGGATGCCGGAAGTCCATCGTGAAGGCGTCGTCCTCGATCTTACCGAACTGGAGGATCACCGTCTCCTCGTCCCCGACGCCCCATGGGTCGCTGGTGCCGGCCAGGGCGACAAGCTGGAAGTTCTTCACGGAGGCGACCGTCACCCTGCCGTGAAAATTCAAGCACCAGCACTGCAGGTGGTCGTGCCACCGAGGCGCTTTGTTTTTTAGAGACAAGGAGCTGGAGGTGCTCGGTGGCTTCTCCTTGGATGGATCGGATGCGGTGCCCTGACCTACGGGGCACTGGATACTGCAGTGCATTCTTCTCGGCCCTCTTGATTTGAGGAAGTTGAACCTGTATGACACCTGTCCAACTTCAAGATTATCGCCTGAAACGTGTGGGCTGATTTGTTTGCTCGCAAAGCGGCGACTTGATCGGCTCTTCAAGGACTTGGCGCCGTCGTATGGTTTCTGATTGTCGTACATGACGAACTTTGTCCCCAGGAAGTCCGATCTAGAAGTGTGAAGATAAAACAATGTTCAGGCCAACAAGCAAATATCCAGGAAATAGACTTGAATAAAGTTGCAAACTATTGGGTTTAGCCAGCGCCAAAATACTTGGGTACTTATCGGCGGTCACTTATCAAATGCACTTGAAACATGACTGAGGTCCGCCAATAATAGTCACGCCAGGAGTAGCTTTGGTTGGCTTCAAAATTTAACATTCTTTTGTTGATGACAATCTAAACTCAAGTAGCCAACATCTAAATGTCCTTGAAAAGCATTACCGATCAAAAATTTACCGGGTAAAAAAAATCTGTGGAAGCAGTACATCCTACTAGATGGAGAATGCATGAAGATGTGAATGGTGTATGCAACTGTGGCAAGCAGTTGGCAAGGGTAGCTGGTGCAAAAGAAAATGAAAAAAAGCATGGCCCTAGCAGCATGGCAGCGGGGCGAAAGGAATAACTAAGTGGAAGAGGTGCTAAAGGGAGTTCAGGATGGGCATTACTTCGCTTATCCATACCCCTATATTCAACTTGGCCAAGACAGAACTTTATTTTGGCAGAATGTCAAAAAGATCATGTGGTCCTTTTGATTCAAATGTTCTGATGCAAAGTATCGCTGTAAGAAGCTAACATAGCAAAGGTCGCCAAAATCCATTGGCATGAGCCATCATCAGGTGTAAATTTGCATATTTTGGCAACTATCAGCTGAATCCAACATGATATGCAGAAAATCATAAAGCAGATCTCCTAGCACTTCCTTCATTACATGATGTAACCAAAGGACATGACTATGCATATGCGGTTATGCACAGAATAGTACATACTGATAAATTAACTAGCAGAAACTGACAGATGGGATATTCATTAATTCACTTTGCATACTATTGAATTGAAACAGTAATAAGATTGTTTGGAAGAACATGTCAGCAATGAAAACGAGGTTAAAATGAATGAACATGATGCCTGATTCCAATGCTTGATGATCACATCATAGTTCTGGTGACCTCACTTGAAACTTAATCGAAAAAGATCTACTTTCTAAACCAGTGGTCATGAATAATCCACCAATCAGCTAGCAAAACTGAAGTTACAGAATATTTAGACCTCACCTCAGCTTTCCAACACCTGAATTACTTCCTGGATATAGATCATCAGAGTCATAAGAGATGATATATTCGGTGTGTGCCCCGTGTCTGAATCTTCGAGCAGCCAGTAGAAACTTCCCTTTATCCGTTAGGGCTGTCAAAACAGAATAAGTACTATTAACTTAAGAACATATGAAGCTGCATTCTGATATGTGATATACTCCCTCCATAAAGAAATATAAGAGCGTTTAAAACATTACTTTAGTGATCTAAACGCTCTTATAATCTTTACGGAGGGAGTACTACCTAAGCATACTGGAAAGATAAGTCTGCATGGAGGAAGCAACTTTAGATTACATTGCGGTTTTCATTACTGCAGTCTATAAAGTGTGTCATGAGGTTGACAATCGAGCAAATCAAAATACAGATGAGGAAAATTAGATTGTTTGCTGGGTTCATCCACATTTTTAACTTCATCAAACATAGGAATACCTAAGCCTCGAATCCCAGAGGCATCCATCAAATATGCACCATGTAATTTAACAGTGCCATAAGCTGCAACCAAAGGTTACTAATCATCTTCTGTGCCTAATATTTATGAGAGCTACCATGGAAAAAGGTCAAATGAACCGGTGCGGTGGTTAATCATCGTCTCAATTTTGATTAATCTCCTAAGTTGTAATGTCTATACCCAGTTGTCCATGCCGTCATGTGAAAATACTACCCAAACGAAAGAATGATACGGACTAAGCATGGCTTCTTCTCAGTCCCTACTCTGCTTTAGCAAATCATAAACTGGATTCTAATGTAATTGAAGATGTACCACGGATACGCAGATGACCCCATCTAACTTCGAACAAGTCAAGATCTCATCCCCCTCAACCACCACACACAAACAAGAAAAGGTACGACATATTAGGCGGTTTTGTCAAACATTTAGACTTTGAAATTGCATGCTGACCATCAAGAATTCGAGATCATATCAAGTAGGTAAGATGTCATCGCTACAAGGAATGTATTCAATTAAAAATAACTTGCCAACCACCCAACTAACGAATCGTCATGTTCCCTTGCTAGGATTCTATTTAGACTTCAGCAAGTCTTCTTTAAATAATGGAAGTGGGACACTGGAGTAGGTATAAGGGTCCTCGTCGTGAATGCGTATGTTGTGACTGAGTAAAAGAAGTACCACCCTGTTTTCTAAACAAGACTACTTTGGTAAAAAGATCGAAAAGACAAAAGTCATACGCAGCAGGAGAGTAGGCAACGGTGTTACCTACATTATTTTCCATACTCTAAACAAGTATTGATAAGATTATAAGATTGCATCATCATGTATGAAGCTTGAAAAAGACATATACTTGTCCTTTTAGTTGCTTATTACTAGGCAGTTTGGCGCTACTTATTAAAAATACATGATGTGGAAACCCTATTGAAGCCCATGAAGCGGCGTCAATTTCATAATGCAATTGAGTTATAAACACGAAGGAGCCAAAAATTATTGATGGTGACTTACCCTGTGTTAAGCTGAGATAAAGATAAAAGGTGGAGGTGCTTTTGTTCCTCCTGATGAAGCAGTGCATCGGCGCATCCCTCGGTCCAGGCTGTGCGGAGAATATAGAGGTCAATTAAATCATTATGTATAGAACCCCTAAATAGAAGTGAAGCTTTTATGTATCATTATACGCCCCCCCACCCCACCCCCACCCCCACCCCCCGCGTAGAAACAGGCAAGAATCGATTACAATCGGTCACAATAAGCAACTTCCATATATGAACATACCAAACACCCTAACATGGTTTTACTAACCTGGTCCTACAATCTCACTGCCTTAGCGTTGGTCACCAAAAAGTAACGTGTGAACTTATGATGCAACCAAATGAAGAAAATGGAGAGGATAAGGTCGACATGTTCCTCGCTTCTAGTAAATCCTTGCATCTGAAGATATCACTAGTCCCAAAAAGGAGCAACAAAGATTGTTGACCCACCAGACGTGAATCGTTCAACGCATCTGGACTCGTAATTTAGACAAAATCTAAACATTTTTTGATACATAAAACGCTCTGAACCTGCTGCAATTCATCCCCGCAATTGCATCTAGCGTATCTATAGATGCTAGTACTTGCGAGGAGACCGCCTGAAATGGATGAAATGGAACCACAGGACCATTTCCACAATCAACAGCCGCAAATCTGAAGCGGGACGACTCAACACAAGGACCAAACGCCGGCCAAACCCTCAGACCGCGCAACGAGTAACGCGCAAATCGGCCGACGAGTGAACCAGATCGGAGCGGCGGCGACAGGGAGAAGGCCGGGATCCGGGCGCACCTGCTTGAGCGAGGAGGGGAAGGTGATCCTGCCGCACTCGAGCGGCGGGCGCACGACGGCGACGGCGGCGTCGCGCCAGCGGCGGCAGACGCAGGCGCAGGCGACGACGTCGCGGCGCGGGGGCCAGCGCTCGGCGCCGGCGTCGACGCGGCGCACGATGTCCGTGAGCAGCTCCGGCAGCAGGCGGGACCACCTCTCCTCGTCCTCGGCCTCCTCGTGGATTTGCTCGGCGGCGTCCTCCGGCGCGACCTCGGGCGAGACCTTGGCCTCGTTCCCGCCGCCGATGCCGGCCGGCGCGCGCGAGCAGGACGTGAGCCAGGACGAGCTGCGCCGCCACAGAGCCATGCTGGAGACGGTCGCCCGGGGCTGTGATCTCCCTCCCCGGGAGCTCGTGGAAGCTTCCGAGGCGAGAGACGGGGCGGGGCGGGGGGGACGACGGGCGGATAAAGGGGATCGGCGGGAGGGAGGGAGACGACGACGACCAGCGCAGCGCAGTGAGACCAGCCAGGGAAAAAAAGGCGAATAAAAGCGGAAAGCTGGGGGTGCTCACGGATAAATGAGCGGGGTCGCGGATCTTTCCCCCACCCTAACCGCACGCTACGTGTGCCATGACGGGTGGGCCCATGTATTGATGCTGTCCGTATGTGGAGTTTTCTGTGTGTGTGGGTGGGTGGGTGGTGCGAAATGGTAAGTGGGCTGGGTTCGTCCGGGGTGGACGTCGCCGTCGGCCGCGGGGTGGAAAGGTGGGGTGCGACCCGTGCGTGTGCGTGCGTGCGGGTGGGCTCGACGTATGTCGACGTCGGCGTCGGCCCCCCGCACCGGCAGGGACAAAGCGAGCGGGGCCTGTGGAGTAGAGTGGCCGTGACGCCGTGTCGCCGGCGGACGCGTTCGCCGCTCCATCGGCGAGGGGAGCCACCCACCGTGCCGACGGCGCCTCGGCCACCCGGACCCGGCGCCACCGTGCACTGCACCCGGCCCCGGCCCATGCGCCCGCGCACCGAGCGCGCACTGCTCCCGAACTGCACGCACGACCGGTTGGAATCGGACGTGCGCGCGGTGCCGTGGCCGTGCGCCGCTCGTCGCCCGCTACATCGATCGGTGCGGTGCGTACGTTCCGGCGACGGCGACGTCCTCGCCTCGTGGACCCGTCGAGACCAGAAGTGGACTTGGCCATCGGGGCGGCCGGCCTGGCGAAAGTCGTGCGCCAGTGTCATCCGTCCAGACATCTTCAGGCTCCGATAGCTTCGCGGCGTGCGCGGTCGCCGCCCGTGGTTAGGTTAGGCGGGTGACAGCGCCGTTTGCCTGCTCCTGACGGCATCGCGGGGCCACGTCGAGCGAACTGCACGGACGGCGGCATCCATCGGGCTGCACGGACGGAAAGATGCCCCGGCAAACGGGAGGTCCATGAACAGCGGGCCGACGAGCACCGGCCGATGCAACAGAGCTCTCAGCTACATGGAGGGGGGAACAATCGGTGAACAACATCGCTCGGGCAGCAGCGAACAACACAGAGAGATAAGATGATTGACAGCGGCAGGACAATGCCTGCTCAACGTTTTGATTGTGCAAAAGTAAACAGTAATGGTGCTCATCGATGCTCAGCAGTACCTAATAAAGTGCTATATAATAAGTTAAAAGTAAACATAATTATTTTTCACATGTACTATATGTTACGTGGTATAGTCTTAGTTAGGACATCTCCGGACCCATAAGACGGACAACCTTATACCTCAAACGTCCGCATACATGTCAAATAAAATTTAAACAAACCGGATGATTTTCATTTAAAACGTACCACATTCATTACATCTTTTTGACAAATTTCATTAACAAAAGCGTCCGAAAATTAACCTAGTCTAAATCTTGGTCAGCGTCCGTCCTCCAAGTCCTTGTTGTTCTCCATGTCCGGCATCCTCAACGATCCTTAGCCCAGGGAAGTGAAGCTGCGGGTCGCCGGCGAGGAAGTGTGGCCTGGACGTCGCTGGTGGAGGTGAGGTCAACGATGGATGTGGACAGGGCAGGCTTGGTGGTCGTAACTACCTGGCGCAAACTGCGCGGGCGACACGAATGCCGCGCATCTGCCGGCGTTCCCGTTCACGATCGCCTGCGGCGCGGCCTCTATACAGCCGGAGCGAGCAAGCGCGGCTTCGTAGGGCGCCCGCTGCTCGGAGACGAAATTCGAGTTCTCCGTGGCCATGGCCGCCACGGTCTCCTCGCTCGCGTACTCGCCATAGATTTCGTCATCTGCCAGCCGATGATACGCGAGGAGGAGATTATTGTGGTGTCGCTCTCTTGCGCCTGCCAAAATGCCGACACCGGCTGCTCCTCCGCCATGATGGCATTGAAGTGCGCATGCGCCTGCTCCATGGTGAAGCTGGCATGGACAGGCACGCACGTGGGGCGTCGGCTCGTCATCAGGCCACTACTAGGAAAAGGGCTACTAATGGCGCACCAGTTTTGCCTACTAATGGCGCATCACTGGTGCGCCATTAGTATCACGCCACTAGTATTTTTTACTAATGGCGCACCACTGGTGCGCCATTAGTATAGGCCACGGTGCGCCATTAGTATAGGCCACCGGTGCGCCATTAGTATTTTTGAATTTTGAAGGCGGGAAAATAGTAGTGGCGCACCGTCTAACCCCCACCGCGTGCCATTGCTATTTTTGAATTTTGAATTTGGATCTGGATCATGATTTTTTTTGCCCATTCTTTGCTCGTTTTTTTTGCCCGTTTTTTGGCACGATATTATTTCAAATTTTGTTTCTGTTTTTGGATCTTGTACGTTCTTTTGTCGTGTTCTTTTGCTGGAGAGGAGTTCGCCGAAGAGGAGGAGGAGGAGGAGGAGGTCACTGGAGAGGCGCTCGCCTACATCGCCGGAGAGGAGGAGGAGGTCGTCGGAGAGGAGTTCACCGGATCATCGGAGAGGAGGAAGGAGAAACCATGAGGGGATGGGAGGAGAGGAGGGAGGAGGAGCTCACCGGAGAGGAGAGAGGAGGAGCTCACTGAAGGAAATATGCCCTAGAGGCAATAATAAAGTTATTATTTATTTCCTTATATCATGATAAATGTTTATTATTCATGCTAGAATTGTATTAACCGGAAACATAATACATGTGTGAATACATAGACAAACAGAGTGTCACTAGTATGCCTCTACTTAACTAGCTCGTTAATCAAAGATGATTATGTTTCCTAACCATGGACAAAGAGTTGTTATTTGATTAACGGGATCACATCATTAGTTGAATGATCTGATTGACATGACCCATTCCATTAGCTTAGCACCCGATCATTTAGTATGTTGCTATTGCTTTCTTCATGACTTATACATGTTCCTATGACTATGAGATTATGCAACTCCCGTTTACCAGAGGAACACTTTGTGTGCTACCAAACGTCACAACGTAACTGGGTGATTATAAATGAGCTCTACAGGTGTCTCCAAAGGTACATGTTGGGTTGGCGTATTTCGAGATTAGGATTTGTCACTCCAATTGTCGGAGAGGTATCTCTGGGCCCTCTCGGTAATACACATCACTTAAGCCTTGCAAGCATTGCAACTAATGAGTTAGTTGCGGGATGATGTATTACAGAACGAGTAAAGAGACTTGCCGGTAACGAGATTGAACTAGGTATAGGATACCGATGATCGAATCTCGGGCAAGTAACATACCGATGACAAAGGGAACAACGTATGTTGTTATGCGGTCTGACCGATAAAGATCTTCGTAGAATATGTAGGAGCCAATATGAGCATCTAGGTTCCGCTATTGGTTATTGACCGGAGACGTGTCTCGGTCATGTCTACATTGTTCTTGAACCCGTAGGGTCCGCACGCTTAAGATTTCGATGACAGTTATATTATGAGTTCATGAGTTTTGATGTACCGAAGTTAGTTCGGAGTCCCGGATGTGATCACGGACATGACGAGGAGTCTCGAAATGGTCGAGACATAAAGATTGATATATTGGACGGCTATATTCGGACACCGGAGGTGTTCCGGGGAAGTTTCGGATAAAACCGGAGCACCGGGGGGTTACCGGAACCCCCCGGGGGGTTAATGGGCCTCATGGGCCTAAAGTGGAGAAGAGGAGGGGCTGCCAGGGCAGGCCGCGCGCCCCCTCTCCCCCTAGTCCGAATTGGACAAGGAGGGAGGGGCGGCGCCCCCCCTTTTCCTTCTCTCCTTCCCCCTCTCCTACTTGGACAAGGAAAGGGAGGGGAGTCCTACTCCCGGTAGGAGTAGGACTCCTCCTGCGCGCCTCCTACTAGGGCCGGCCGCACCCCCCTTGGATCCTTTATATACGGAGGCAAGGGGCACCCCTAGACACACAAGTTGATCCACGTGATCATATTCTTAGCCGTGTGCGGTGCCCCCTTCCACCATAGTCCTCGATAATATTGTAGCGGTGCTTAGGCGAAGCCCTGCGACAGTAGTACATCAAGATCGTCACCACGCCGTCGTGCTGACGGAACTCTTCCCCGACACTTTGCTGGATCGGAGTCCAGGGATCGTCATCGAGCTGAACGTGTGCTAGAACTCGGAGGTGCCGTAGTTTCGGTGCTTGGTCGGTCGGGCCGTGAAGACGTACGACTACATCAACCAAGTTAACGCTTCCGTTGTCGATCTACAAGGGTACGTAGATCACACTCTCCCCCTCTCGTTGCTATGCATCATCATGATCTTGCGTGTGTGTATGAATTTTTTTGAAATTACTACGTTCCCCTACACTCACCGGAGAGGAGGGAGGAGGAGCTCACCGGAGAGGAGGGAGGAGAAACCGTGAGGGGAGGGGAGGGGAGGAGAGGAGGGAGGAGGAGGTCGCCGGAGAGGAGGAGGAGGAGGTCACCGGAGAGGAGGAGGGTAGTATGGTGGAGGAAAGAAGGGAAGATGGAGTGGAGGAGAGGAGAAGATGGAGTGGAGGAGAGGTGGAGTGGAGGAGAAGAATGAAGAGGTAAGGAGGAGAGGACCACGCCCAGCCATATATACGGCATAGTAATGACGCATCGCGGACAGGTGCGCCATTACTAACTTTTTTTTATTTTTTTGATTTATTTTGAATTTTGAAGGCGGGAAGATACTAATGGCGCACCATGAGCAGGTGCGCCATTAGTAACTTTTTTTATTTTTTTGACTTATTTTGAATTTAGAAGGCGGGAAGATACTAATGGCGCACCATGGGCAGGTGCGCCATTAGTAACTTTATTTTTATTTTTTTGACTTATTTTAAATTTAGAAGGCGGGAAGATAGTAATGGCGCACCATGGGCAGGTGCGCCATTAGTAAGTTTGAATTTTTTTGCCTCTCCAGATCTTAAAAGCCTCGTATCTTTTTTTCTATTAGGTTTTTGAGGATTTTGAAAATATTTAACGGGATTCCCCTGTTAAATTCGGATGTAACTTTTCGAGTAGATGAGCCATTAGTATTTGCACACTAATGGCCCACCAACACATGGTGCGCCATTACTATTTAGTAATGGCGCACCACATGTACAGTGCGCCATTAGTGTCAATTTCATCTTTAGCCCTTTTCCTAGTAGTGGGCGCCTCCTCCATCATGGGGACGTCGTCACTCACCTCCGGCGAGCTCGCCGGCAAGCCGGCCTCTATTCGTCATGCACGATGGGCCTGCCAGCCTGACGCAAGGTCGGCCAACTCAAGCTTCTTCTCCGTCGAGAGGCTCTCCCACATTGCTCTAGAGCTCGCGGTCATGACAGAGGTGGTGCATGGAGGAGGAAAGGGAGCAGACGTGGAGTTGGGTGGATCATGTCAGGTGTGGCTACGTATAAAATTGCAAACGCCAACCAGTCCAAGCGATGAGATCTGTCAATGCGGGTGCCGTAGTTGGTTTCTCGGCAGGCAGATGAATGGGCGGCCAGTTCAAATGCGGTCGATAGCCGTCCCGTCCAGTCACATCTCTCCGGCACTAAACGTGCGCGGAGATCGATCTGGATGCGGCGTGGTCGGTGCACCGCTTCAATGCTGGCTCCAATGACCAGTCACGTCCGCTCTGAACCTGTATGAATGTGGCATAGAGAGCAGAGGTTTCTTCGCGTGGGAGATATTTTTGGATGGGACAAAGGTGTCGGACCGTCCAGTCACATCTCTCCGGCATTGAACGTGCGCGGAGATCGATCTGGATGCGGCGTGGTCGGCGCACCGCTTCAATGCTGGCTTCGATGACCAGTCACGTCCGCTCTGAACCGGTATGAATATGGCACACAGAGCAAAGGTTTGTTCGCGTGGGAGATATTTTTGGATGGGACCAAGATGTCGGACGTGTACGTGGAAGTGGTCAAAGTGTACCCGATGGTCTGAACGTTTGCGGGCGATTTAAAGGTACCGCGTTGGATGATAAAGTGTGCCCGGTGGTCTGGACGTTTGCGGGCAATTTAAGAGTCAGCGTTGAAGATGCCCTTACTGGACCACCATGTATGTTGTACAGCAAGAATCTCAGACTTTTTCTCCGGTTTGAATCGAACCCGCGTCTTGCTTCAGAACGACATTTCTATGCAACCAAATTCAAGCTGACTATTTATAGTCTGGTGTTCCAAGTCAAGATCCTTCCTACCAATAGCGTTGGCGGGTACCATTCTAGGCAACCAAACTCTTAGAGACAACGCCAGTGGTAGCGCAACTAGATAGAGAAACTTCTCCGTGTGACTGAAACCGGCCAACCTGCAACCAATAACAAGATGTCAGACCCGTTTTATGTATGATATATGAAGACCAAATCAACATCTTATCTTCCTGTCATCACAACTTTTCACATTTTTAGATAACAGAAATTAAGAGTGCCAGACATCAATCCGCATCCCTCGATCACTATCGAAATGATAACTGAATATGGATATGAAATTGCTTCACACACGATACCAACCCGACGCTGTCATGTATCGTCAGATTTGCTTCTCACGTTCGATCAAAGGACACAGCTCGGGCGAGAAATCGTCGTGTGTATAGCACTTCCCATATGGATGCAATAGAATGGGATAAGAATTTACAGGAAACATGAGCCTCATGTAAACTAAAGGCCTGTTCGGCCCTCCTCCGCTCCACACTCTTGCTTCGGGAGCTGGCGGACCACAAGTCAAAAATCCCGGAGCGGGGGAATAGCTGCTCTGCAGATCCTCAAATTTGGCGGTGCTAGTGGATCACCGAACAGCTCCTAAGTATAAACACAATCCAAGATAATAGGATAATAATCACCAAACACAACTGTCAAACGATTCAGCGAAGCAGTGACTTCCAAGGATGTACTGCCACAGGCTATTGATTTCACTCACACCTATATGTCTTTATGTGATTGCCAGCGCTTAGCCTTTCTAACTGGCAACTGCAGCCTAGATCCTTGTTCAGCAAAGAGCGACAACAGATGGCATGCCTTGTTGATGAGCAGAGAGAGAAAAATCAACATTTCTGTTATTTAATGAACATGAATCAGCATGACAACCTTATGCAGATGGCATGCCTTGTTGATGAGCAGAGAGGGAAAAAAATCAACATTTCTGTTATTTAATGAAACATGAAAAGGTAGCCAGCATGACAACCTTATGCGCATTCTGTTATGCACAACATTGGTATTTCTGAAGCATTTCCCTTCCTTCACGCCACATTGCAATTTCCCAATCAATCTACTTGTAAATTTATTTGATGGAGTGAATTAATAAACAAGAACCGGTGGCATAGTAGGTATTCACACGATCAGTTTGCCGGTATGTACATCTTCAAAACTGGATAAGAACACATCCATAATCGAAGATCAGAAATTAACCATGCCATCTTTTTTTTCACTGCATTCAGCTACCATTCATCATCACAGTTACTGGTATGATTGAGCTCCTATTACCCCAGTGTTGGAAGGTGCTTATTGCACCTCCTCTGAAACAACATATCAACCTTTGATGTACATGGAGTAGATTGGCATAGACATATGTAACACAAATAATTCAGTAAATGTTTATATCCCTGACCCCTAACCTGGCCAACTTTACCTTATTCAGTGTGACAACTGTATGCATTCAGCTAAAAATAGATCTTTTGTCACAATTCTTGGCCTGGTTGAGCTATTATCCCTTTGTAATTTGTCACGCCATACTGTTCTTATATTAGTTATATTATTATAACAATTAAGTTATGTTATCAAATTTCATATGATTACATAAGAAAACTTATCAAGTGTCCAGTTGCTTGGAAGCTACTGTACTTAATTGTACCTCTCTGAAATAACATATCAACCTCTGATGTACATGGAATAGATTAGGAATAGGCATATGCAACATAAAATATTTAGTAAATGCTTATATCCTGACCCCTAAACTTCACCTTATTCAGTGTGATGCCTGCTCTAACTTTATTCATATAACAGTGTCCAATCTTAAGCCCCAGTGGCCTACATTGACCATCCTCCAACCTTGACACATTCCTCGCAGCCCCTCCTGCCCTATCGTCCCATCCAACTCCAGAATCATGGTACATGCTAAGTGTCTTACCTATTCTCGCATACACGACTATACAGGAGCACAGAACCATTGGTCCTCTTCATTTGCAATGTTTGACGCAGAAAAGGATATGCACTAAACTTCAGTTTGTCTTTCCTTTTTCTGGACCAACAGGTTTGGAATTAATAGACGATTATTAGAATATGCAAGTAACTTACCGCACCTCTTTCTGAATAACACTGATATGTAACATATGTTTGTGACCTTGCAGGAACAGGAATTGAATTGTTTGCAACCCTTCGCTTCTGCTCGGTTTCTGTCAAGACCAACTTGACTCAGAAGAATGAGAGGGAATAACACGATTTTGTACTAATTTCAAAGATAAGAAAGCCAAGTTGATCTATAGAGTAGATTCAAATTTCAGAGCTTTGTTCAACTGAAACGATCATCAGTAGAGCATGACTTCCTCAGATCTTATTTTGTTTTGATAAAACAGAATGGTAGTATATCGCTGAAGCTGGACATTGGCGAGCCAATGGCCATTCTGCTTTTGATGTGATGGTTATTTGATGAAAGCTGAGATAAGAAGTTACACAACAGCTATAATACTCGTAAGTCTAGCACTCACGAAAGTTCCAGTGGTACATTACTTTTTAAGAGATGAGTTAATTACAGATGAAATTTGTAAATTATTATGAATAAAGCATAATTTAACATGAGCACTTGAGCTAGGATAAACATTGATAATGTAGAGAAAGCGAAGTCCACAACTCCCTTTAGACTGTATATATGTATGTAACAACTACAACAAACACAGTAAACGCTAGCATAAAAAATTCTGGATTGCAAAAATGAATAATACTAACACAAAGGGACTAAGGAATACGAATGGCATTTTTCTGCTCAGGTCCCATGCTTAAACATATAAAAAACACATCCTTTTAATCCAAAATTTCTTTATATTCCTTTCAAGCAAGAGAGCTACCTTTAGAACTACTCCGTATCAGAAGGTACATTTCGAGCCGAGCCCTGTTGGTGGTGCACGAGAGGCTCCATCCCAGGTTTCAACTCCTTGTTGCAGAAGTCATCATACTCTGCCTTATCCCCAGCCTTCTTCTTCACCTCCAACACCAAGAGGCTTGGTGTAAGCTCAAATATCTCAGCCCCAATCGTCAATGGCCCCTTCTCCCCTTCCCTGGTGCCTTCTATGCTTACGCGCCAGTCCTTGCGCCGAATGGAGAAGCTCTTCATCTTGGCAATCTCCTCCAGTTTTGTAACAATGGTTTCCATGGGCTGTGCTGAGATGAATCTCACTTCGCTCCCTCGCTCCTCGAACAGCCCTGATAGATCAAATCCCTTGGAGAAGGATATGATATCGAAAGCGTTGAGGCTTGCTGGCCGTGTGAGACGCCCGGCAGGCCGCTGCCGCTCCTCGGACGACAGCGTGGCAGGGCAGGATGCGACGGAGGAATCCGACTCCCACCCTGAGTCATCATCCTCTTGCTGCGGTGGTGGTGGCAGCGGTGGCGGAAGAGGAGGAGGAGGCGGCGGCTCGGTAGGTTCGACGAGCCCCAGCTCCTCACTCTCACCGTCCCCTAAGCTGTGCAGCTGATCGTCCTCAACATAGAACCTGACAGGCCGAAATCCCTTCTGAAACCACCTGCTCTGCATGACTTCGGCCATGGTGATCCTTGTCTCCGGGTTGGTGTCGAGAAGGCGATTCAACAGGCTGGTGAGATCTCTGGAGAACCACCTCGGGCAGCGGAATTCCCCTCTGTAAATCTTGCGGTACATGGCCATGAGGTTCTGATCATGGAAAGGGAGGTAGCCGGCCATGAGGACGAAGAGGATGACCCCGCAGGACCATATGTCGGCCTTGGCGCCGTCGTATCCGCGGCGCGCGAGCATCTCGGGCGCGACGTAGGAGGGGGTGCCGCAGAAGGTGTGGAGGAGGCCGTCGGGGTGGAACTGGTCGGCGACGGCGGAGAGGCCGAAGTCGGAGACCTTGAGGTCCCCGCGCTCGTCGACGAGGAGGTTCTCGGGCTTGAGGTCGCGGTGGAAGACGCCGCGCGCGTGGCAGAAGCCGACGGCGGAGATGAGCTGCTGGAAGTAGCGGCGGGCCGTGTCCTCCTTGAGGCGGCCCTTGGCGACGCGCGCGAAGAGCTCGCCGCCGCGGACGAACTCCATGACGAAGTAGATCTTGGACTTGGTGGCCATGACCTCGAAGAGGCGCACGATGTTGGGGTGGCGGACGCGGCGGAGGATGGTGATCTCGCGCTTGATGTGCGGGACGAGGCCGGCACGCAGCGCCTTCTCCTTGTCCAGCACCTTGATGGCGACCGTCTCGCCCGTGTCGGCGTGGCGCGCGTGGTAGACCTTGGCGAAGGTGCCGTGGCCGAGGACGCGGCCCAGCTCGTAGCGGCCGAGCAGGAGGCCGCCGCGCTTGCCGTTGCCGCTGGCGCCGGCGCCGGTGCCGCTGGCGGCGGGACGGCCAGCGGCGGCGGCGGGACGGCGGGGCTGCGGCGACGGGTCCCGCGACGACGGCGGGGTGGCCGCCATGGGGGGCGGGACGGGCGGAGGCGCGGGGAGGGAGGCGGGTTGCGCGGGGGTGGGCGGAACGGAACGGGACCTATTTGATGCGAGCTGGTTGCGGTTGGGGGTGGGTATGTCTGGCAGGCTCCGGAGGGCTTTCCTACCTTTTTGTTCCCTTTCTCTTCTGGTTTTTAAATGGTTTCTGCCGTGCGTTTACAGCTCAATGCCAACTTCTTTTTCTAGAGAAGGCAACAGCTCCATGCCAGTGTGTTCCTCCTCAATTCCTTCCCTTTCAGACTCGGAGTGTGGTGAAATTTCTGGAATTTTCTAGGGTTCTGCTGGTTTGGGTGGGGGAAAGACAATTGGGTGACATATAAATTCAAGTCATGTTCAAATACAACCTATTTTTAGACAAAAATGTGGTGGTGTCTGCTCGAATACGTAACTCTCAAATGAAAAAAAGATTAGTCTTTTTGCCAAGCTAACCATCGAAGATGCTAAAATTTCAATGATTTTAGCGGTGGTAAAATTTCACAGGAATCAGAACTAACGATCTTGGCACGTCGAGCTTGAGAAATACTTTTGTTTTGGGAAAAAAATATAAGCAGAAGGCTCCCCAGAAAATGCATTCCCCCGCCATACGCAAACTCCATGGAATAGGATCATACAAAAATATGATTGTGTTAATTGTTCAAAATCTATACAAATATGATTAACTTAAAGTTGTACATTATTGAGTATCAAACATACATGTGTCTCACGTAGGCCTAGCTGCCTCCTCCTCAAAGAAAAGCCTAGGGTTTCTCTGTCTTCCGCATGCATGGTCGCCGGTCCGTCTCGTCTTCAGTGGCCTTAGGGCCATGGTGGCGCGGAGAATCAGACCCTTGCCGACGAGAGGGCTCAGTTTTTGATCTTCCTTTGAGTTTTCTTAGGGTTTGTGTCCTACTCAGGAAGACAAGATTATGTCAGCTCTCTGAAGATGGAATAAGGTTTTCCCCACCAAACCCCCATCCCAGCGTTGTGTCTAGCATCGTCGATAGGCCTGCGGAGGTATTTCGCCGGCTGATTTGTCGTTGGTGGATTTGCTTGGATCTGGTCGTGGTTCGTCTATATTTGTGTGTCTTCAGGTTGGATCCTTCCGATCTACGCTACTCTTCATTGGCGGCGGTTGTTGTTCTGCTACGCTGGTCCTATGGGGCCTTAGTACACGACTTCCGGACTATCTACTACAACAAATTTTGCCCGGCTCCGACGAGGGAGGGGCGATGACGGTGACGCGCCTTCGGCTCGCTTCAGTGCTAATAGTCGTCCATAGATGGTCTACGGATCTGGATGTATTTTTAGTATTTCTAGTGTTCGTTGTGTTGTCATGATTGAAGATGAATAGAATGGAAGTTTTCTCACAAAAACAAAAGAGTATTGAACATATGTGAATTAGTTATGTGTTGCCACAATTCTAGTCATTACAATTTTTAATCAAGGTTTGTCATCCTCAAATAATCTTTTCGAATTAGTTATGAACCGAAAAAGGTTTTACGTCTCATTTTATAGATAAAGCATCACATCAAAACATCCATACAAGTTCAGGTTCGACAAAACAAAACAAAAAAGATATTTCCTTCTACTAAATCAGCGACAATTAATATGGATCAGGGGATAGTACAACTCTTGAGGCACCAACTAAACATATGCCCAGGCAAACCAAAGGGATAGCCACTACGAAACAACAGGGATTGGAGGCGACAATCGAGCAGCCACAACTCTTAGTTTGTCGATGAGATCATTAATTGTGTCGCGTTCCTGTTGCTTACTGAGCATCATCCAATGCTTCAAGAAACTGCAAAGTTTACATATAGCGTCAGTTCAATGATGTATAATATGAAA